>NC_031780.1:8564525-8877316 GCF_001522545.3 Parus major | reverse complement strand
CCCGTGGCGCTCCGTGGAGCTGTTCAGCGCCCAGGTGCTGAGTCTCCCCGCGGCTTACGGAGGCTCCGGCGGCGTTCCCTCCGCACCGCTCCCCGGCGCGGCCATGGCCCCGGCGCTCAGCCGCCTCCGCCAGGCGTTCTGAGCGCCCGCCCGCCCGCCGCACCCCGGCGTGGATGCAGCAGCTCCAGGCGCCCCTGGCTCCGCGGGGGAAGGCGACAGGTAAAGCCTTTCCCTCCCCGCCCATCCGCATTGCATCCTCACCCGCCCTCCGCTCGGAGCTGCCGGCTCGGGGGGCTCTTGCCGAGCCAAGAGCCGGAGTCTGCCTGAGGCGTGAGTTGTGTGCAGGGAACAAGCTCCGCGAGGCGGACCGCGGGGAACAAAGCGGTGCGATCCAGATGTTTTTGGAGTAGTTTCGGTATTTTACTTTCCGGGAGTGGGGAGGGGAAGAGCGGGATGGCTGGTTAACTGCAAATATCTGTACTTAGATGTAGGGGGGAAATACCCCTACGTATATTAATGTCCTCATGGAATCACATTCCTATTCTCATGGTTCAGCAGGGGAAAAGATGTGTTATACAGGTAAGATAGTGCTATAGTCAAGACTGCAAGATGGTTTCCTTGAGTACCCTCCTTAAGTGGAATGCTTGTATAGATTTTGCACTGGAATAATTTCTTCCTTCTTTCCGTGGGGATTATCAGCCCCACTGAAGAGCTAGGACAAGCAGCAGAAGGTCAGACAGAGTAGCAGCCACAATGTTTCTGTAACAAGGTGTCAGAAGAAGAGAGGAAAAAAATTCCACTGTATTTAAGGCCAAATGGCAAGTTGCATTCTACATGAAGTCATTTACAGCCAAGCATTGTGCTGTTATGCCTGATGCTTCAGGCTCCCTCTTAGTGCTGGGTGATGAATAGGGAATTGAGCAAGCATATTAACCATGCATAATCAAGCAGCAAGTGTTCTTCACTGCCTGTATGTGTAGTACCTTCTGTTACAGGATCAGCGAGTATTCCTGAGCTTTCAAAAGACTGTTTCACCCTAAACTGAGTAGGATGCAGCTGCACTCTTTTTGTGTTGTTGGTAAGACAGTTTAATTTACTGGGACTGGCAGGGGAAGGGGAAGCCTGGCAAAATAGAAACTCAGCACTTTTCTCAGGTGTAGGTGGTGAGAAAAGTTTAACCCAGGAGACTGCATGGAGTCAGACCGGGAGCTTGTACAGTTTCTGTGCTGATTTTCAAAAGAAACTGAAGAACCAAACTAAGATTAAAAAAATAGCTTCATTTAGAAAATTAAATGCAGTTTAATTAGCATGGTCTTAGCACTTTGCCTTAACTTCTGCCCTGTATCTAGAATTTGTGTATTAGGAATGTTTTGCTCCACATGTTACTGTATCATTGTCAGAAGAAAAGAGCCAGAAAACCAATTGCAGGGAGCAGTAAGGTAAGTGTTTAAAAGCAAAAGTATGGGTCACATAAATTCCCATAATATTAAAGATTCTCCAGTCTGGACAGAAAGAGTACTTCTCATTTTCATTACTTGGCTTTCTTTTTTTATTATTTTTTTGTACTAATGATTAAGGTTCAGGTATGTAATTCATCTCTAAGTTAGCATGCATTCAATTTGTCTTATAGGGGCTGCAGATTACCAGATTTTATGCTTTACTGTAATAAATAGAAGTTGAATAGATTGAATGTAGTCTGACAGTCATGTCATATCCAAAAGCTCTCCTTCCAATAGGCACCTTGGACATGAAGGGGCATAACATCTGGCTTTTAACAGTAGCCTTTTAGGGATCAATTGAGTTAATAATTACAA
Source organism: Parus major (assembly GCF_001522545.3). Classification (NCBI taxonomy): domain Eukaryota; kingdom Metazoa; phylum Chordata; class Aves; order Passeriformes; family Paridae; genus Parus; species Parus major. The sequence continues at coordinate 8,875,502 of NC_031780.1, read as the reverse complement.
TAATGCTTTACTGTAAAATTAAAAATCAATTTGTGCACATGTCTGTGTGCAAGGCAAGCTTCCCCTCACACCAGCAGAATTAGATTTCCTGACACAGCTCCTCCCTGCCTCTGCCTTTTAGTCTAAGCACCATCAAAGGCTCAGAGCACGTGATCAGCTATGTGTGATTTAAGCGATGCTATTGAATTTTTTTCCACAGGGAACAATTACTATAGAGTGACAAGTCAACCATTTTGATGTTAACAGATCCAGCTCTGTTTAGTGATGGTAACCATAGTATATTCTGCCTAACCCAGTCTGAATATCTCACTGTAGCAGTTTGCTTCTAATTTGAAAGAACACTGTTTAACCTTAAAATAGGTTATCATTTTTGGGTAGGAACAAGAGGCTTTATAATAGAAGGACATTGTAGACATTTCAGCTCTATGTCTGCAGTTGCTGCTGCCTTCAATAGCCCTCAAGAAGCCACTAAAATATGAGAAAATCTAAGCAGCATGCTCTGACCACACCCCTACATTGCCATAATTCATAAAACAAGACTCTGTGCTTGCTGCCACATTCATATTTCTACCTGGTCAGTTAGGACAAAGACAAAGCTGCTTTGTCCTAATGAAGCCAGTGCAGCATGCTTTTAATAGAGCCAATGATCTGGGCTTCCCAAAAATTATTAAAAAGGACTCTTGTGTTCCCCAACATTGTTTATGCTAAAGGCTATTGCAAATAGAATATTTCTGCTAATTACTTGTATGTCAGCTTGGACAATAAACAATCAATATTTTACTGATGTAGTATCCACTGCAACTTTCTGTGTCCAGTTATGCATTCAGCACAGTAAATTAAATCTCAAGTTGCAATTTCTTTGTGGAAATGTTTATTTTAACTTCTAAAGGAGACTGCTGAAGTAATGGAAATGTTTCCATTACACTTAAGTAAAAGTCTATTTTTCAAAAAGGCTTGCACCAAAACCTGACCTGGATATATTTTTAATGTTAGAGCCACTGTTATGATCACACTACACAGCAACACAGTAAGCACAGGATTTTTTTAAGGACTAAAAAAATCCTTATAAGCACAATCTGCACAAAAATGCTATAGTTAATAATCAACATGCGCTATAGAAAAGCAGAGACTTTTTAACTGCTGTCTGTATGAGGGAGAATGACAGGACACGTACCTTTATATTGTATGGAGAATCAAAGTACTCTGTATTGCCAAAATGTGTTTTTAATATTGTCCCCTAGGTATGGCTGAGATGGCTTATGTATTTTCTACAGGTCTAAAAAGAGAAAAAATCATTTTATGTATTGTATAGTGCCAATTTTCTGCCTGAATTCTAGCAATTTTTGGCATTAAACAAAACTAGATTTTACTTATATCCATAAATGCCTTTAAATTGTTATATGTTACTCCCAAGTCTACTCTTTAAAAAAGGCATTTAAATGTACACTGCAATAAGCAATTATGTACTGCTTAATTTTAGAAGAAAGGGCCTGCTAACTAAAAACGGGCAATCCCAGTGACTTGCTTCAAGTAGCAGGTAATATTTTCAGTGATTTTTGAAGTTATAGCTTCTAACTTCTAAATATTTGTAATGTTTAAGCATTTAAGTTCTCCACAACAGAAGAAAATTGTAGCTGCACTCCAGGCATTATTGCTGTAATCATGTAGTTTTATGTCTCATAGGTCAAAGTCACTCCAAAATCTGTGAAAATGTTAGACTATGGTTGAATTGTGACATTGTTGTAAAAAGGGACAATCCATAATTGAAGCTGACAGCACAATGCTGTCAAGATTTGCAGAAATATTCACTTCCATTTTATTTTGTCTTGAACAAGTAGTTTCTGAGAAATGGGCAGTTTGGAGACAGTATTTATGTAGAATTGCAATGAATACAAGATTTTCCTCCTTGAGTAAGTTCTACTCAGCTTTGTTTCTAGTGCTTGGGATGGGGGCAAGAAGAGGAAAACTGTGGGAGAGAGGGCAAGACCTGCACATACAGTTGCACTTATCCACTGGGAAGCCACCAGATTTTGGTGAGTCCTGACTTGGTCATGCACGTACTGCCCTTTGAGGGCTCTACTGTCAGAGCTACTCAACTTTTACTCTAAAAGGAGGCTGAATGCTGTCATACCTTAAAGAAGTGACCAGCAAACATCCTCTTGAGTCAAAGCAGGAGCAAGAAATTAGTGATTATAGAAAATGTCAGTGAATGTGAGGGAGACTGAGAAAACTCTCAGACTTGAATCTTGTGCTGCAAGTTTGAGGTTTCACAAGCATATTTAAAGAACGGAAAGCTCACTCTGTGCAAGCTGACCCCAGACTCCTCAGTGGGAATAAGTGCCTGGGCAGAATGCCTGCTCCTCTGTCAGCGATGATTATTCTCTCTGGCCTAATACTTGATAGTTTGCATTCTTCAGTCACCTGCTATTTTACAGAGCAGAGGTGATGGACCTGGACTAGCTCCTGATTGCAACAACTGCATGAAACAAATTGTTCTGTTATTTTTCAGATTTCTTCTTTTTTTGCTTTTTTTTGAGATGTGTCTGAGGCTGCTATCAAAAAATTACACTTGGGTATTTTTAGATCTCTTGCTACTTGTCCTCAAAAAATGCAACTTGACAAAACTTGCAAATACAGACATCTGAGATATTCCACATGAAACACACAGGTCCAAATTATTGAAAATTTCTGAAACAAACAGAATTTCCATTAAGGTTACATTTAAGATGGTTATACAGTCTTCTTTAAACTTGGAACCAAGATGTCTCAGAAATTATAAAAGAAGAGTAACCCATACACAACCAATATTCCACTCACAAGAAGTTTATCCTCTGCCTGTCCCCTTAGCTTTATGCCAGCATAAAAGGATTATTCTTGCTGCATTTGCAGTAAAGAGTTGCTCTAGTGACATGGTTTGCTATCTTTGCTTTGGAAGTGCATTATAACTTCAGCATCACTTATACCAAGCAGAAAAGCATTAAACTGGCATCCTAAAAGTATGGGAGATGATTTTTAAAGGTGCCCTTTGTTAACATTCACACAACATCTGTTGAAACTTGCACTTTGGAAAATAGTGTGTGACCTATGACACAGCTCAACTACAGAATAAAAACAAGATGTAACAATTCAGTTCAGTTTTGAGATAATTAAAAATGCATATTCTTTCAGATAATAAGATGTTTACTCTAGAAATATGTTACCAGGAAACAGGTTACAATTAAACAACATAGGCTATCAGAAATTCTGATTTAAATATGAATTACATCAATGCTTAGACTTACATCAGTGTCTTATGGAAAAAACCCTACAAGATGCACTATGATTTCAGAGCAAACTGCAGAGAGCATGTTCTGGGCTCTGTTCTGGGTAGCTGATTGCTGTCTCAAGAAGTACAGTAAAGGAAAGGGTTTAACGTGGGTTTACTGTACAATCACACCCCCACTCCCTTGTCTTCTAAAAGGCATCAACTTGAACAGCATTCTATTACTGTTACATAATTTCAAAGTTTAACCATATACAGCTGCTTAAATCTGAAAGCTGAGATAATAAATGCAAGACAAGTATTTTCTCTGAGGTACTTAAGACTTCTATTAACTACTGTTCCTCAAGTACAATCTATTTCAGTGTTAACAATAGCAAAAATACCCTTTAAAGTGACAAGCCACATCTGCCACTCAAAAGTACACAAATTTTAATATATTTTAAAACTGACTCAAGCAGAAGAGAGATAATCTCTCCCTCTTGACTATTTCTAAATGAGTTAAGAGTGATTAACAGTTTTGCTTTAACACAGGGTTTTGGTGATTTTTTAGCTCTACTATATTGTGCTTGAAACAGAAGCTTTTCACTTTTAAGCAGGATGTCTTGCTTCAACATTTTCTCTGCCAAAAGAAGAGTTAAGTGGTCATTTTATTCCTTTCACTTACTCCAAACATTGGTACAGCCATGTTGGGAAAAGGGGTAAAATTCCATAGATTTCTTTCAGGTAATTTCCTTGCAAAGAGGATAGCAGGAAAATTCATTATCAAGAAGCTGTGAAACTTTGTTTTCTTTCTTTTCTAAGGAATTATTGGCTGGAGAAAAAACAGAGTTTAAGCCTTTCTGGGAAGAGATAGTATCTAAGGAAAGTAAGCAGATATCTGTTGAGGGGCTGTAGCTTTCTGTATAGGCTACTCCACGCTTCCTGTATTGCTAAGCAGTACTGTCATTGAAAATAATGAGAGATTCTGTCTCAGTGAGAAATGACAAGTGAAAATACATCAGAATTATAAGTGTGCCCTGAAACACTTCAAGTATCACAGACTAGAAGAAAAAATATTCAGTTCCCGACTCCTTCATCACAGTTACTTCTGTGAAATCAGCACTGCCATAGAGATGAGAGATCAAAGATTTATAGCTTTTCCTCTAGGAGTCCTTCATTGAGCTTGAAGCTGAACTCTATTGATGACCCTACATGCAGAAAGAAAAGACAGGGAGAGTCTAGAAAACACAGCATGGACAGGAGTCTCTTATGCAAGCTAAGGAACTGGCAACAAAAAATGAAGAAATATAAGAATCTTGTTAAGTTTATCATTTCTTTGTGAACTGGTATGTGTTAATAGATCTAGTCAGAGGATTGAGAGCAGTTGGTGTTCTCTTGTTGCCATGAGTGAGAGGAAAGAAGGATAAAATCCCTCTTGGAATCCTTTAGTGTCTCTTTGAGAGAGAAAGAGAAGGCGGAAGAAACCCTGGTGATATGAATCCCTGGGCAGGTGGATACAGACACTGCTGGAACATGCTGGAGATGCAGATCCTTGCTAGTGCCAGAGGATGCACATACCACATTTTCACAACAGAGCTTTAAGTTGTTGTTACTCTGCAAGTATGGCAAGACAGAGTAAGTAAAGATGACTCTATAGTCTAAAAACAGTCCTTCATTGATTCTAGTCCGGGGGAAACTTTTCTTACTCCCACAGCAAAGCTGGAAAAATTACTGAAAAAAAATCTATTCCTGATAAGGTGCAATTATGTAAATTACTTTATTTACTGCCAGGGTATCAGCTATATGATAAGCCTTCCTTTGAAAGGACAGTGTACAGTAGAAATGAAGCACAAGAAGTTGGCTACCATAGCCTGACAAACCTAATTCCAATGTACATTGCTGTAAACAAATGGGAATATCTTGGATATAAAAGGAATTTTATTCACTGTGAGAAGGCCCAAACTTGCCATTTCACCTTCCTTGTTAAACTATTAACTTTTAAATAACATGAATGAAAGAAGTAGATATTTGAAACTTTTTAAAAAACAGTTTCCTGATAATTTCTCAGTACCTCAGCTTTAGCCCAATATCCTCCTCTTTATTTCTTCCAAAGAAAACATAATGTAGCCAAGGGACATGGGGTGAAAAACTACAGGGACAGCTAAATCTTTACTGAACATTGACACATTTGTTGAAAGTTTGTCTGATGCATAGCACACAGGCTGCTGCTGCACACACCTAATGGCAACAGTACTGCGAGAAAAGACTATGAAACACGGAGGAATCAATGTATAGGTACAGAACCCTACCATACCAGACCACTAGGTCAGCACAAAAGAAGTGTTCTTTCTTATGGTGACTCTTTGGACTTTCCAAGACAGTCTTCACAAGTAACTTACAGCAAATGTGTGACGTTCATCTCAGCCAGCTGATAAAATTTATTGCTTTCATTATTTCCCAATGGCAAGGTCCTTCAAGTCTAGCTTATACATTAACCTTGCAGATCTTACACATTAAACTTTAGTCAGCTAAGCCCAGTCCTAAAAGAGAATGAAAGAAGAAAAACCCCAATGGAGGTCTCATTTAGGTCTCTCATTCTCCTCATGTCTTAATGTTTTTAACTATTACTTCTCACACATTTTTTTCTTGAACAAACACATTTCAAATGTTACACCTAAGAGGAGGAGAAGGATTTTTAGTTTATTTAGTTATTGTGAATAAATACATCCATTATGCCTATTCACTCCTTTACCTGGTGGTCTCCCAGCAGGTACCTACAATTCTTCAAAAGGGCTCCATAACACAGCCACAAAGAAAGTTTTCCTCCATCAGTTTCAAATTAATCTATTTCCTTCCAATAGAAACTAGGAAAATCCTGACAGATGGAAGAACCAGTAAACAGCTTCAGTCCTGGAATGGCTGCATATTAACTCTATGTCAGGCAGAGATTACAGCTCTAATTTCATAATCTGCCTCTGAAGAGCTACTTCTGACAACACTGCAAGGCCCAGATCCAGATTTCTCCACTCAGAACTTGTATATAGAGTCTTTATATCTCTGCCACAACACAGCCGTTTTTACAGAGTATGAAAAGTCACTTAATTTAGCTTCTTACTGAACACATTATAGGTAAATGGAACAGCATACCATGCTGGGTTTTAAAAAGTAAGAAAAAGAATAGTAAACTCTACACAGTGATGTTCCTGTTGGTTTAGGATGTTGCAATGGGCATTTCTTGCCAACTGGGTGTGACTTGCTCACAAAGTTTTAATAAAATGTAAATCTATTTAATTATAATACTATGCAAAAGCTATGATAAAATTAAAGCCACAATGGAGAGATTTTATTAGCCTAATATAAAAGTTAAGTTTTTATTTATTTTACACTTCTTTAACTATATTGGTGGAAATTCCAGCTGGTGTGTTAGCAGTAATTCTCTTTGGTAACTGAGATTATTTAAAGCAAAAGCATAAAATTTTGAAATCTTGTGAGGCCTAACTTTTTTTTTCCTTTTTTTTTTTTTTTTTAAAAAAAAGAGGGAATTAATTGAGATTCCTTTTAGTTAATAGCATGCTAAGTAGTAGCTAGCTCTTTCTAGCCTAGCATGTAGCTAGATTTTGTCTGCTCTTAAAATACTCTTCCAATGACATTTTGGGGAATAGTTTTATTCTTCTGAAACCAGTTTACATGTTATTTCAAGTAGAGTAAATTATCATAGGTGATGTGTTCACCTAACAACAACAACATTCCTTAACATTCATGGGAAAATGCTTGGTTTGAACCCAGGCTACAGAGTATATCCTTGTAACAAAAAGGGAAAAGTTGTAGCTCACCAGTTTCCTCTTCAGCTTTCTTGAATCTGGATACTTGCTCTTCTTAGCCTAAGACATCTGTAGCTTCACTTAATGAGAGAAAAGCATATTAGTTCTCTGTTGAAGATTTCTGGACAGTTCAAATTTCTTTGCCTCTGCTGGTTATATTTAATCATAATACTTGCCATGATCACATGAGTACCTCACTTAATAGGGTTTTGGAGATGATCACCTTCCTACTGAAGTCACATTCTGCAGTTAGGGAGTTGATTTGCCTGAGACAAAGACAGGAAAAGAAATTAATTTATTCTCACTCTCTTCTATGCTTCTGTTTTGTTTGACTGTTTTCACTTTCTGTGCACAAAGGAAAAAAGGCCTGAGCAATGGCAGAAAAACACTGTGTAACTTAGTAAAACTTTACTGTACCACTGGAATTATTTCTTATACTGGCATAAATTCTGTTACTAATATAGAAATACAGTTTTAACTTTCTAGCCCAGAAGGGATGACTGTATTATGAACACACTTCTACCAGCATAAGAGCATCAGACTGTGAGTAGACCTATTTCAGTGGCAATGTTTAGTTTGGAAGCAAGCCTTTCTCAGACGGCAGTCCCTCATGAGAGGCATTAAATGACAGGTATAAATTCATCCTGGAAGTCATAAGTACAGTGGAGTAATAAAATCCATCTTACTAATTATTAGTTACGACTGTAAGTACACTCTGTTTTCTTTATCATTAAGAAATGCTAAGTGTGGAAGAAATCCAAAAGATTACAAACAATGACATGCAAACCTGCAAATCGACTGGGAATTTTAATCTTCTGGGGCTTCTTCATTGTGGACAGCTACCAGCTGCAGATGCTTCACTGACTAATTTGCACTAGCAATAAACAATATTTGAATTTGTCCAGGAAAGGAACAGAAGGTCTGAGAAAGGATTATCAATACACATTAAAAAGAAGAAAGGCTGGTATGTCTCTGGTGAAGTTATTATCTGTGTGGTTCATTTCTACAACTGAAAATTGCACTAAACCCAAGTAGTTGTTTATAAAGCTTTCAACACTATCTAACTGAATCTTAGCTATTGGAAGATTATAAAGTGAGTATAGTGTACGAAAATAAACCAAACTGCTACTATAATAAGAAATACTATACTCTCAGGGCTTCATAAAGCAATTTTGCATCCAGGCCTGACTGACTTACAAGCAAATAGAACTTTTCATCACAAAGATTGCTAGATTGTTTAGCAGTATGCCAGCCCCTGAGCTACAAGACAATCTATCCTATCTGTAACACTGATACCACCACAAAGAAGTTATTATCTAACTTATTGACAAAAAAGGTAACAATCTTACACTTCTCTGGAGCTATTACTTGACTCCTGTAATATCCGAAAGTACTTAGATGCTTCTTTCAGTGATTGTAGAGTTACTGTGCCACATCAAAAAGAACTGGATTAGGCCTTCCTTGCATTCAGACATGCAGATCTGCGTCCCCAGAGAGAATTCAGGGACAAGTTATCAAATTGAAGAAAATTACCCTAAAAGTTTCAGGAAAAGAAATTAAGTGATAGACAAACAATTTGCAAAGGAACCTGTAAGAAGGAGGATGCAGAAGAAAGCAACCATTAAGAGACAAGGATGGGATAGAGAGGATTGACATACAGAATATTTGTGTGCAGCAACAATTGTTTTAAAAGCTTCTGAATAAAAAATTAACAGCTGATGGCATACTCACTAGGACTTACATCTAGTCTGAGAAGGAGAGCTGATAAGATAGTGAGTGAGCCAGCAAGACAGATGGCTAGTGAAGGAACTGACACTGCAAGAGCTGGAACATTCAGTAGAGAGGAAAAACAACAGCTATACCCATGAAGGGACTGCTGCCAAGCACGTAAGTGAAGTGAGCAGAATCACACAATTTCAACAGTTTCTATAGAAATGTCGATGATGTGCTGAACTGCAGGCAATGTATAGGGCTCCAAGCTGGCAGTTCCACATTAGCGCAGAAGCAAATAGACAAAGGAATAATTAAAGGTCATTACCTGAAAGAACAACAGCAAATAGCTCAGAGATATGAAATTGTACAAGTGAGTAAAAAGAGATTTTACAAGTGAGGAAATGCTCAATAGGCCTAAGCACAGAAGAGATGAATATATCCCCTAGAATTAATTTGAAAAAACTACCTCTTGTATTCAATATGAAAAACAGTGTCAGAAGCTAAGGATTATGACATCACTTCACCCCTCCTCCTCAATTTAAATCTGTCAACTAAGAATAAAACAGTTTCCACAAGGCTTGCATTTCTCACAGCTACAGATTTACTATCAGTAACATTCCAGACATTCATAACAGTCAACTTCAACACCTGCATCTTGAAACGCACTAAATATTTGCAGTAAAGTTTCCACATACTTTCAAATATTTTTAGTACAATCCACTTCTCTTTACACTGACAGAAAGCCCCTGAAAAATCTGGCCATAACAAGAAGAGGAAAACTGCATCCTTCTTTTGAGTTCTGGGATGGTGTTTCTGTATTTAGCATTACCACACAGACATACACTGAAGTACACATAGTTTTCATTAATCCTGCACTGTATAATAAATGCTTAAGCTGCACAGTTCAAGAAAAACAGCTCATTGCTGAAGACAGATCTCCAGAAATTCTTTAAGGACTGGTGAGTTTATTACCACTACTGCAATAGAAAAATGACTATGCCATAGACAAGTACAATATTAAAAATCATGTCAAATTTTGTACAGAATATGATTATCTTTCTGGTATTTGGGAAATTAGATTACTTTTCAAGATGCAGAAAGATTTTAATATAGACACCAGGCAAACTAATTAAATAGACAGTATGGGACAGCTCCAAAACATTATAGATCACACCTTAATGCAAAAAGCCAACATAACTATGAAGAACTCACGTTAGGCATGAACAAGGCTAGTAGGGCTTTTTGGTTATTATCAATTAAGGCACCTTTTCACTGGTTTAAGAACTGTGTAGTTAAAAATTTGTTGCATACCATTAGAAAGATACGGGTTTCACCCTTCACAAGAGCACCTGACTCCCTGGAACAGGGGACTCTGACCAAATCCCCATAGCCACCATCGCCCCAGCACCCTGAACATCCCCGCCCTCACACCACCCTTACACTGCCGTCACACCGCCCTCACACCGCCCTCACACCAAGCTCCCACCCTCACACCAAGCTCCCGCCCTCACACCGCCCTCACACCACGCTATCGCCCTCACACCAAGCTCCCGCCCTCACACTGCCTTCACACCAAACTCCCACCCTCACACCGAGCTCCCGCCCTCACACCTCTCTCACACCGCGCTCCCACCCTCACACTGCCCTCACACCAAGCTCCCGCCCTCACACTGCCCTCACACCAAGTTCCCGCCCTCACACCGCCCTCACACCAAGCTCCCACCCTCACACCAAGCTCCCGCCCTCACACCTCTCTCACACCAAGGTCCCGCCCTCACACTGTGGCCCCGCCCCCTCCACCAGACAGCCAATCAGAGCACTCTCACCTCTGCCCCCACCACCAGACAGCCAATGGGAGAGTGCGTGGCGGGAAAGCGGGACCCGGCCAGCAGGATGTGCGGGTGGATGAGGGCACTGTGGCGGCTCCCTCGAGGTGGGCTGGGAGCCTCAGTACCCAGCACTGGCCGCTGTGGCTCTCCTCCCCATGGGTGTGTCCCGGTAGCCTTGCAGAAAGAGGGAGAATGAGGGAAAAGAAGTGAGGAAAAAGCCTGGAGGAGTGCAGGAATAGCAGCACCTGAGAGAGGCTGGTGGGTGGGAGGCATGCCCACCATCTCCAGATGTTGAGGGTCATCTCCTCAGACCAGGACTTCACCTTGTAAAGCTCTCCGTTCGCTTTCTCCAGCGTTGGCATTGGAAATTAACCCTCCTGAAGCTGCTTAACAGCATGAAGCAAAAAAGGTGTTTAAGTGGCAGTAGCTTTACTAAGTAATTAAATTTTTTATTAACTAACTTGTTATTAAATTGGCATTGTTTTAATAGATAATTTTATTTCTGTCGCTGTGCAGATCCTTACCCAGACTGAACCGAGCTGAAATCAAAGTTGCAGTTTCTCTTGAAGGGAGATGCGAGGTGAGGCTCAGGGTAGATGTACACATTTTCAGGGCATCTCATGAGGGAACAGCCCAGTGCACAAAACGGGGAGGTAGACAAAACAACAAATGATTAGTGAGTCTTGCAGGACAATGTCTTTCCTCTGAAAGAAAGAACGAAAATTTCTCTTACTGAGAAATGATGGAAGCACAGGAAGCACATGGATCTCCCATCCTCTCCCTCTTAAGTGAGTGAACCTGTAAATTGGGTAAGCACTCTTAATCCTCTAGGGTAGCCTGGGGTGGCTCTTGCCTAAGCCTCCATCAGATTTTATTGAGGGCTTAGGATCTTGAGATCAAATTGATTAGCTATTCTGTGTTGTATTTGCTCTAGGGACAGGAAGGAAACATTAAATTACACCCACCTGAGGTTACTTGCTAATGAATAATGTAATTATACACCAGAGTATTAGAAGGGTTTTACATTTAATCCCTTATGTTCTTGTTTTCTCTTAAGAATCATCTGCGTTTAGATAAGCTAGAATTAACATTGCCTCTTTGAAAAGTCTGTATTTTTGACCACGGTAAAAATAGTTTTTGTTAAGAAAATAGCATGCTTAAATTATCAGGGCAGGTGGCAGAAGTAAAAATCCAAGCGCTTCATGCGTATATTTTTAAAGGCAGGAGTTCCTTAACAGATGAATGCAGACTTCTCCTCATAGCTCTGATCACAGCAGAAAAATGATGGTTCTTTTTCTATGTGGTAGTTCAGGGAACTAATGGAAAGTGACTTTCTAGTGTAATAACTATATGAATTGGCCAAAACTGTCATTTCAGTTTTACATTTGAACACAGAAGCATAAACAACAACTCTACTGCTAAATTCTAATATCCTCAAATAAACTCCAGTAACAGAACTTTTATTCCTGTCTTTGGTAAAAAGCATTGTGCTGAAGGCAGAATTTTGGCCTTGGTATTTCATATTTTATATTAAAGTTCAAAGTTGTGAAAGCTTTAGAATGTGTAATTCAATCTCATTTTGCACACTTTCTTTAAGGAAGTGAATTCTGGGGTGTGTGTTAAAGCTAAGTGATACCATTCTAGCCCACGTAAATAGCAAATGGTTATGTTCTCTTTCACAACACTATAAATTTACAGTTGGATGAATATCCTGGGTTTTTTTTTTTCTTTTTTCCTATGGTGTGTAAACTGGGATAATTTACAGACATTGAACAGGATTTGGTTAAAGGAAAAGAAAGGTATGAGGGATTGCTACATTTTCCTTCAGGCCAGCTCATTGTTCTGGCTCTTATCTACTGTCTCTAGCAACACCTCAGGCTGATATCAGTGAGGAATTGGCAAAAGGAAGATGTGCTCAGTTCTGGCTCAGAAAGACTAATACATAAATAAAAAAGAGGCTAAACCCAAAAGTGGCTAGTGCCAGTAAATGTAGTAGTAGTGACCTGTGTGATTTCGAATAGATTTATTCAGTAGATTTACTCTGTTCTATGTTGCCTCTTGCATTTTTCCTCCCCTGGTAGAAAAATACTGTCAGGACTCCCTTTAGTGACTGCAGTGTTGAACATATGAAAATGGATTTTTAAGAGCTTAGAGCCAGGTTTTCAAGTACTTGGCATCCATAACTGGGGCAGATTTTCAAAAGAGGTTAGCACTGACTGTTCTGAGCTCTTGTGAAGATTTGTCCATTTTGATTTTGTGCCTAACTGAACTGATTTGTTGAAAATCTGGTCTCTGTAGCTAAGCATGACATTCTTAGAAGGCTGTGAGGGCAGTAATAACACTTCCAAGAAAGAAAAAAAAAGCTGTACAGCACCCCCCACTCAGTTCAGTACCCCAAAACTGCCACCCAGAGCAGAGTATGAGTAAGGCAGGGTTATAAGTTGGTATGTGCTGCCAAACAGTTTTCTAGGATTTCACAGTGAAAACAAGTATGGTTTTGCTACTTCTCTTCTGGATGTGTTTATTTAAAGTAAAAGCTGTTGTGAAAGGAAGCTATAAATGCTAGTTATAATAGTGCAAAAATGTCCTATGTGTTTGGGAAGCCACAAGAGGAAAATGCTTTAATTAAAATTTACTGTAGCTGTCGTTAATAATGTGAATTCTGAGATAACAGCACTGCTTCTAGAGTTGTGCTGCCTTTTGACCTGGGGCCTGGGATAAACATTTTGATTGTCTATCACTGTAATCAATGGTGTATATCCTACTGAATTTGATTTAGCAGTGTTGAGTCCTACGTTAAAATAGTAGCAATATGAACAAAAGGAATGTTTTGTGTTGGAAAAAAAATTTAAATCAGCCACGGACCATCTTTTTTACTGGCAGAGATGTTACAGGGTGGTAATATTGATTTATGTGATCTTTCTGGCTAGTTATGTCACTTACTATTGCAGATTACTGCAGAAGATTTCTATTTCTGTTTTCAAATAATTCCTTTTATTTGAAATTAATTTAGTGTCCATTTCTGCAATGCTTTGGCCTTGTCTTTGGTCTCTTAATCACTGTGTCTGAAGAATGAATTATTAATTGTTCCAGCTGAAGAAACAAACCAATTATTTTCTGTGGCCTTTTGAAGGGAAAAGACAAAATAAACCAAAACAGAGCTTTATTTTTGCACTGTACTACTTTTGTGCTGTGCTGGCACAGTTGAAATAAGGACTTCCAATAATCCAGGATAAGCAAACAATAATACTGTAATTTTCATGTAGGAAGTATGGGATACCTGTCTACATGCTAGGGTTGCATTTTTAGAATAGCTGAGTGAACCTCCAATAAACAAATGAAAATAAACTGAAAATTACTACGTTTGAGTTGGTAACAGAGCTGTAAGTTTCAGACATTCACATGGAAGTGATAAGGGAAGAGAGATGAGCTATTGTTGAGATACCTGCTTTACAGACCTTTCGTAAAATTGAACTGGAGATTAAGGCATCATGCTATTTCCAGCTTTCCAGTGCTAGCAGGAGTGAATTCTAGGCTTTAAAAAATAAATAAATTAGAATAAGACGGTGATAGTAGAGATTGAAAAATCTTGCATGAAGGGAACTGCTCTTACACAGTCACTGCTCTGTGAGCTCCTGGTACAGTCCTATTTTGCTTCCATTTTGTCTGGGTGGTTGAATAGAGGTTGTATTTTGTTACTTAACTGTCATGTTGTGTCATTACTCTGCTTTGCTGGTGTCAATTGCAAAGCTTTGGACCAGACTTTGAGAAGTGTTCTTGAGTACCGTTTTAGCCAGGGGCACAAAGGTCTGGAGTTTGTTGTCCTTGTACTGTGGCATATGTACACACTAATGAACACATGGGTCCTCTGAAGTCAGTGTGCCATATAGATTATATATTTACTGATATCAATTACGTGTAACAGTTGCTAATATTTCATCTTGTGATTTATTTTTTAGAAGTAAAACTTGTACACTGAAATGGCAAAGCAGAGCCTGTCCTACTCTGTAGTTCCCAAAGCTATTTTCCCAGGCACGTATCTGGGTCACTGGGCTTTCTCTCTGTCTTTTATGGCATGTACATCGGGGTCACATTGGTAAATAAACAGCTTGGAGAAGGGTATGTTTTAAAAAAAATATTTTTTACTGATTATTTATTATCTTTAGTCTTTGCATTGAAAGAATCTCAAGGCTAAAGAAGTACCACAGTGCTCACAAGCCTCATTTTGAACGAAGAGTATTTGATGTCCTTATGATAAGACTGAGCATCCTTTTGTCACACTTTTGGAGTGGGTGGATAACTTAGCTCTGTTTTACATCTGTATCCCTTGAATGTCCTTCTGCAAATGAAAATTTAATTTGGTGAGGTTAATACACTGAATTTGATTCAGTTTGTTCCTCACTGACATTGTGAGCCCACTATGGCATCATTACTCTCCAATTACAGGCATGAAGGTGAGAAGTGACCTAGTAAGGAAGGGTACACACCCATAATGGTGTAGTGAGAGTTTTACATGAGGCAAAAGGGAAAAAAAAAATCTATTACGCTGATATCTGCCAAAAGACTGTTTCTCATAAGTGACTGCTTTGAAAGAGTCCCCAAGAAGGGCTTGTGCTGAGCATTACTGTGCTGTTGCTGGGATGTGTCTCGGGTGCAGATATCTACAATTTCTGTAGTTTTATGTACTGCACAGTACCTGTACAGAAACAAGGTCAAGCAATTTGGTATCTTTATATTTATTTAACTTGTGAGAACAATGTCTAAGCTATAGTTTAAAATAATGTAATATGGAATGAAATTTTCTGCTTTAGTGCTTAATGTTCTTTCAGTTTTAAAAAGAATACTTGGTGTCAAATGTACTCTAGAAAACATAGATATTTACTAGCATTGTTAATTAATCAATTTAATTGTATTCTGTGGTTTAAGATATTAAAAACTAACTTTGTCTGCTTTTTCGAAATGTCTTTTCTCTTGTGTGAGTAGAATTTTGTGAAAGTAACTGTTATGAGATCCTACAGGATACATTTTTAGAGAAACTGTACCTGCTCTAGGATCATTTTATTGAGGCTGTTCTGAATATGCTGCAGTAAACTGAAGGCTCAAGAAGAAGCAGCAGGATAGTAAGTGTCAATAGGAGGCAGAGTCCATGTAAGTTACATTGTACTGAACAGTTTAATGCTACTTCAAATGGATGAGTATTTTCATTCTCAAGGAAGAACAGACCCACAGAGGACTGGTGGCCAGAGAAAATAGAATAAACCTCAGAAGAAAGAAAACAACTTCTGGTACAGGACAAAGTGAGATCTAAGAAAAATGATAGAAGCAGAGGCAAAAGCTGTATGTTCTTTTCAGAGGATGTATCTGAAATTTGAGGTCTTCTGACAAAGGCATCCAGTGGAATATAAATAGTAAAGCTGTCAACTGGCAGAGTAGCAAGTAATAGGGAGTTTCATTTAGATTCTTTTTTTTTCCTTTTACCAATTTACAAGTAGTCACATAAAGATACCAAAGTAGTCAGCAGCAGTGTGATGTCCTGAGGTGCTGTGTAATACTTTAGGAATGCAAACCCATGCTCATTTTCAAGATGATGAAAATCTGTGCTGCTACACAGTTTTTATCTGTATCAATTCTTTGGTTTAGTAAACTGTGCAGGGCTGCATGAGCAGGGCTGCCAGTAACAAGTGCAAAAAATACCATGAAAACACATATAGCAGGTAGGAAAAAGTGCAAACCAATCCTTTCTGGTAAAGGTTCACAGTGGCCAAGTCAAAAGTTCTGTGAACAGATGAAAAATGATCTTGCACATAGTTTAGTTACTTCTTGCCATTTGGAATATTTTTATTAAATTATTAAATGTCATCTTGCATTTAAATTTGTCCAGCTTTCTGCTCTGGTTTGCTTTCTGGAAAAAAAAAAATATCACTGAAGTTTTCTAGGTGCTATGGAGACAGTGCTGATGTCAGAAATGTTTTCAGTGGGGGCCTGGAAAGGGAACCAGATGGCTGCAGTTCCTGGTGAGCACGGCTGGCTGTTGGTGCATGACCAAGCAGTGAAGTGCAGTGCAGAATTGCTGAGCTGGCTGTGGATGGGGTGAGTCAGACTGGCAGAAAGATGGGAGAGCCTGCAGAGAGGCAGAGGCTCTGAGCTTTCCCCTGGTCACTTTGTGCCCCATGGTGTCCCCACAAGCACAGCCACACCACATGACTGCGCTGGCTTCAATTCATGCCAGCTCAGGCGCCCCTCATTTGCAGATCTGGGCCAGATTACACTGCCTATTCAATTCTGCCTTTTTTTCCTGTTCGGGGAAATGATGAAGTATCTTTCTGGTACTTATGTTGTCTTGACCTTTATAGACCTTTATTTTCTAGGTGGCTTCACAACTCATGGGGCTTTTATAAGGCCTGATGACCCAGGGGTGAAGAGACAGTATGGGTGTAGCTTGAAGTGCCTCTGTTAATGAAATAAATTCTTGGGTTTTTTAAAGTATTAAACTTGTGTGATGTTAAATGCTGGTTTTTGCCTTTGAAAACTTATCACAGTATATTGCATTGAACTGAAGCAGAAACAGTACCACCAAAAAAGCTTTCCAAATTCCAGACTTCTCCCACACTCTGAGAAGAACTTCCTCTTCTGTGAACCTTGCACCCAGTTTTGTGCAGTTGACATCAACGCAGAACTGTGCTGCTAAGGTCATTGGCTTGGCTCTTGAGTCAGCCCTGCTGCAGGGTTCTCCTGCGTGCATCTTAAGCACACGAGTGACGGGATCTTGCCAGCTGCTTAGCTTTGGTCTGCTGTGGCTTATCTATTGTGTCACTTGCTTTTAGTTTTTATTCTGAAGTACAGATGAGCAAAGAGTCTTGGTGGTTTATTTATTGAACTTTATAACAAGCCTTTATTGTTTTACCTTTCCTTGTGTTTAGAAGAAGCTGCTTCTAAAAATTTCTTGGGGTCACCTTTCTTCCTTTCAAGTCCATCCCTTTGAAACTCTTAATTGCTGTGATACCTATAAAGACTTTACAGTGATTAAACAGTGCTTATCGTGATGTTCACTTGTGTTTTCCAGTGACTATGTTCGGTTGTCTAAAAATAAAAAGAAATATTCTGTAAGCTCTTCAGAACAGAGACTTGCTTTTCATACAACTGTTTAACACAGCAGGGCCCAGAAATCCAGGCAAGGGCCTATAATACCACTTCAAGAGAGAAGAAAAAAAAATGTTTCCAGGTATGAATTATTTTTTCATAGGAAGGTAAGTGTGAGGTGCTTTCAGGGATCATTTCTTTATAATGAAATGTGCATTAATTCTAAAAATATGCAATGATTTTTAATCAGGCTGACATGGAAACAATGGCTACAATGGAAAGATCAAGATTTTTTTTATCAATGGTATTTAGGGCACCAGTAGCATTTATGTGAGCTTGAATGGTCCATGTGCCAAAATGATTCTGCTGGAAAGCTACAATTATTCTGTAAACTTCAAAATCCAGAATTCAAGATGAGAAGAGGCTGAGAATTTCTGCACTTGATTGGCTCAGGCTGAAAGCTGAAGAAAAAGCAGTTTGCCTTTTATGCATTCTGTCAGATACAACAATGCTAACCAAAGAAAGTGTCATCTCCCTAGAGTCTCTTTTCAGACAAATGTGCTATAGGGCAATAATGAATCTTAAAAGAATTTCAAGATAGGAAAAGCAGTGTTTTGCATATAAATGTTTCTAATGGAGCTATGAGCATCAGTCTTTTGCTCTATTACTTTGAAAAATACCATGTGAATCCTTGTAGCTTTTAGTAATTCAAGATATGAAAGGTGTTATTTTTATTTGTGTTATGTTTTTATAAAAGAATAAATAATCCTTTGTCCAAAAGTACAATTAACTTTTTGAGACTCTACAGAGATATTATTTGTTACTTCAAAAGCTTAAGTTGCTAATGGGTGACTTGGATAAACTGTGATCAGCAGAGACCAATTCCTACTGATCTCCTAGATGGGTAGGTAAGTAGAGTAAAATTTGTAAGGAAATATATTTCTCCAGTATTGTTGACCTGATGAGTTTTTCAAGAACAAAGTTATACTTTAAAACCCAAAAAAAGTCACTTAGATTTTGAAAAAAAAATCTCTTAGTTTTTCTCTTTGTATCACCTGTCTTTATCTTAAGGGCCTACACAGCACACATTTCAAGCTCATCTCTTTAGCCATGGGGAGTAAACTCCCTGACTGACAGTATTTTATTTTAAGATAATTAAGATCCCTGTAGTTGGCTGGAACCTTACAAGAAAAAAATCCCAACTCCAACTATATTAGGAGTTGCTAATCAAAAGTCAGTTAGATTGACATTAAATTATAAAGAATATTAGTTTTTTTTTTCTGCATTTCATGGGAAATTGATGACTGTTTTGATTGTCCATCTTCATGCCACAGCCATCCCAAATTCTGCCCACAGAATGTGTCATCAGGAAAATGCAACTGTGCTGAGATTTCACTGCTACATATGATTGAAACAAATTTTGACACTTCTTGGAAATTTCACAAGCACATATACAGGCTGAATTCTGTGCATAGATTTTTTTGGACCAAGAAAATATTTTGCTGTTTGTACAAGTTTGTCCAAATGTGGCTGTTACAAAATGCTACTCTTAATATAGGAATAAATGGTAAGCTGCACATGGGTGTTCTTGTTTGTTGTTGTTCCTCCTCCTTGCAGAGGATATCTCCAGGGAATGACTATTACAGGATGATCTGACTGGAAAAATCTGTGTTCCATTAAGACTTCGGTAGAAGAGGCAATCCAGCCTATTTAGCAAATAGAAACTTTATCCCATTGTCTAGTCATTGTGTTCCAGTGGTGTTCCCTGAATAAGTTATGATAAAATAAAGAGTATTTGAGTCCTAATAAGTGGATGTAATGTCAACAGTACTTTTCTGTTGTTCTGGCAAATATTGACAACAACTAGTTTCATTTTTTCTCGGGTGTAACTATGACCTGGTTGCATTGTGCATAATAGGCATCTTCCCCAGTTACAGTTTTTCACTGGGAATAAACTTCTAAAATTCTAAAATAAAGTCACACAGGAGTCCCTGGCACTTCTTGCAATAGGGAGGGGGTGAGAAACTCAAATGACAAGCCCTAATTGTTTTCTGTGTTATGTTTTTCTTTGCTATTAGGAAGTACTGTAGTGATGGCTGCATGTTTCTAAGGCTTGTATGCAGTGATTCACTTTTCCTGACATAGCTGGGCTTTGGTGAGGGCTGCAAATATTTTTGCCTGAAGAGAGCCAGTTATGATGTGGCTTGTGCAGGTCAGTGCTTATTTTGCTGGAGTTTGGCAGTCAACAGTATCTAGTAAGTGGCTACAAAAATAGTGTAGAATACCTTGGGATGATAGTACTGACTTAGAACTAAAAGACTCTGATTTCAAGCCTTAATGCAAGTCTGAAACTGGAGGAAGTGCACCTGATGAATATGGAGAGCAGCTAGTTCTGAGTTAAGTGTGCAGGCATTATTTGCTTTGCCATGAGCAACTTGTTTATCACAGATGTGGATTCCAAAATAATTTCTTTTAACTAGGTTTTTCTCTTCTGGACTATTTTGATGATTTTTTAATACAAAGTTTTAAATAAAGGGAACAATAAATTACTGTCTGACCTAAATGTACCTTTCACTTTAGAAGTCAAGTAGGCAATAAAAACCTACAAATAAGCTGGTATTGCATTCCAGCTTTCATAACCAGAGGAATTTGAAAAAGGTTAAAGGTTGCAAATACTTACAAAAGCGTTTGTTGCTAGACTGTATTTGTGGACTCTAAAGATGATGGTGTTCTTTGAAATGTCTGTGGAACTACTCTTTGTATGAAAAATCTTTCATGTTTTTCTCAGAAACATTGTGAAAGAATAGCAAACACTCTAGAGAGGGGGAAGAGAATACATGGGAAAATAAGACATGCTCAATTTGTAGTAGAGATTTTTTTTCGTTCCCAAGTATTAGAAATCCATTTGTAACTGTATCAAAATCTTCCAATATTTCACATTCCTGAATTTTTGCCGATTAATAAGCCCTATGTATTCTTCATTCTTTACTGCTGGGCACTGAAAAATAAAAAAAAAAATATAGACAACATTACAACAGTCCTTATTGGTTCTAATATCATCAGTGTTTTGTTTTAGAGTCACAAATGCAAGGGTTTTCATGTGTCACATCACCAGAGGAATACTTTTCCTTAACATGTTACACCTTTTCTCACTTTAACAGTGACGTCTCATAGAACTGACAGATAGATACTTACTGTTCAATCTCTACAGAAAAGAAGAATTTAAATGAGTTTCCTATTTCTAATCCTTATTTGCAATACCATTCTGTGTAGCATGCTTTCTTTTCCTTAGTAAATCCTGTTTGAAAGATTTGTCTGGTTTCAGAAATTAGTTCTGCTCCATTGTTAACTTCACAATTCTTCATTTTCCTTTGCTGTAAATCTGACTTCTGAAAAAATCTGTTGTTTTTCAGACAAAGGCAAAATATTTTTATTTTCTTTTTACATTTTGTGCATAGAACTCATTCATACTTTTACTCCTTGTTATAAAATATAATGAAATTTGATTTTAGCTAAGTTTGGGGGAGTGAAATTGATTTAACCTAGGCTGCCTTTTTGTTAAACTGTGGTTCTTCAGAAACACTGAAGAGGCTTAATGTACTGAGCCTAAGATTTAGGGACTGGGAGATCGGGATTCTTGCCTTGATGTTCCTTCATATTTTATCTGTGTGTCAAGTTGAAATCTTTCTTCCTTCTGCCTTTAGAAATGCTTACAAATTATCCCTGAAAAATATGCTGATTTATAGATGATAGTGCACACAATGCTTAGCTTCGGGTTTAGATGTTTGAGTTGTATGAGACCTTGTGCTGTCCCCCTATAGGAAAACTGTTGTTTTTGAATATTCTTAACTGCCAGTTCTTTCTGAAAATATAAAGACATTTTTTAGATACCCAGGTGTTTTTCTGCTCATGATTGTGGTTTTCTACGGTTTAATTAGAGCTGAATTTTTAAACTGGCATGGATTTTTCAGTACAAGTGACCTTTTCTGCTGCTATCTTCAAAAGAACAAGGACAATGAAACAGGTGTTCTGGCAGAAAGTTCAAAATACTCAAAGTAGTTTCAAAGGCCAAGGGAAACATACAGGTTACATTTCTGTGAGTAGTCAGCTTGTGTAGCTTTGTGCAACTACAGCATAAAACTCCAGTGTGCACAGCATCTCAGCTAATCCTCTGTACCTTTTCTGTGGTTTTTTCCCATTTTCAGTGGAAAGACATGGGTACTTCTGTAAGAAGTGTACTTTAACTTTGTAAATCTGAGTAAAAATAGTTTCTTTACAGAGATCAGAGCAGTCTGCCCTGCTATGCCCAGAGCATTTCTTGGATATATTTGAAAGCAAAGCACAGCACAACACTTTATCACTTCAAATAATGTTTAAATTCAGTATGCTCAAATGTAGAACAGTTTTGTTTGGAGTAGGTTTTGTCCACACCTAATTGCTTGTAAGAGATGCAGTTACTAATTCACAGCACAGCAAAATGACTGCCAGCTCCTCACAGGGACTTGTGCCACCAGCAAGACATGCTTAATTTATCACATGCACTTTATAATGCTTTCATTTGAAAAGTGGAGCAGTCTATATTTACTGTCTGTATTTACTCCTTCTTGATGTCAGGTGGATGTTGATGTGTTGTTAACTCTGATGCTTGTGCTAAAGGCAACAATTAATTTAAATAATCAGAACTCAAAGAAAATAGGAAGAAACAACAGATATAGGGAAAGAGAGCATTGTAGTGTAACTTAAAAGCTAAAGCAGACGTCTGATGCAAAAAAAAGTTGCAGTTTACAGAAGATTATTCCTGCCTTCTGCCTTGTTTGCTCAGGTGAACTGTAATAGGAAGTGTAAAATATTATGGAAATCAGTGGTTTTTTTTCAATTCTTCAAGACCATTAGAATTATGAATACCAAGGTTTTTGTGGGATTATGGTAAGGAATAGTTTGCCATTCCTGTGTCCTGCTTATGTATTTCTTTAACCTTAATCCAAGAGAAAGTAAAACAACTTCATATATAACCCAGTTTGGATAAACACTGAAAATGTTACCTACTTAGAAATTCCAATACTTTTGAAAAAAATTCACTAATATTAGTGTTGCTTTATAACCGAGGACACTCTGAAGGGTAGGTAAAACTCAGCATTTCACATTGGCTAGGATGAAGGGAAAATAAACTGTAAAGGGTATCCATGTATAATCTATGCTGGCAAAGTAGTACCATCCCATTGATACTAATGTGATGTTGATGGTGACTATTTTGATGTAAAGTTGGGGATTCCCCACTGTAAACCTTCCTTTTTATAAGAATCAGCATGTATGATGGTGTGATTTTGCAATTTGTTTTCTCTTTCCAGAGTTGTGGGAGATTTGCACATTCTGTTGTAGTGTGTATGAAAGACTGATTTATGCATAGTTATATGGACTGGGCGTATGCAATTAAATACATAACATAGATTTTATAATTTTTATTTGTTTTGTTTGTTTGGGTTTTTATTTTAATTTTTTCATTTTAATCTAAAACCAGTTGTAAGTAATCTTGTCAGTAGGTAACTATCTTCCAGATGTGTTGGTAGACCGTGGCTATCCTGTGCAACAAAACATGAAAAAGAATTAAAAATCCACATTAGAAATTTATATTTTAATACCATCTGAAGATAGGTGCCAATTTTTTTCAGCAGGCCTACAATTGAAATAAATTGCATTGATATATCTTCAGAGTAGTTAAGTGTACTAATTTCTGGTTTTACTGCATTACAAAACAAGTACTGCCTGTCATATCAACTGCAATGAAGTAGTACCTCTCCAGTCTTTTTTGTTTAATTCTCCATAGTTTTATGACTATGTCTTGTACTACTGTTCCTGGACATAATGAATTTTGCCTTTAAAATTGTAAGGAAGGCACTTTTCAGAAGATGGTTACTGTATATAAGCAGAATTGTTCAATTAGATATGACTAAGCCTAAATAAAGGTATTTCTGTCAATGATATGGCTCAGAAGCTACGTCAGTGTAGGTTAAAAACAAACAAAAATGTGTAGTCTAAGGTTTCAGACTTGTGCTTTCATATTCCAAATGATGACTTGGTGATATTATGGTGTACTGTGGAAATGTGCTCTGACACATGGTCATCTATCACTATGAGCCTGTGATCCCATAATAAGAAGTACAGAGATTAATGTTTTATTACAGCAGGGTAGCTTTTACAATTACATATGTAATGAGAGAGGGAGCAGGGGGATTGCAGTTTCCATCTTTCTAGAATTAATATGGAACTTAAATGACCTAAAAATGAAGAACATTATGATCCTGGAAAAATTAGCTGGCTTAAGTTTCATTCTTCTCCCCATCATGGCTCGTTAATGAGGAAAATCCTTTCCATTGCTGTTTTGTTCAAAACGATATTCAGCAAGAACAGAGAGTGCTCATATATCCTAGATGACACTGAACCCTCCCAACAGCCATACAGAATAATTTTATCTCTGCAATGAAATGTCTGTAGTTCACACTATGGTTCTTTCACTATGGTTTGTAGTAGTGAGGTAGCTCCTTTCAATAGTTGTTCTTTGTGTTCTTATCTTAGAAATTACTGATAAGATAGGAGGAATGGCATTATGTCTGCTTGATTCTGGTTTCTCTCCTGCTCTTGGGCTTTATAAAATTCACCAGCATGATCTGGTACAGAAGGTGATTACTCCACAAGTCATTACTGTTTTCCTTAGTAATTTACAGTTGTGAATGGTGGGAAAGTTTTTGATGTCATTAGTTCATTCCCTCAAATTGACTAATACTGACTAGTAAAACCAGGTTTGACTTGAATTTTGGGAAGAGCAAGGTAAGGAAATCTACCCATAGTGACCAGAGTCATTCTATTTTGTTGTTTTCTTCTAATTCAATGGCAGTTCTGGATATGATAAACAGAGCAACTGATGTGCAGCCTTTAAAATCTGGGTATAGTCACTGAAAGCTACAAGATGAGAAATATGTACCTGATGATGCTTGATTTAGTGACAGACTCATTAATTTCTCAAGTTGCAACAAGACAACTAACAGCCTGCTACACATTCTACAGCTGTTTCCTGAAATGTGAAGAGATCAATAGACCTGTAAAAGGTCAGGGAGTGGGGCAGTTTGAAAAACCCAGACAAACCCAGGAACAACTCATACTGAAGAAGGGTCATGGAAAGGAGAGAGAAGATGATTATCCAGCCAGCATCACAGCTTATCAGGGACACAACGCTAATGCAGCTAATCTGTATAAACCTATTATAGACAGCAACTAAAAATGGGGGGAAAGGCATGCTCCTGAAACCTGTGGGCAAGGAGAAATCCACCTAGTTGTTGATTTGCTATGGGTAGTACTTGCCAATATCAGCACATCACAGTCAGTGGGTAACTCAGGAGGTATCTTGCTGATTTTATAACTGACATTTGGGAGGTGGGCACAGTGGTAGTAATGCTTCTCATGTCTGTTGTGTGTCACTGTATTGTCACTGTGCAGTGTAATAGGAATATGATTTAGGGAAGAGCCCTAAACTTATTGAAATTGATAGGTATTTTGTTTATCTGCAACTTTGCACTCAGGTTTCATCCTTTAGTGTCCGATTTTGTAAAGCAATTAAACATTCTTAAACTGTCCTCAAGCTTGTTGCTTTCCCCCAATGAACTGCTGTCAGGAGAAAAGCAAACATAGCATCTGTTTCTCATTGACAGAATTAATAAAATAGAATGCAGACAGGATACAGAGCAAGTGTAATTTCAGGACTGCTGTTATACAGCATTCTTCCAAAGCAATGGAAGAGACAAGTTCAACTTGATATCCTGCAACAGCCCTCAAGGTGAATTCCTTTAAGTAAAGCTGTCAATTTTGTCATTACATCTCAAGTTTATATCAGAAGTTCTAATGGAAATACATGTAGCTTCTGTTATCTATTCTCTCATTTTAAGGAGAAGGAAAAGGAAAAGAAAAAGAGTCTGATGCCAGAGTTGCTAGATTGATGTCAGAATTACTTGTTCCACTTCAGGGACTTGCATACTTGGTTGCCTTCCTGCTGTTAAATGTAACTGGGAACTTTAAGGGGCTGTTAAATTCTATGGAGGTGCTTGCAGGGTTGTACCCTCATTTTTCTTCTGCTCACTGTTTTGCTCTATGATGGTTAACATTTAAGACCCTAGTTTGAACCATCTGTTAAATAGATTTAATATTAAATTTTGGAACTGACTGGAAGCTCACATCAGCAGATAATGTTTTGGAATGGACATAGCTGCATGTTCAGACCAAGAAGGAAGAAGTGCAGTAGACAGTTAGAGGCTTTTGAGAGTCTGTGTTTTAATTAAACAACCCGTCCCAAAATACATAATAGGCAGAGTGGAAAATTAAATCAGCTCACGTTTGTTAATGCCTTATCACTAAATCAGTTTTTTTGGCACTGGAACCAAAGACTGGGAGATGGATAGGAAGCAATTTCACATGGAATTTTATTTGGGTAGAGAGTTTGAGATAATTATTACAAAATTACTGTGGATCTATAGGGGAATAAGGCCATAAAAACTTTAGATTTATTGCTTTTTTATTAATGTAATTACTCTCTTGCTATAATAAAATATATTAAAATATTGCTTAAAGTATATCTTGTTAACCTCTCAGCAATCCCAGACATTTTTAAGCAGAGAAATTAACATTTGTTTAGAGCAAATAAAATTTTCAAGTTAGAAAGAGCTTATAGAGAGTTACAAGCTGTGCAGGATCATTTTTCATCCATTTTTCTTTTTTACCACAGTAATTAGGCAAGTTGCCAGGCAGCACAATGGAAAAGACATTTTCTTTAATAGAATATTTTTTTTACAGACACTGCTGGACACATACAGACATCTCCTGCATTTTCGTTCCCGGTGATGCTCTCTCCCTGGTTGTATTTTCCATGGGAAAGACTTTAGGTAATTTATTTTTTTTTCCCCCTAAGTTATCTACAGGGTATTTGGGGTTTGAGCCATTTCAGCTAGTAAGACAATTGCTCACACTGGCCAGAGTGTTTCTGGGGTTTTTTTGTCTTTGACATACCATGAGGATAATTGATATGGAGCAATGCTAAGTAGGGTGCTGCACAAAGAACATTCTGGAATAACTCATACAAGTAACTGTCCTGCACGTTTTACAGCACTGTGAGCATTTGCGTGGCTGTACGAATCCTTCTGCAGCTCAGGCACTCGCCTCTGTAGCTCCCTCTGATTTCCAGCATGAGTCTATGTCAAGAAAAAAAGACTTCACTGCAGTAGTTGCTTACCTCTTTGTTTTACACTGATTTTCTATCATTGTAGGACTGGCTATGTTTTCAAGAATATTTTCTTTGGCTGAAATGTTGAGACCTTTGTGCAGACAACCAAGCTGCAGAGAAGGTTGTTTGTGTTCTGTCTCATTTAAAAGGCTGTAACACCATTTATCTCCTGTTATTGACCCATTGTACATGAGATTTCTAGGACCTTCAATGTGCTTTTATGGTATTTCTGATTTTATTGAAATCTAGTCTACATGATGTGTGGATTTGGTAGCGTCTGTTTTTCATTCTGCTACTGTAGTTCAACTATTAGAGTATGAATAATCAAATCTGGAGTTTATTTTAAAAAAATCAGAGTCTCAGCATTAGCTATTCACTTAGGAGCTGGAGGCACATTTATTTTCCCTTAAATATTTTTAAAGCTGAAGTTTAAACTGTCAGATATAAAATTTGAGATGTTTGGAATTAAATTAGTAATAAACAGATAATTTGAGTTTAACCAGTTTTCATGGGTTTGAAATGCATGACCTTGAAAAGATTTTGTATTGTAGGCTTTCATCAGCACTAATAAGCTATTTAGCAGAAACCTCTTCTTTTCCAAAGTCTACTGTGAATTCAAAAGTCCTCAGTGCTGTAAATCTTTTTTTACTATAGTTCAGTGAGTTACTTAGCAAAAGTATACCTCCCCTACTGCAGAGGCAGCTGTCTTTTAATGTTTATTGTGCCTTTTAAGTGAGACTCCAGTCCCAGTTTGTGTTAATGTAGTCTTTTCAGGAGGATAAAACTGAGAACACAAAAATTTTTAAATTTCAAAAATTGTTCAAAATTACTTTATTTCAAAATTTGCATTCTAGACATGGGTTTGGGGTTTTTTTCATTAATTTTTTATATCTATTAGAATTCAAAGAAACTGCGTGGGGAATTGAGGACATTTTTGTATGCTAAAGAAAGTGATTTTAGTATTAATGTTTCTAAGAGTAGGAAAAAATATCTACAGTTAAAAATTAATTGCCTATAGAAGACTACATTTGAGGTTGCCAGTAAAAAAGATATATAAGGTTTTGTTCATGGAAAATATAACACATCTTCCACTACTTAGCTTCATGTGTATAATACACTGTTTTACTTGAAGATCTCTGTTGGGGTGGAACAATTTCACCTAGAGTATACAAAGATTAATATTATTGTCTGGCACACATCCTGCTAAAGGACCTGGGAAGTGTCAGAAATTTGGTTACTCAGGCTGAATTTTTTCAGTTTCTTGTTTAGTTTGTAAGATCATATAGCATGTGCTCTACAGGCATGTCTGTGTATGCTATAAACCTGCTGACATAATTTTTATTGCAGTATCTTTACCTTTTTGATATAAAGTGATCATATTGAATACAGAAAATTAAATTAAAAAATAGTTGTGAGTCATGTTACTGTATTGAAAGAAAAATCCAAATGTGCTATTTTGCAATCTAATCACAAAGGCTTTTACTTACAAAAAATAGGACTAATACTTGAATATTTGTTCCATCTTCTTTCCTCTCTACCATTTTCACTTGTTTATAAATACGTTGCAGACCACGTGTTGATTTTTTAAATCAACTTTTGAGATTCTTTCATGGATAACATTCTGTTCCCTTAGACTGCAGCTGGAAAATGGGGAAAATGGGTCACAACCATGGAAAACTGTTCATAGGCCCCAGATATCTAACTTGTATTTGTCTGGTTGGTAATTGGTTAAAAGCCAGCATGGTACTAAATATCAGCAGAAACTGCAGCATTTTCTTCTGTGGTTCTTTCTAAGGAGGAGTCAGAGAACTGAGATACATCAGCAGCTGCTGTCCTTGTGGCCCTCAACACTCTCTTCCCTTCAACCTAAAACAGATCAACTAATGCATTCTGGTAATAACTTTTTAGCTTGTAGTGACAGCATGTGTAGAGATATTTCATCTAAAAATTAATCCGAAATTGCAGTCCCTGTTAGGCAGCTGATGCTCTAAATCATTGCTGTTTCTTTCCTCTTCTGCCTCTGGCTTTAAAATGCTGCTAGGAAGGCTCAGAAGCTTGGTAGTTTTCCAGCCAGTAGGATGAAGTAGTAGCTGCACTGGAGCAGTTCCTTAGCTGTAGTTTCTGAGCCCAAGGTTGGTGCATTCTCTTATTTTACTGTATTAGCTGGAAGTTTTGTTCAGATTTAATACAAGCAGAAAGAACCTTCCCTATATAGAGAAGCTGTTTCATTATGTAACTTATTTTGTAAGTCTTCTGTCTATGTGAAATTTAATAATTTCTCAAAATTGTCAGTCACCTTAAAAAAATCATATGCAAAGGCATTTTGTTATTTTAACTATGAAATATACAGTCGGATTATTTCAGACACATGTGAACCAATTTAAAATAGAAAACTAATAAGTGCTTTTCATTAAATCTGTTGATATTTTTTGACTGATAGCTATGTGAGAATACTTACGTTTTTAAGGGGAAAAAATTCTTTCACACTTTCATTTATTAAAAAAGAAGTTTAATAATCTTCATTTGTTTGTCTCAGAGGTGGCTCTTTTTATTAGAGATTTGCTGTCTCATTTTTGAAAAGCCCATTGTTTGCTTCTGAAAGGTTCTTAATAGAGCTTTAACAGGAGACTAAATTTGAACAGCCAGAAATATTTGAATAGAAAGTTTGCTCATTCTCAGTCTGGGTTGTTTAAATTCTGATCTTTAGGACTGCAGCAAGAAACTTGAAGATGTCTCCACTTTGCCTCTGCTGCAATTTTAGCCTTTGAATTTTTTCTCTACCAGCAAAATCTTGTATGTGCTACTGATTATTAACATAATTATTATTTGTTACTAAAACTATACACATCAGCATTTTGCTTCTGAAATTAGATATTGGGAAATCTAATTTCTTTTGACATGTAGGGAAAAAAAGGTTAGATATTTTATACACAGACTGTTCTAAAATGTTTGAAGTACTAGATTGTTGTAATTCTTGTAATAACTTGTTCTATTATTGCAAAGGTTGAACTTGTCCCATGTAGAAGACATGGGCTGGTAGTCCCAAGCTTCCTATTTTCTTTACAGTCAGATTTGGCCAAAATATTAGCAACCAGCATGGCTTTTTTCTTTGCTTAACCACAGGGTACAAATCTCAGGTTTTTAACTGCTGCTAATCTGTTGCTGAGTCCCACTGAGGAGAAAAGGTTGCTGCATAATGATTTCCAAAGAGACCTTTAAAATTAGAAAGCAATATTTTTATTGGGAAATTATACAAAGTTCTTCTTGTCTAATATTACATTTGAAAGTTTTGCATTAGAAATATTTTGTGGAGCATTAGTTTGTCATGCTGCAGTATTCTTCAGGCAGAAATCATCTTCAGGGACCAGTAGCATACTCATGGTGAGGAAACTCTAAACTATGGGAATTGGAAAGTCACTTGATTTTGTTTTCTTTTACAAATCTTCTCAAGAATTTGGTAATGGAATTGTATTCTGGAATGTTTACACCAAGTAGCTGTGTAATCTTGATTAAAGTAGGTTGCTGGGAGGACATTTTTTTCTTTTGAAGAAAGCTGTTTATAGCTCTTGAGTGTAGAAAGATTGGTGCATGAAAATTGACTTGTGGAAGCAGAGGTGGTTATTTATAAGATAAATTTTGTGTTAGTAGCATTGCAGAAGCTTTTTCTTCCTTAAAGCCTTATATGAATAGTCACATTGCTATTATGTGTTCATAATCATTTATATTTAATCTTTCTTCCAGTAATAGCTGAGTATAGAACTATTCTCACCTTTGGCATGCTGGTATTGCTAAAATCTGAAGTGTGTGTGCTAGGACCTGGTGTGAATATTCACCTGTGTGATTCCTGTTGATGAGAACAGAATAACAGAGCAAACTTCTAGGACCCAAATCTTCAGTCCAGGGAAGTCAAGAATGTGTATTCCTGACAGACAGGTTTAGGAAGGTGCTGTCTTGCGATGTGGCCAGCACTGGTGGAGTTACAGGGGCTCTCTCCATGAGGACGGCAGGATGCGGCTGCAGCCAGGATCTCTGCAAAACTGCAGTGATTATCTGCACTAGGATGAGGGGATGTGCTGAAGTCTGCTGCTGAGAGAGGAGGATGCTGAGCACAGTGCTGGAAATATCCACAGATGGCTGCTGAATGTGGGAAAGAGAAATGGATGTGATTTTAAAAAAAAGAAAAAAAAGTCCTGAAACTTCTGATATTAAACATTGTTTAGGTATATGCATATTGAATAGCCTTTGTTTATTTGTGAGATACAAATATTGTAAAAAAATGAAGATATTAGACCTCTGGGAAGTCAGTGTGTTCAGATACCTGTGGATTTAAGACACATCTGCATGTCTGCTGTTAACTTTATTCTGTGTTACACAAAATGTTGAATCAGTCAGTGCCTCTGAAAACTGATATGGAGAGTATGTCATTCTGTCTGGCTGGTTCAGAATGAAGTACAATGAAAAGCAGTCACTGTTTTTTCTTACCACTTTTGTGCCATATGTTCATTTACTGAAACGAGATGGTGACTGTATAAGACTATACAGTCTTCTCTACAGGATTGTCTGGAACTGTGTAAAGGGTTCCTGACAGGTGTTTGTAGTAACTGTTGAACTCAGAACTCAGCTGAACATTTCATTTAGCTTTTTTCACTTTTTTTGCAAGAAGTTTCTAAAGTGACTGGAGCATATTTTGCTTCAGAAATGTTGATTGTAAAGCCCTGCTTACTGCAGACAGTGCCTGAGGTGCTCAGTAATTCCAAATGGGATTTGTGGAACCTGATGGTGGAATAAAACCATAGACCTAAATGTCAAGAATGAGGCACTGATATAAAGTAAAATCTTTCATTATCTGATTACCAAAACCAGTCTTAATGACCATGCTTTGGCACATACCTTTCTCATGCTTTGCTTGGCAAAGGTAAATATGTAAAACTCTGAAAATGATGTTGTTGCATGATTCTATTTCAGCAGAAATCAGCAGTGCTTCCCTTGGAGTTTCCTCTTCAACAGGCATTGCTGAAATTTGAGAGATATGTCTCATGAATGATGGTGAGGCAAGCATACCAGTGGTAAAAATGTATTTCTTCGTTGAGGTTTTTTATTATTGTTATTTTGTGTGCTAGTTTTAAGTCTATTGTAATTGGAAAATGCTGAAGTGAGGAACATCTCAATTGTGGCAGAAATTCATGGCAGGGCTGAGTGATGCAGTTGGAAGTAAAAAACAAATGTAATGCAATTTATTTGGCTTTGGTGACTTGCACTTCTCAGGAAAATCTGAGGTGTCTATTATGTGTGACAAATGTGCTGGTGAATCCAGGCTTGGAAACATAACTTTTGATTACTACAGGGAATACTGTACTTGATTTGTTGGGCAAGATTTGCCAAGAGCATAATGAGAATTGCTTTGTCATTTAATAGATGCTTAAAAGGTGCAGTGAGCTTGGATGAGATGTGAGGGATCTCTATTAAGGAAGTGGTTACTGTAAGCCCCAGTGATGCTAGACTGCTAATACCATCTTCCCCTTTGTCTTCTCATTGTCTCATTTGCAAGATTTCTGCTTGTGTAGTTTTAGAAGATGTAGTGCTTGAATGTGCAGGATTTTGTAGCTATAATAGTGTTTTACAATATGGGTGGGGAAATTATTCATGTACCATTTACCATCTGACTGTAAAGCATGATTATTACTATTTTTTTAGTGTAGGTAGTAGTAGAACTGTCTTGTGGAACATTTGATATATATATTTACCAACTGGTATGCCAAAATCAATGACAGCATTTTCTGTTTATATGCATCCCTTGTGAAGGTTCTACGATTACAAGGCATATGATGTTTGACCAACTGGTGAGACATATATGAAAGGGATATTTATTAACTTTTGTATGGAAAATTCTGAGGCTTGGCAGTAGATTTTTTCAAACATTGTTGCTTGGACACTGTATATTGTGCATGGCAGTTACCTGTGTTTTTTCTAATAGCATCTGATACCCTGTTATGAATATACTGCTGCTCAGGAGCCCAAATCTTAACAGCAACCCCTAAAAGATCACCTCTTATTCTTTACTTAAACCTGTGTAATTTTTGTTGGTTTGCTAGGAGGGAATTATCTCATTGCAATTCCAAAATACAGTAAGGTTTGGATATTGGTTTCAGATTAAAAGGGAAGAGCAATAATAGAAGGGAGGAGG
This sequence comes from Parus major, assembly GCF_001522545.3. Taxonomy (NCBI): domain Eukaryota; kingdom Metazoa; phylum Chordata; class Aves; order Passeriformes; family Paridae; genus Parus; species Parus major. Next base: position 8,842,369 of record NC_031780.1, on the reverse strand, counting down.
GCATTTTTGAAGTCTAAATAACTCTGTAAAATTTCCAAAAGAATGGCATGCAGAGAGGTCAAAAATAATAAATAACATACTTAATAAAAGATGTAGCTAAGCAAGATTAAAGCAATAAAATATCTAATGCAAAGGGCTGGTGATTTCTTTTAGTCATGTTGGCAGTAATAAATTTCTCATGGCAAGTCTTGGTCAGTTTTAGACATTGACATGTACTGCTGTTCTTTAAAAGAATTTGCTGTGTACAGAGAACAAATTAGATTACTTCTGTAAGATTAGAGGTTTACTAATATGTAAATCACTATACATATTCTGAGTGATTTCTCACATCTATTATTCTGTGAAGTGTTAGAATTCTCCAGTGTGAAGAATGAACAAATAAATTCAGCATTTGTGCCTGAGTGAAAATCACTCTCTGTGTTCTCCAAGTGGCTGATGGGCTGATTAAACTGGTATGGGCTATCAACTCTTACAAAAAAATATTCCTCTTTGGGGCAGAAATGGGAAGACACCAGGTGCAGGAGAAAATAGGGCTTCTCTTCTTGCTGTGACTGTTAAGTAATGAATGATGACAGACACAGAAACTCAGATACAAAACTACCATTGCACCTGTTGCTCTCCTGCTTTGGTATTTCAATGGTAGGAACATCTAACAGTGTTTGAGAATAATTCTGGAACCGTGTGTTTACCTTGCTATCTCAGTATCCCACTCTATTTACTGTGGCACTTTGTTGTCCATTTATGGGGATGGACTTCCTGGGAATTCTATTTGAGTCAGTGAAATTCTGGAAAAGAGCAGCCCTTTCCAGCATCTTGCACCTGACCTTTCAGAAGCTGAGATTCCAATTTCCTGATCCAGATGGTTGAGGAAATAGAATAAGTCTCTACAGAATCTTTACAGATGCAAACAGTTCATTAATAATTCAAATTGCCTGAATTGAGACAGTCATTCCATTCTTTATTCAGTGTTTGAATTAGTGTAATCTTATTTCCTTTATTTCCTGTACTGTCCTTACCAAATCTTATTTTGATATAGCATATGATTAGGCCATGCTATGAAATAACATGTTGTAAAGGGTTGTACTGAATGACTTTGGTCATAATGATTTAGACAATGATGACTGGAATGTATTTGAAAAAAATCTTTACATATAAGATCCAGAACAAATAACTTGTAGTACTATATAATTATGTGCACTCATTTGCAGTTACATCAGGGTGACAATCTGGTCTAACAGTAATCTGGATAAGAACTTCCAGACATAACTGGTCTTCTATTCAGTACATTCTGTATATCTAGTTTGATGTAATTTTGGTACTGTTTAAATATTAGGTGTTTTAGCATTCAGTCTTAAAATTATTCATGGTTGTCTTGTATTAAAAATGAGGTTACATTATTATCGTAGCAAATGAGCAGCTCTTTCACTATTAGGTGTTTTGAAATTAATCTTGCACTTCCATTTTGGGTACTAAAGGTGTTCTCTCACACAGAGGAGTGTGAGAATCCTTAAAAATGCTAAGTTATAAAAGGAAGTAGGTGATCCTATGAATTTAATTTAAATTAAATTTAATAAAATAAAATTTAAAGGTGGTTCAGGCCAATGGGAACAGTATGGAAAGGTGTGGTAACACTTAAACTTTATGAAAAAAAAATCTAATTTTTTAAACTCTCACTGTCCATATAAGAAATGTTATATTTAGATGGCACGTTAATTCCAAAGCTGCTGTACAGAACTCCGTGTCAATTAGCCAGAAATGCTGGTTAACCTGTGCTGCCAAGCCTGGATTCTCACAGTACAAGACACAGCAGAGCCCTGCAGAGTAAGGCTTATGTAGCAGAACTGAGCTCAAGTGGAGGTAAGATGCCCTTTTGTTCAATCAAGAGGAAAAGCTCTTAAATACTTATTTAAGTAAGTTCCTGCTTGGTTTTTGTCCATACCTACTTAACCAGTATGTTGCCAACTACCTTTACTAGTGAGAACTGGACTCTCCAGAAAAGTAGGGATTGTAGGTACTAATCAGAGCAGGTTTGCATTTTTTCCTTGATAGTAAAATTGTAAATGCACCAAGCTGCTTCAGTTCTTCATCTTGCAAACATTTCTTTGAAACATAGATCCTCTCTCTTCTAGCTTCTTGTTTTAATAAAGGGATTTTCTTTGAGAAGGAAAGAATTGCCTGATTTAGAGTATTTACCTTTCTAATAGGCTCTGTAACGTTCAGCTGTAGAATTGACTTGCAATTGGTTGCACTTTGAATTCTACAAAATTGAATGGTAAAGTAACAGCAAAACATGAAAGGCCCAGATCACCCCCTGTCACACCTGAGTCATTAGAAATGCCATTTCTGCAAACATCGGGCACCTGGGAGTGACAAGGCTTTCTGGCTTCTCTGTCAGGTAGCAATTGTTAGATCATGTGAACATGAATACAGAAAGGTTTCCACATCCACTAGTCCCACTGAGGATGGCCAAAGCATTTTGAATGCTTTTGTGAAAGGTCAGCTTTGTTGGTGGGAAGCAAGAAAGGGCAGTGGTTTCAGAGATCTAATGTTAGGGGAGGTGAAGTGGAAGAACTGAGATGTGGGAGGGATCTTGAAGCAGCCAAGACACTTCTGTTAATTATATTGCTTTTTAATAATTTTTTTCTAAAAGCTCTAAGGAACTGGAAAAGAATGAAGTGAGATTTGATTAATGGTTGCCTAGACTGCAGTTTGAAAGAAATGGATAGAGTGCTTTTGAAATAAATTTAACTTTTAAAAAAGAAAGATAATCTGTTATTGCTCTATTTCTTACATCATCGTCTGGCAAATGAGATCCACTCAAAAGAACAAAACATAGCTGAGTGTGACAGCACATCTAATTCACAATCACAGAAACTTCCAGAAGGCATCAGAATCACGTTCTCTATTTGTTTCTGCAAGAAGAGATCACACCACTCCTACATGTGTAGAGAGGCATTGCGTACTATAGGTGCCTGTAATGCCCAGAGTGTTGTTTTGTTCAAAAATAAACATTTCCTAAGCACTGAGTAAACTCCTGCATATCAAAAAGAAAAAGTTGCATAAACCTTTAGATTGACAAGACTACTTAGCTCACTCAGTATCTGTCATGGGATATATCATAGCCCCAGGGCATCCTCATAGCATGTCCACTACAAGCAGTGTCTAATGAATTCATAAGTGATTTGTTATGCACCATGTGCCTTTGAATGGATCATGTCAGCCTATATTGTGCAAATGGAATGTAAGAAAGGGCTACACTAATAGGAAATCGTTCACTTGGTCATTGAGGCAATCCTGGAGACACTTACAGGCAAGGTTAATCTGCATGCATTTTGAATTTGACTTTTTTTCTGATAGTCATCTAATATCTAGTGTTTCATTAGTCTGCAAGTTATTTTTCTGAGATAAAAATAATGGAAGTATGAAGCACTCTTTTCTTTGTTTTAAAATTTAGACTGCCATTTTCCCTGTATATAAAATTAGATGCACTAAGATGATGATTGTAAAAACTTTTCCCAGTTCTGACCATTCTTCTGCTTTTCTACTGAACAAGATAATGAAAAGTGAAAATTAAATTTAGCCTGTTTTGTCCTTAACATGACTCTAGTCAAATTGAAAAAGTTGTGTATTATTTCGTGACACTCTTTTGAGGAGTATAGACATGTATAGCTTTTCTTTATGAGACTTTTGGGGTTTTATATTTGTTTGTTTTTGTTGTTGTTGTGTTGGGGTTTTGTCTGGGTTTTTTTTTTTTCAATCTATTTTGTGCTTCTACTCTTTCCTCATGTAGGACTGGTTGTATTTCCAGACAAATCCTCTCTTCTCTTTTTTTTCCCCAAATAAGTAGTGCTACCAGTCCAAATTTACCTGATCCTGAAGCTAACAAAAAACTCATATGACTGCTAATAGGAAAAAAAAGAAAGACATAGAGCCTGCAGTTACCATGCCAACACTGTTCCCTGGGGTGCAGCAACAGAGATGGATGCTGTGAAATTAAGATCTGTGTGATAGGTAGGAGGTACCTTTGCATGTGACTGTGCACGACTTGGAGCTTTCATGTACACTGTATTTTACTATTTGTACTTTTAATGTTATGCACTAATCTGGTATTTATGTTGTTCCCTTCATTCTCTGTGTGCATATTACAGTTTCCTATTTTTGTGTAATGAGAGAATTTGGTGTTTCAAAACGTATATAGTAAGTTTCATGAAAAATGTATAATAAAATGGGTAAGGTTTGATGAAGAAAGAATGGCTTCTGACTTGAATTCTATCTAGAATTTAATTTTCTCTGTAAAGCTGTTGGAGCACTACTCTACTCTCACCTCATAAGTGCAGTCTTTGTGCGGGCAGTATGGGGATAAGCAAAATATTTCAGAAGAGAGCCACTAACAAAACTCTCACACAAGAGTGTTGCAAGACAAAGGTTTTTTTTTTTTGTATTTTTCTGCTTATATGTGGTTTTTCTATGTTTGCTTACAGCTGATCTTTAGGTATTTGTTAAATATCAAAGACAAACCTCCTTTTTCTTAATGTGCTTGATGTGTTTGCCCAATGCTGCATCCTTCTATGAGGTTACAGCTTGCTCCTCACTATGTAAGTACTCCTTCCTTAGATTCAAGAAGAGGGCTCTGTTCTATATTCTCTCTCCCACTCTGTGCTTTGTAGGTTGATGGGATGACAAGGAATTAGAGAGTATAATTCTTAGTCAATATTTTAGATGTTCATGAATCAGTAGGACCTTGATTAGAATTGTATGTTACAATTCTACAATATTGCCCCATTTGAATGTTTTGATTTAGTGACTGCTTTGAAAAGCCCTTTTTTATTACCTTCACACACTTCTTGAAGCAAAACTTTCTGAGTTAAACATCTCAATTAGTTTTCTTTTTTTCCTGCTGCTTTATTTGTTTCTCCATCCTCCAGTCACAAATACATGCAAAGGAGAGGCAGAGCTGTTTATAACATGATGAAGTTGCCAGGTTGGTTTACTTGAACTTTTTTTGAAGACTGTGCATTGGTTATGTAAGTAGAAATTCTGTGGGATATTTTACTGACACTTTTTCAAGTCTCTGAGAGGTTACTTTGTGCACTAGCAATGCCAGTCTTGAAGACTGAGATCGAAAGCAGCAGAAAACTCATCAGCTCCTAAATTTAACATCTGTTTATATTTTTTTGTGAGTCATATTAAAGATAACAGTCTTTAACTCAATAGCAGCTAATTGAAAATATTTAAATTGCAGTGTTTTTGCATACTGATTTTTGCTGAGGTCACAAAGCAACAAAGTGATATTCATGGTAACTGCACTTATATAATGTCCCAATGAGGTTTCCTTCCTTCCAGGCCACAGCTACACAAGAAATGTTCAGCACAGCTGCAAATGCACTTTGTCAGTGTTAATAATTAACATTCAAAAAGCAGCTAAAACAAGAACTCAGCCAGAAAGGTAACTAAATCTATTACTGATAGTTATGTGAAAGTCTAAAAGATATTAATATATGTTGCAATGAAATTTTGAAAGCAGTCTGCTACTGGATAGAAACTTATCAAACCAAAATACATGGCTTGTGGTTTAGATCTACTTGATACAGCTATGTATACTGGGGACTTCAAAATTAAAATTTAAAAGTAGCTGAGATGCTAATGCATCTGAGTCCTGTCAACCTCTGGTTCCTTCTGGGAGTGTTCTTTTGAGGTGGCAGCTAAAGTGTCACATATTTAAACCTTTGTATTGAACCAGGCTCAATGAAGCTGCTCTTGACATCTGCAAGCATCATGTTAATGAGGCTAAAGTATAGAAAGGTGGATGAGAGCAGAAAATCTAATTAGGAGCTGCTGCATAACAGCTGTTACATCAAAACATAGCACAGATACAGGAACAATACACAGATGAGGGACACTAATTTTGTAAGATAAATGTATATTTTGTTTGTTATGCACATAATTGGCTGTCTTGGATATGTGTCTGATACAGTCTGTCTTGGATTGCCTCAGTTGCATAGTAAACTACTTCCCTGTGACTCCAGAAGAAGAAGGAATTCCTTGAGCAATTGAGGCTAGCTCTTTATCTGTCTGCAAAATTTGACTGTGACAGCCATGGGAGTTGTAATTCTAACTTAACAAAGATTTTCATAGCCTCAATCCTTTCCTGTAAAACCTTATGAATTAATTAAGCTGAGGAAAAGGAACTGGAGCTATAAGTTACTAAAACTTACTCTTCATATTTTTAAAGAATTCCCTTGAACTGCTTATATTTTTCAGGTTGTAGCCTGTAGGGGTTGTGTATTGATCAGTATATAAAAGCAATGAACTTTTCCCTTGAAAATATCCATAATCGTGTATCAACTTAGCAGAATTTTTCTTGTAAGCAAAAAAGCCTTTAGTCTTACACCATCAGTTTTGGATTTCTGTTGGCCTTTAAGCAAATGAATTGCATAATGCCAAATTCTGCAGCTGGAACTGGAGTGAAACTCCTGCTGCCACACAGAATGACCACTTGACATTATTCTTGAATGCCTGCTGATACAATGTTAAAAAGAATTCTGTTATTATCTTTGTGACCAAGCTTGGAGAAAAACATTTTCAAAATCAGTTGAATTTTTTCATTTGCTCATATTAGGTAATGAACTAAGTAGACCTCAAATATAACACATTTGTACAACAGCATGTATGAATCTACTTTCTGTAGAGGATAATGCCACTTTTGCAGCTATGTTAATGGGAAAAGCCAGGAAACAGTAGGCCATGGCAGCTAGATGAGTCCTGTGTACCTGAAATTAAACGGAAATTTTTAGGCCTGACTAGTGGTTTAAGCAAAGCTTTTTGATTGTAAATCAAAGGAAATCAGCTCACAGGATACTTTAATCATGCATTATCAGGCAGAGTACCTGGAAACATGATTTAAGTGGTAACTCTAAGTATGGCATCTACCTTCCTTGCACTGCACAGGAAATGAGTTTGGTATACTGATGCATAAGTGATGATATGCCTCTGGATTAAACCTGTCAGATTGTCTGAATGCAGAAGTTAAACACCTGATTGAAAATGTGTCTCACAAATATTAAAGCTAACTGCATTGGAAAATAGCAGATTACAACCTCCAGTTAATGAACAGATGCCTTCTCTTTAGCATGTTACCCCTTACCAAGTCCCGTTTTCTTCAGGAATGTTTTCAGAGGATTGGCACTTCTCCTGTAGTGGATTAGTTTGTCAAACAAAGACCAGAAGCCTGGGGTTTGCGGCTCGGTCATAGCGTGTGCTCGTGTGCTAATCTTCATATGCTGAGCAGCTTTCCAGCTTCAGTCCTGAAAGATGTACTTAAAATGGAGATTGTACGTTTCCAAATAAGCCTCGATTTGCTGAGTGAAAGGGAAAATCACAGTCAAAGAACGGGCTTAAAAGGAGCTAGGCACAGATCACAATCCAGGGCTGGCAGCAGGGATTATAGTAAAAATATTACCAGCTGTATGACACTGGCAATGGGGGTCTCTCCCAGGAATCTCTTTGAATGTTTGAAGTCAGTGCAGCAGAGTAGTGTGATTAGGACTTCCCACAATGATAGTGAAGTCTGTTGAGTATCCCCATGCAATTCTAAAATCTACGAATAAAATTGACCTTGCTTAATTACTGCCCAAGCAAAAAAGCTGGCGTTGAAATGTATATCTGAGTAAAAAAATTAAGACCTCTATAATATGCTTGTAGTTCTGATATCATGGGAAAGGAATTCTGAGTTTTGCTATGATGCTGCCTGACAGGGCTCAGTGCTACTTGTCAAGATTCCTGGTTTTTGCTGCAGGATTCTAAAAGCACTTGATCCATTGATCTTGGAAAGTTCTAAGCTTTTTCCCAAAGTCTTTTGTACTTGGCTAACATCAAGTGAAATTTTTAGCAGTTTGATTCTAGCTGTAAGTAGAGGTGGATGAATCAAGAAATGTTTAATGATTTTCATTGAACTAGAGAATCAGGAAAATATATGTAAGAGAAATTTCCTCTTTCTGCAGTATATGTTTATAAAATTAGATGAATAATACAAGGATCTCAATAGGACACTGGTGCTTTCCTTGCAATCAGTAACTAAAAGTATATTTTTTTACTTTCTGCAGAACTTCCTGTCTGGTTTGCCCTACACTTACTCAGTTTTTAAACTTGTGCATGGAAAGGAGGCTTGTACTACGTGAGTCACAGGTTGTTTATTTCTTTGTATCTTAACAGTGTGTATTTTAAATGTGTTTGTAATAGTGCATTTTTTTTTCATAAATAACCATGTGCCTAATTCTATTTATAGCATCACCTTAATAGAAAATATTGAAAATAAGAACAAATATGATTTTTTGAAATATTAATTTTTGAAATTTCCAAAATGTGAAAGGCTATTAGTAAATAATGTGAGATCCTAGTTCAAATCTAGAGTTGTAATGTGACAGATCCAAGGTGGAACAGTCCGCAGCTGGTGCTTATCTGTATGTCTGACAGAGCAAAGCTTGGACTTCAGTAGCACATACCCTAACAATTCAAGTGTTATTTAGTTTATATATGCATTACCCAAGACCCTTTGCAGTTGGAGTCATTACTTTGCAATCCTTTTAAGGAGAACTGTGAGCTTGCTGGTTGTCTGATCCTTATCCTATCCCAGCCTAATAGGGTAAGAGTAGTTGGGTAAATGACAGCAAAATCCTGCTAGCAGCCTTAAATAAGAATCAGCCCAACTATAAACAGAGAAAAAATCACAGAAAAGTTGTGACGGGTGTATTTTGGAGAACCTGTTGTACCTTCATTCAGTTTTCCTATAGTTTGGGGATAGGAAGCAGGGACCTCCCACCTCTCTAAGTTCCACTGCTTTAGTAAACTCCTCTCTCCAAAATGGGGGATTTTGCTTCCTCCTTGCCTATTTCTCTGAGTGATTTTACTGTCTTCTGCTGCATTTTGGAATTGTTTAGACTAATATTCTCTGGTCAGTGCTGTATACTGGAGAGGTTTGGGTTAAAATTTCCTTGATCCCATAAAGGACAAAAAGCTAACTGACCATGTTGATAGATCAGTGAGGGAACTAGGGAAGGCAAACAAATCATTAAATAAATTACTGTTGTGGGCTGATACAAGAGGATTTAAATAAGAGATGCTTAGAAGAGATTGTTTGAAAAGATAATTATGGAAGCTCTGTAAACCCTGCAAAGCAAAGATGGAGACTTATTTAAGGTACTGACTTCTAAGGAGATCAGAAAATCCCACCTTCAATGCTCTGTGTGGGGGGAATTCTTAATTACAAGAAACTTGTTGCTCTTTCTGTAGAGGAGAAACAAAGGACTGACTTGCAGTGTTGAAAAAGTCAGAGCTGTAACACTAACTCACTTCCCTGGTGGCTTTCTATCAAAGATATTTTTAAATGCATTTGAGCACCAAACTGTTCTTTGTGCCTTTGAAAAATGCCTTGTATGAAAGCAGGGGTGATTTAGAAAGGCTTATCATTTGGAAAACCTTTGATAACACCTCATACTGGTTTCACAATTTCAGGACAAACAATCTTAATTAATTCTCAATAGCAACCTGCTTACAAACTCACTCGTGCTTTCTCAAATGCATTCTTAGTACTGAGAAGGCCACAGTGAATGCTTGGATACCTGATGTGGGTCCCTGAAAAGGATGAGCTGTGAGCAGTATCAGGCACCCTGAAAGAGGTGCCTAATAAAGAGCAGTGCTTCAGATCCTTGTTGACTTTTACACAAATGTGTACTAAATTTTCCAGAGTGCATCTCCATATTTATTGCAAACTGGATTTGGTGCTGGTGCTTTTCTTCATGTTTCCTTCCTAGCTTATTCCATGGAGTATGCACAGGAAGAAATGCTACTCTGGGGTACAAAATCAGTGTTGTTCCCTTATACTGGACACCATGTGGAGGGTCCCTGTGAGGCCAGTTGCTAGCTGCCACCCTGATGGGGCAGTAAAAGACCTGTTGCTGCAAAAAGGTGTAAAAGCTTTGAAGACAAAATGTAGATCATAACAATAGTGATGGACAGTGCTTGTCATGTATTTGACAAATACCCATCTCCACACAAAAATATGTCTTGGTGACTATTTTTAGGATCATCATGGCCAATGAAATGCCAAGTTTTTCTCTATTTCATTTATTTTCAATAATCATACTTCTGCCGCTGCAGATCTGAGGGAGAGACACTGCATTTATGCCTTTGCTTAATGGTAAAACTAGCTTAATCTTCTGATTTCAGAGAGTTAACACAAACTGCATTTGAAAATGGTAATTTTGCTTTATGAAATGGTATTAATGGGGCTAAAACTTGCTCAGTAGCTGCATGACATTTTAAAGAATTTTGTGATTTTTGTGTGCCATGTGGCATCAGTTTACAGTACTCTGTGTCCTTTTTAAGGAATGCAAGACTAGAAGGGACCATCTGGGTTATCAAACACAAAGCCTCACAATTTCAGGCAGAGAGAAACAGACCTAGTGCAGAAAGGCCCACAGAGTAGTTTTCTTTCAAGTATCCTCCCTTGCCAAACACAAAAAAGTAATTCCCAGAACTTTACAACAAAGTAAAAAATATTTTTAATTAAGAAGATAGAAAACTACTGTGTCAGGTTTTATCAAGGCCAAGAAGAAAAGCTGAAGTGTAATGAATTGCATACAAGTTGGGAGAAAAGAAAGAGCACTTACAATTAACTGAGAACAGGATTCAGAAGACTTGCAAATTTTTCCAGTTTACTTATTGCCAACTGCATTTCTAAAAGCAAAAATGAGCACTACTTGGCACACAGGTTGTGTATAAATCTCTTAACAATTTGGAAGGGACACCAAAGCTATTGAAGAATCACACAACGAACTATGATTCCAAGATACAAGGAACATTTCATTTTATAGTATAAATTATTTTTGAGAGAAATATAAACTAACAATTATGAATAGATAGTCTAGTAATGCAGCTATTCATTGTAAGCAATTTTTAGTGTGCTGATTTCAAGTTAATTTTGAAAAACAGCATCTTTTGTTCAGAGAAAGGACCTGCATGTGTTTCCATAACATTATGCAGATCAGCTGCCATTACAGTAGCATTTATTTTAATAGGAGGAGGTTTTCCTGCTGTGAGGGGAGCAGGCAGTTGTTTAGTTCCTTCTTGAGTGCAATTCTTTTTCCTTAGTGTCTCTTGAAAGAGGTATCCTTTTTTCCATATCTGTGAGACAATGAACAGGTGTATGTATACTTAATGTATTTGGAGCTTCTTAATCCACAGGGGCATGTACTATATTGAATTAATCTCCAGAAGGGTTACACAAGGGAAATTGCTCTTCCCTGGCCCTTTCTTCTTCTCTGTACACATAAGAGAGAGATATTCCTACTGAGGATTAAGTATTTTTTATTATTTGCATGTTATCTATGATTACTTCAAATTATTTTTTGTTGCTTTTAGGAAAGTTTTGTATCATAAAATAAAAATAATTTAATACTATGAAGAAGTGTGAGCTGGCAGTGTTAAACATACACCACAGTGAAATCACCAATTCTTTCCTACAGCTTTTACATGAATGGTGATAAAATAGCTTAACAGTTATGCTTATCAATATTAATGTATGCAAATACATCCAGAATGTTGGTGTAGACCTACATAATCATCAGTTCATATAGAAGAAGTCTTGGGTGAGTAAAGTCAGGAGTGTGGTAAGCATGGTGCAGAGTAAGTTCCCTCTTGAGGACAAATTTTCCAGTGCTCCCAACTGGTTTTTGACAGGTGTCCCAGCTCCTGCCTGTGACAAAGTCCTCTAGCTCTTATTTAGATATAGTTTAGGTAAAACTTTCTTAATTTGATTAGAAATTTTGCCTAGCAGAGATTGAAAGATTTGTTTCTATGTGTTGTGTTTAATTTATATAATACTCATACTTACTCAATTTACAATATTAACAAATTATCTAGACTTCAAAAATGCCTTTTTAAACATACTAATATACAGTTGAAACAGTGGGAAGGAAAATTATTTAATAACTTTGTAGATGGAAACAGAAATTTTAATTAAAATAATTAGGGTTATCTCATGCTTCCATACAGCACAATATAGGAAGTACAGAACACTAGATACTATATTCCAGAATGTTAAGATGTAGAAATTAAAAAAGAAAGCAGAATAAATAACAAAAATGCAAAAAAAAACTTAAAAAGAAAATCCCTGTGTATTTCTCCGGTATTTGTGGAGCTCTGATTTTTTTCTTAATGCAAAACGTTTCTGTCAAGGTAGGTTCTTTCCAAACCCTTGCAAAGAAATAGATTCAGATTCTGTTTCATTGCTCATGCACTATGTAACTTCAATACTAGTAGGGTTTTTTTGACTGTTACCATCTACATCTGGTTTTAAAACTGTCCTGTTGGAAAAAAAAAAAATTCTGCTTAGCATTTCCAGTGCAAGCACAGAAAAAAAAAATAAATCTGATAAACATTGAACACTACTGAACATTTAAAAAAATGCTGAAGAGCATTTAACACAGAATTACTAAGTGATACTGTAACAGCATTTTTCCTATGAAAGACAGGTAGCAATACCCTGCTGGTTAAATAAGCAGCATTACTGCTTTGTTAGTTATGGGAGATTCTTGCATTATTTTTATGAATGTAATATTGCTTGCTTCTCTTTTCTTGTTTCTCTTTGTTTCATGTTGCTTTGCTATTTGCATGTTAAGTTCCCCTCTTCTGCCTGCAGGAGACAATGAGCAGATTTCAAGAATCCCTTTGACATCATTTACTAGATTTTAGATTTTTAGTAGATTTTACTGAGTGCTAATGGTGCTGTAAATTTTATTTTCAGTATCTCAGGGTGTGATACTAAATACGAGCTGAAGAGTTTCAGCACACCCAGACTGAACAAACCTTCTCTGGTTAAAAATGAAAAACAACCCCAGAATTGACTGAGGAGCACCGTGGAGCAGACAGAGCCCTCTCCCTACGTGATACCGAAGTTGGGATAAGTTGACTCTAACATTTATGTTTTACCTCAGTAAGAATTTGGAAGAATTCATTTATTTTAATTCCTTCTTCTATTTACTATATTCCCATATGCAATTAGATAGAATTAATTTTGAAAGAGTCCTTCTGGATCTCTGCATTAGCACAATGGTCTCTGCTCTTTCGGAAGCTGAACTGTCAGCTGGTTGCCTTTGCTGAGAAGATGTGAATGAGAGTTCAGTTACCAGGGGCATTATAAATCAAGGGATGATGCAATTCTGCCTCAAGAGTCTGATCTTTCTGGGAATGCATTTCTAAGAAGGCCACAAAAATTTTAGACTGAAAGGTGGAGACTGCCCTACAAGAGACAAAGTCCAACTGAAGGATATGAGAGATAATTGTAGCTCTTACACAGAATCTGATCTTTCCCTTAGTCCTTAGGTCATTGCAAATGATGCTCTTCTGTTTCTAATGACAATTCACTGGAGGATTCATGTGGGTCTTTACAGTCAATAACAGGAATATGCTGAATGCTTAAAAATGTTTTCTGGGGTATGTATATTTATTTGCTTTGTCAGAATTTGTTTTTGGGGGTAGGAGTGAGAAGGGGAAATTAATGCAAAATAAAGTAGGTAACAGTGTATGTCTTTAATGTGAAATATAATTATGGCTGCTGTATGAGCCTTCTCTATGATACTAGTATAGCATCTGTCTTCCCTGTATTCTGCATTTGCACTGACATAATGATTCTGAGCTTAGGATCAATAAGCTGAGAAAATTAGTCATTATATATGAATATTGTGTTTTTTCCCAGGGAATTTAATCAGTAACACCATACACAATTAATTTGAACAAATCTAAGCAGGGTACAATGGGATCAGGAGCAAGAATATATTCTGAACCATCAGGCAATACCTACAATAACTGTTCAGATTAAAATTAGAATTTGAATTAAAATTCAAGTGATACCCATTTGCCTTTAACGAATTTCTTGGAAATAATCACTGCTGAAGTACATATTAAGCCCTTTCATTAACTCTAAAAGAATGCCTCTAAGTGTTGCTCCTTGGCTGAGATGTTAATATGCTAGTCATGCTGATGACCTGTTCACAAAAGCTGAATTACCAGCTGCATTTGCATTGATCTACAGATGAGGAGTGCTATTTCAGAACTGTGGTGTTCTCCAGCTACAACTGTATGCAATTATTTGAGTGATAATACAACAAACATTAATTATGTTGATGAAAATACATCCATTTTAATATGGTGAGTATGCAATATATTATTTTATATACATGATGGGAAATCTTATACAACGAATAATAATTTTTCCATCAAAGGGACCAAAATAGGCAGTTACTGCACTCATAAAAGGTTATAGTGAAGGGATGAGACACAGGGCAAGAAACTGAGTGATCTCAGTAGGGAGAGTTGCTTGAGTAGCAATGCCCAGCTGATTGTTGCCTCAGAAAATGAAACTGCCTGTTTTCAGAGGACAGCTTCTCTTCTGATATGCTGACTGGCTGAGCACCACAGCTCATGGGGTCCTGATCAGGGAGGTGCCTTCCTTACAAACCGTGCCTAAACCCGAGGTCTATCACAGCACAGAACTCAGGCAGGACTGGGAAAGGGAGCACTACTTCACTCTGCTTTGTGGTTTCTGGATCACTGTGTGACCACTGTGGGCTTCCTTCTGTGTGAATGGCAAGGTATTTTGTTATTGATTAGCTTTTTCTTGTGTAGTTACACCTAACCTGTTCCTGTTGGGGGGGAATTTCCATAAAGTAATAATAATTCAGTTGTACTCCCCAAATATGAAAAATATAAAAAATTCAAAGTATTTTTAAAAGTAAAAAGGATGTGGTCACAGTCCATAAGGAAAAAGAAATGGGGACAAATATTTTCAATACCCAGTAAATCACTAAAAACTAGGGCCAATAGGTCTGTATCATAAAGCAACACAGTTGAGTCACACATCCTGTGTCATGATTACTTTTAGTATTTGATGGTAGTTTCCTAGATTATCCATTTATAAATAAGATTTTTTTTTCATTGAATTACAGTGTAAAGTCTGTCCTTGCCTCACCATATGAAACTGAAATGAAGTAGTTAACCCTCATCAGCTCTCAGCGTCCTTGTATGAGGCACAGTATCAAATAATCCTCAACTGTTCCTCATTCACTATTACTCAAGTCTTTTACTCTGAGATTTATCTTAAAATATAGCACTGGTACTGATGAGTATTAATCTGCTTTTTCAAATCTGTTTCAAAACATATCCCAAGATTACAATAGAAGGTTGTCTTCTGAGCCCCAGTGGGGAGGTTGCTTAGAAGGTCCATGTATGGGTATAAAAAAGAAAAAATTTAGAAAAATTTAAAATTACTTTTACAAACTTCCCCTCAGAAAGCCAATAAACCTTTGGGTTATTTCAACTTCTCAAGTATTACACTAAGCACAATACAGCAGAGAAATGGTTTGGGTTGAGCTGTGTCCTGTAAAATAATTGGTGTCTGTGTGCCTGGAGTATTTTGGAGTTTGAGTTCCTGATCTTTTTTCCTCTACCGAGCCAAGTTTTCCTTTGAACTACTTCTTTCACATGGCTGTTGCCACAAATAGATAGTATGAGTTTTTTCAGAGATTGACACTGATTGTGGCTGATTTTGGCATTCTTGAAAAGCCTCAGCTTCAATCTGAGAAAGGGTTAGGCCTGGCTGAATTGCTTGTTGCAAATCTGTTGTGTGGATTTGTGGGTATGAGCCATTGTAGGTGGACTTGGTGAAGAACTTTCAAAATAGGCTCCTAACTTAACATACACTGGGAGCTGTGAAGTATTTTACATAAAAAGTCATGTATAAATATGTGTTACATAACCACAGCAAGCAGCTGTAGTGGAGCTGGGGAATGCAAACAGCTTCTGAGGGGCCAGGACAGGCAGCAGCCCACAGCCTGCCTGGAGAGATCAGTGTTAATTACAAAAGCAGTTGTTTCCTCAAAACTTGTTTGTCACAGCTCTTGCAATTGAAAAGAGGGATGAATGTGATAAAACAAAGCAGCTATTCGGTTTCCAAGAAATACTCACAAACATAGAATTAGTGCTTTTATTTGTTGTTGTTCTGCTTTGTTTGTTTTCAGATAATGCTGCAGCACAGAAAATACTGGGTTATAGAAAATGGAAAATGACTTAGGATTTTATTTTATGTAGAAAATGGAAAATTATTTAAACCTGCATTTAAGTTACAGTTGACTTCAAAGAACACCTCCGATTCTGGAGGAGTGGGTTTGGAACTGAAGTGAATTTGCTTTGAATTTACTTAGCTTCTATTCATGCCTTCCTTTCTTCTGTTGGTTGCTTATAATTTCATTGATGTATCTACCAGTGGTGTATATAAAAACATGGCATGCTAATGACATAATTAATGTGCCAAGCAGCACGTGAAAGCACCTTGACAGGTTTGTGGTTTACCAATACTGTTTTTACAAGATTAGGCAGGAGCTCTCCAGCTGCCTTACGTGTGTTGTTTACTCAGTCTCTCATAATTCCTAAAATCAAGTTGTTATCAGCTGAGTGAGCAGCAAAGTGCTACCATCTTTAGTGCTTACCAGTTGGGCTTCTTTGCCTTAGTGAGCCAGTCATAATTTTCAATTAGTTTAAGGATAATAAATTCAGAGAAAAAATTTGATCTCAGCTACAAAATTACTTATTTAAATGCTTAAGAGAGTTTGAGATACAAAGGAAAAAATATTCATATATAAGAAAAAAACCCCAACAAACCCAAAACACAAACTTTTTAAAATTTAGTAGAAGAGTTTTTTGTCTTTGGAAGGTTGAAATGGCTGGATGTTTCATGTAAGGGCCTTACAGCTTTTGGCCAGTAGTACAGTCCATCACAACAGATCAATAATCCTTTTAAGCAGAGTGAACAGTGGAAGCAGCTGGTAGCACCTGTGCTCAGTGCTCTGTGCCAGTGCAGTGATCTCAGCCCAGCCTGATAACACTCACTACAAAATGCAGCAGCAATATTTAGGGACTTTGTGGTTGTTTAGGCTGTAGGGCTTGAGGGTGAATGAATGTGGCTTGTAAATGAAAGCTTTCTGTTCCCTGGGAGAGGGTGATTCATTTTAGAGAAACTGTGTGGAGTGTGGATTGTGCTGTTGCCCAGGTGTCTCTGTGACAGCATTCTGCTGCTCAGAGCTAAGGCAGTTATGACCCCTGATCAGATGTTGTCCTTTTGGTGTGAAAAGTTTGCAGTTTAATTGCATAGACATAAGTGATTTCTTGTCACCTGTAGCCAAGGCACAGTGGAATTGGAAGTTCTGCTGTGTTTGCTGTACAATATAGTTTTATGTCACATAAGACCTTAGGTCTCTTCATTTAGCAGCTTAACACCTGTCAAATTCAAAGAACAAAGTCAGAATAAAATTTAATGTTCTCTTTTGTGAATTCCCTTCACTAAAGGTAATCCAAAGGCTTTATTTCTTCACTTTTGCTGATGCATTTACTGCACATAACAATAATTATCTGAGATAAAAATCTACTGTACTTTGACTCCCAGTGATAGTGAAGCTCATTACACCCCCATTATAATTATTATCCTCTTTATGTATACCTCGTTAAACACTTCAAAAGCTGGCATCCAGGAGATGCTGTTTTAAGAAACTATTTAAGTTATCAGGATGAATTATGTAAGATGTTAACAGTATGTTCCTTCTACATCACTTCAAATCTTACAAAATTTGGGGTGCATAATAATAAAAATTATACAAATAATATTATTCTGTCTAACAGTTCTCTGACACTTTCCCAGTATCTAGTTTGCTTCATTAATGCAAATTTATCTCTGGGAGCAGTTCTACTGAAGGCAATATAGGAGTAAAAGCCATGGCTAATAAACAAAGGGTATCTCTGCCTGCAATGCTCAAGTAAATGTATGTCCTGAAAAGTGTAGCACAGGCTAGGGGCAGCCAGCAGAAATAGAAATGCAATAGCCAACAAGGATAATTAAACTAACACAAAAAACCAAACATTTGTGTTTTATCAGAGAAGCCATACCATTCAAGACACTCTTGGCTCTTGGTATGTGACAACTTCAGCTGTGTAGTGGGGATCAGATAACCCAAAGCCACAGAGATTTCCAGTATCAGAAATGTTGCTATTCACAATTTCCACCTTTTTCCTTGGCATTTCTTTGGCAAATGTTCTGTTACATGCAAGAGATAATGCAAACTCAGAATGAAAAATTATTTTCATTTCAGTGCTGAAGAGCTGCACTTCCAAGAACACAGCATTCAATATATGAAAGCCTGCTTTTCTATTAAAGGCAATTGAATTTTTAGAAATGTATTTCTGCTCTGCAAAATGACTCTTAAAAATTGAATTCTGAAGTGAATCATAGGCCAAAATGAGTTTATTTAATAGCAGGACAAGACTATGCTGGTTTGGAATATGTAGCAAAAGTCTCTACAGTTTAGGCATTGCTATTGACAGTTCTGTGTGGGTGCTGTACTGTTTAGCAGTTGCACAAACCTGATAATTTACACAGATATTTTACATGTGTGAGGATGCTCTTTGAAAATAATGGACTGCACAGTTAGTCCAAAGAATGAAGCAAACTTGACAAAAATGTCAATGCAGGTCTTGTAAAACCAGACTCCTAATTATCCTGCTGTGGTGGAATTGGTTGTTTTACTAAAAACAGACTTTTAAAAAATGGTTTCTTGCTTGTACTGTGAATATGCATCAGAGGGATGGTTTAAAAAAAAAAAAAAAGATGATTTTTTGTTTTTCTGACCATATTTGGACCAAATTTTAATCCACTTCATTTCCCCCCCCCCCCAAGAAGAGCAGTATAAATCCATAGTATTTTTTGCTGAACTTTTGTAACAGTGAAGCTTACCTGAGTAAAAGCAGCAATAACATCTAAAATGTTTGCTTTGCATCCTAAAGCTAATACTGAAATCAAGTTGTTTATACTGGAGGTAGGCCCAGGTCTATTTTGGAGTCATCATTTCTGATTCTCTGCGCTTTTGTTATTTGGACTGAGATCTTATTTAACTTGTCTTATATTCTAGTGTATGAAAATATCATGCATGGAATGCCATGCATGAAAATCTAATCTGGAAATACCACGCATTTGTGCACATAGCTTCTGGTTATTTATTAAGGAACAGCTGTTTCAATTAAACATTTTACTTTTGGTCACCACAAAAAAAACTAGTAATAGGTTGACTCAGAAGACATTTTTAAAAGCATATTAAATATTTAAACATTTTTTTTTCTGCTGATGGCTAAGAGAAGCATCTAGTGTACTTCATTTGTTGGTGATCACGTAAGAACACTGCAGAGAGTCTTTTTAGATGTAAGCAAACACTGTCCCTCTTGCTCCGTCTGGATGTAGGAAACTTCCTGATTTCATTCTAGTTTCAAGAGTAAATAAAAAAGGAGGTGTAAAATGAAATATCTGTAGATTGCCCTGATCTTTACAAATGTATTTAATAACAGAAAAAAAACTACAAACATTTGCTGTATTTTAAAGGAAATAAAAGTCCACAGAATATTGAGGTGAACTCTATATCCATATATGCATACCCCACTAAAGTAGTTGCTCATTTCCACTCATTCCTTGATTTTATTGTTTTAGTTTTTGTCTGTTACTGGGTTATGCTACTCTCTTGATTTAGAAGTGGTAGAATGTTGGGTATTTGGCACAGCTTCTCTTGTTTCTTTTCTAAATATGGACCACTTTGATTACCAGTAATACAATTCTGATATGTCAGGTGTGTTATGGATTCAACATACATTTTGCATACTACAAAAAAATGAGATTACCCTTTATTCTTGTTTTTCCACAGTGTTACAAAAGCTTCTGGCTCAGAAATAAGATTCCCCTCTCCCTATCCCACCTCAAATTTGTGTTCACTTTTTTTTTACCAAGTCCTTTCCCAACTCATGCACAGAAGCAGTGATGTTTGAAGAGTACAAATCTCTGAAACCTGGAGCCTGAAATGTTGAAAGTGTTGAGGCATGAGCCAGGATCTCTTCTGCCAGCAGAAAATATGGGAGACTCTTGGGCAGTTCAGTGTAGAATGCCAGAAACCTGGTTCTTATCAGGCAATGTCAGAAGACTTCAAAGGCTGCTTTGTGACTGAATATTGCTTCCTGTGCTGTAACACATCCAGAACAGACTGAGCATATTCTCAGTTTGTCAGGATGTCTTGGAAGGTGAAGAGGAAGGACCAGCATTTTCTGTGTAATGCAATGGTTAATAAAAAGTGAAGGAAGTTTTAGGATAAGTGGGAAACATATTGCAGTCCTTCTGTTTTGCATTCTTGTGAAAGTCAAAAAGATTTTTTTCAAGAATGCCATTTTGGTGGCAAACACGTTTCAAAAACACATTGCAGGGTTGTGGTGTTCCACCCTGAAAGGAAGCACCCAAGATTTGTATATGCTCGTGGTTGAAAAGGAACCACAAATGTCAGAGGCTTTTAAAAAGACAGTTTTATTGGTAAATTATACACTTGGCATGGAAATTGGTATGTTAGTCCCTTATCTTCTCGTGTAAACACAGTGGTGGATTTTGAATAAAGGGTAGAGTGAAAGAGAGAGGGACAGTCAGAAAGATCACCAGTACTGGCTCCAGCATTGATCCAGCACTCTGGGATGTGCACACCGGGGCTTTGTGGAGGTAGGTTTTTACAGATAAGTTTTCCCCACCCTGGAGGTAACTTTTTCACTTTTATGCAAGCTGTTGCAATGTGCAGTTCTTTCCTCTTGGCATGTCTGGAAAAGGGTCAGAGCCCTTTGGGGGTCGGGGTGGTCTTGTTTTCTCCCTACTGAGCCAACCTTTGGTCCATGTCTGCTTCTTGACCTCAATCCCATGGCTGTGCTATGCTCTGCTTATTCCCAGGACCCAGAAAAAGGACATTTATCCCAGAAAAGCACTGCCCTACCTCCCTTGTGGCCCCTTCTCCAGCCCCATCCCATTGTTTCTCACAGCATGTCCTTGCCAGTGATCTTTGTTGGCTCCGTGGCTGTCTGGCCATTGGTGTTTGAGACCTGCAATCAGCCCCTTGTCCCTGGGTGTCTGCAGGGGTGTCTGTACCAATGTGTAGCAGCAGAACGTTCTGTGAGTCAGTAGATTCCTGACATGGGTCTCTTTAGGTATCCCTGCTCTCCCAGAACTGCCCAGCCTAACAAGGAGGAGCGAGTTCTTTGGAGTAGCCAGCCAAGTTTCATAGTTAGAACAAGCCATGAGGCTTCTTAGAATAAACCTGCACAACATCTTCTCTCTGCTTTCTTAGGGTGGTTTTAAGACAAGTCACCACACAGATTTTGTGGTTTTAAATAATTCATTCTTGAGTATTTGAGAGATTAGTTACTTTGTAATATCTGAGCTAAATTTAGCTATGCTTTATGTAAAGATAGCAACAAGTGTTCTTTTAGAGTGCTAAGTGATTGGATGGGATAATTTAAAAAATCATGCATTACTTTCTGCCTTCTTTTATGTGTTACTCTGTAAGAAGAAAATATGAGAGGATTGGTACACTTTAGTCTATCAGTGTATTACATTAATTAACAAATAAGTAAATGTAATATTTTTGTTTGAACTTGCTATCACATTTGGAAAGTTTTAAGTGTCAAGTGCTCTGGGTTGGTTTGTCTGGTTGGTGTTTTTTTTTAAAGAATTTTAATAGATGTATGTCTGGTTGTATGAAAACATGCAACAAAAGTACTCAGCCTATCTTGAAGCAATTTGATCTTAAAAAGCTTGAGTTTGAATTCTTTCATTTTTGTCAGAGTGGCTTGACATAGTAGCAAGTTTGGGGGATGGACTTGGTATTTATGTGTTGAGTTTTGAGCAATGCTAGTTTGTTTATGATTACCACCATACAATTGCACCTCTGCATCCTGGGGAAATACACCTTTCTCAGAAAAGCTGGAAACCGTGGGTTAGGGAGTCTAGTCCTGGGATTTCCATGAAAACTTTTCCAAATTACAAGGGCTCTGCTTTTCCAATTTTCTGTAAGTGGAACATGAATAAATGTATTTTAATTTTCTTTATAAGGGTAGCTGTGTTTTAATTCAGTGGCATTTTATTTTAATTTCCTTTCTAAAGTATTCTGAGAATTGTAGGTAAGCATTTTCTATAGAGGAACAGATATTTATTGGCAGGAGTTTGTCTTGGATGTACTGTAGGTTAAGTTAACTTTTCTTTGGCACTTTTAAGAACAATTTCAACAGTATAAAAATATCCACTCTGTGGAAAAATGATTACTTTATACTTCTATTGAGCTGTCTTGGAGTAACCAGAAGCCTGGAGGCTCAAAGTGGTGCTTGAGAAAGTGCAGCTTTTCATTTTACAGGGAGTCTGTGCCCCCTGATAATTTATGGGCAAGGCATGGCTGTATTCAGACCTCTGTAGGATTTAGATGGTGAAAGATGAGTAGGGAAAATTTTATCTCCACTTCTGACTTGTGCACCTAAAGCCAATATTGTTCCATCACACTGAGTTTTGTTAAACAAACCATCTACAAGGATCAGATTTATTTACCTATTATTGAATTACTCCAGCTCCTGTAAAATACGAGGCCAAAGCATACTAAAAGGTGATTTTGTAAATAGAGACCATTCTGTTTCTATTCTATAAACAGAGCTTAGTGTCACAGATTCATACTTTTGTAGGCTGCAGATGTCTCATTACTGAAGTTCACCAAATAAGGTCTCAAAACAGAGAGTGTTTAGCTTTCCAGGTGCTCAGTGACATCACCAAGTGGTCAGATGAACTTTTTTTGTCTAAATCTTTCCTGATAGCAAAACATTTCTGAAAACTTAGAGCTCTCTGTATTTGCAGTTATTTTCATCCATCAATATGCTATTGATTCTACTTCTTATCAGTTCCCAAGGCCATAAATAGGGATTGATAATTTGGAAATATGTGATTGTCCCCTCTACAAGAAGAGACAGTTCTGGTGATTAGGATTTTTTGGTATGAATTCTGAAGTAGTTACTTTAACAAATTTATGTTTTAAAGTAATGTCCTTGCAGATCAGAACTGACATTTGTTGTTACTTAGTTTGCATAACCATGATATTTTTAGAGGCCTTTATGGCATTGGCCCCTCTAAAATACAACAGATACTGTCAGTCTGCTTTTATTTCCACTGAAATAAAAATAATTGAAGAAAGTTTATGGAGTCCAGATTTTTAGATGAGTCTTCATGCCCTCCAGTGAAGTAGAACTAAATGCCCTTGTAAAAAGTTCCCACGTGGCTTGTATTTGATTAATTAGCTGATGTTCACAGGCTGGTACTGGTGCACTCACAGGCAGTAACAGAATGCACAAAGCTTTGGAGGTGTATTTTAGAATTTGGTGCTGGATTGGTGAAGTTCTCTGGGTTTGGGACAGGCCTCCAGGGATCAATTAATACAGCTGGTGTGTAAACACAGCATTCATTGTTGGGAGTGCAGTTTGTATGTGTGAAGTAAAGAAAAACCTCTCCTAGGCTTGAGAGCTGTGATATGTCCCTTCTGCAGTTATGACTCTGGATGTAAGTTTTGAGCAAGTATAATCTATTGTGTCAGGGTAGACTCAGTGTTGCTTGCAGGAATATGAAAGCTGATTGTTTTCTTCAATAATGCATCCATCCATTTTGAGAGAAAAAAGGGACAAAACGGACATGGTTTTAATGCTTTTCAATGAATTATAATTGTTTAGATCCTTTTTTCACCTGTGTTTCCACACATTAACATAATTGAATTTATATTTTATTAAGTTTAAAGCATAACCGAACTTACTTAGGTAGCAGAAGGTGTGTGGGTCTGGGTCTTGGCCTAGGAATGTGATCTGATACTAACTAAATCAAGTGATTTGCTTTTGGAAGTGACAATCAGTTGCCATAGCCCATGTAACTATAAAGCTCAGAGCAAGTTTTACAGTGTGATCACAAACAAATTTTCAGCACTTTGAGAGAAAAGTTCCCATTTGGGGTGAGGAGGTACATAGGGCACCAAGCCACCCAATTTCTCTGCAGCTGCAGCCAGTCTTTTGTCAGAGGAAGGGGATGGCTCCTGTCCTTTTGGTGGCCACAGGTACCCTGGTCACTGCTGATCCAGCTCCAGCACTGAGTGACCAATGGGCTCCGAGCCCTGGCTCAGCTCCCTTAAACTGTGGTTAACAACAGCACCACATCTCCTTCAATGTACAGCTTTTAGGAACATGCAGAGAGGCACCAGTGAGATTACAAGGAGTCCTTAAGAAAATTTAACCCAAGTGCTTGATCCCTCCTTATTTCAAACAGAGATTGCATCATCACAAGTCTACTCCCTAAACAGGCTTCAGCAGCTCCCTGAACTTGTGGGGGTGCTTGGGTTTTTTTTTCTGCAGACATGTGCTCAACTGCTGACATCACTGGTATTCAGTGAGACTTGTAAATTCACACTCCTTAGTATTTTGGTTTTTACAGGTTCCTTCAATTAAGTTAGACATCTTGTTCATACTGACTTCTTGCCTGATGGCAGCCTATGGACAGAAGAGACAAGCTGCAGAGCAGCCTGGCAGTATTTGATTACCTTCTTTAGAAGGAGGGGAGAGAGTTTAGGCAGAAACTGGTAAATGAATATTGCAATGGCAAGTCTGTAAAATCACTGTCCTCCTTCCCTTCTCCTCCTGCCAAATCCTTAGTTTGAACAGGTTCTGCTTTATTATCATTACCAGTGATTCACCAAATTCAGCTTCTCATACCAAAGAGGATCCATGTTTTTCCTACGTCTGTACAAAGATTTTTCTAAGCTCTAAATTGTTACTGATTTAGGTGGAGGTTAAGGTGAGCCAGTAAGTTCTAGTTAAATTCCCTTAGCCTGCATTGTGAGCTCCTTCATGGAATTCCCAACCAAGCTGACAGGATTTCAGTTAAAACATCAGGCTGTGAAGTGATCACAGGGGAACAAGAAAACATCTTCATTAGAGCCCACTGACCCCTTGAGATGGCTGCATCTCTGTAATTACAGTCATGTAATCAAGCATGGAAAGCAGTTCATGTGGTTTTGGCCTTTTAGAGTAGGGTTTTTTCCAGAAGGTTAGTTAGCTGTTGAACTAGACTCTAATTAAAAGCATATATAAGAACAATCAGGGGAAAGATACTGAATAAAGGAAGGAAGATTTTTTGAAGTGTGTATGGGAGGAAAACCAGATGAGAACAATGAGGAAAGCAAAAATTAAGTTGTGGTTTGTCTAATAATCCTGAATGACGTCAGAGCCTGAGTGAGAATTCCCTCAGTCACCTCAGATCTTAATTTCACCTGTGCTCAGTTTTTTTTTTTGCTGTTTCACATGGTGTAGTGGGACCATTTTTGTAAGATTGTTTTCGCCAATTCAAATGATAATGACAACAAAGAAATCAAGGTAACAAAACCCCACAGCCTAAAATAAACTGCTTTTCTATAACTCATTTTTAGATAAATGTTTCTACAATTTTCACTGGAGACCAACTGTCGGGATTCAAGAAACACTAGATTTAATGAATATATGTAAATTATGATCTGAAGATACCCATAGGGTAACTTTCCAAATCAGTTAGTCACTTCAGCAGTTTTATTTCTATTTTTAAATAAGTAACTGTTCTGCCAGTGATTTACTTATAGTTTTAAAGACACAGTTGATATTACTATCACCTTTGAAGAAATTTTAGTTCTCTGAATTTGAAAGTATATTTTAGTTTCTAAGCAAAAGGAAGTTAAAACTTTTCTGACCATTTCTAGACTGTTCTCATAACCTTATTATTGCAAGATTCGTTGTTTTTCTTCCATTTCTCTTATCACTTGTTGGCTTGTATTGTCCTTTATTTAGTTTGCAAGCAGTGCAGGAGCTAGAAACATCTCTTTTGATCTATGATGTCTCTATCATACTTCTGGGCATAATTATAATCATAAAAATCTTTGAAACCTTTCTGCCTGATGTCTTGTTATCACTAAGGTTGAGATGTTCTATACTGCCACCATAAAAAAAATTAAATAAAGTCTATTTTTAGCCTTCAAACACTCACAAAGTAATAAAAACGACCAAACAAGGCTGCAGTTTACGTCTTTGTAGCATACAAAAATATCTGTTTCATTGCAACATCTTAAATTCTCCCTTAATCTCTCAAACCCCTATGAATAAAGCATTGGATTACCAAGTAATACCCTTCATCACAAGGAATTAGGCACTTTAGCTTTAGGCTCCATCTAAACCATTGCATTAGGAGAGATGTTACTGACGTCATGTTTTCCAAGTTCCTGTTGACTCACAGGGTGCCTTCTCTCACCCTTTAAGATCTTGTTGAGATAAAATCTGTCTCTCATGACCCTCTTAATTCTCTTTTTTTGGGTGGCTTTGAGGCACTAGCATGCATAGGATTTTCTAGCTTGGAGTAGGAAACTTTTCTCTGTGTGTGCCAGTGAGTCTGTAACAGAGCTTTGGCAAGTTTTGTGATTGCTTTCATCTGTAAGTTTAATAAGGCAAGATAATAATTTCCTTGCAAGAAGGGGCTTTTAAATTAGGACCTTGACAGGTCTGTATCTTCTGTCTGCAATATGCAAAAATTTAAAGGACATCCAGCTAATGGATCTCTTCCCTTTTGTCCAGCTATTATATTTTAAAACTTGCTTTGGTATCAGAGTTTTTGTACTTCTGTGTCATGAGTTGTTGGAATTCTAATAAAATGCATGGAATACAAGTGTGTACTCAAATCCTTATTGCCTCCTCACTTCAGCAGACTGATAGTGAAGAATGCAGGTGGCACCTGGTCAAAAACTCTCCTATGGTCAAAAACTCTCCTAATTTTGAAAGATACTCTCCCTTTTTAAGGCAGAGGAAGTGTAGGAGTCACCAACGTGGCTCCATCATACAGGCTTCAGTGTTTACAAAGAGTCATGTTCTTGCTAAAAGTTGTTAAAACAAACCTCAGTCCAAACCAGTTTGCTCATGACATGTGCTGTGCAATCTTGTCCCATGAAAAGATTTGTGACTGCATTAATTTTTTCTTCCATTTTTACAAATACACAATAGTATGTTGGATCTACAGTAAGCATGAGTTCCTTTTACACAGTATGTCCCCACAATCTGGATAACTACTTTTGTGAAGCTGTTTTAGTTGGATGTTTCATGGTTTGCTGGACAGCTTTATCTTGTAGATTTATCTTGTAGATTATTGATACTGCAGTCCATAAAAGAATTGGCAAGAGTTGTATTGATTTTTTTCTTTTTTTTCCTTACTTCAGCACACCACCAAGCAGGCACTGACTGCTCTGTCTACAAAACTGTCACTTGGTTTCATGTTCCCCAGGGAGTTGTAACATCCTGTCATCATATACTCAAGGAAACACCTACTGAAGACCTAATTAGGCAATTTTTTATTCATCCATTGTGCTTTTGTATTTTCTCCTGGTGTGTTATTTTAAAATAGTAAAAATCAAATTTTCCTTATATTCTGCAACACTACTACACCTTTCACCAGGAAGGTTGTCAGCCTTAAAGTTGGAATATTAAGGTTTGCAGTCTGTCCTCACTTCACAGATCCCAAACACGATGTTCTGTTTACCCTTAGCACTGCTGTAAACAAGAATCTTTCTGGTCTGCTGAATGATTATGTAAATAAGGCTTTTAAAAAGCATTTTAAGCACCCAATAGAACAGAATAATTTCTTTAGAGTTTTTTCTTTCCTAATGGTAATTACATAATTGGATAGGTTTTAGATTTTTTTTTTCTCTATCTGATATGTAGATGCCAGAGTCACTTTTCAGCCTTTTTACTGAAGAATCCTAAAAATCATTCAGGAAAACAAATCTGCCAGGCTCCCCTCTATTATCACCATCCCAAAATGCCTTTGGCAATGAGTAAATGCCAAACATTTGTTATTTGGCACTTGACTTGGCCTTATTTCTTTGAACTCAAACATGTTGCATAAGATTGGTAAAGTTATGCTGAGCTAATAATTGAAAATAACCCAAAATCCTCCCTTGATTTAACCTTTCCAGTTTCTATCTAAATACACTATATGCAATTTATGAGAAAAACTCAATCTGCTTTAAACTTCCAATAACTGTTACTTAAACTTCCAATATGTTTTGTCTTTTGTTTCTGCAGATTTCTGTTTTGCCTCTGGAGAGTTTCATTATGGCAGCCCCCAATGAACAATGACATCCTTTGACAGATACAGATGCCAAAAAGCCAGACGAAAACAGTGGCCTTGTTTCATTTTTACTCCAACACAGTGAAATGGTGCTCTTAAAGTTTTGTTATTGACTCTCACTGAAAAAAATCAAACTCCTGACCGGACCTTTTTTCCCCAGCCCTCTCCCAGTGTTCTTATGGATGCTTGACACAGTGACATCATGTAGTAGGCCCTGAAGTGTTGTCATAATTGAGTTGCAATGGTTTTATACACTTCTCCATTTCCCAACAGCTTTCTGTCAGTTCTGCATTCTTTTTCCTGGGGCCTGATTTTCCCATGTTACTGGCTAGCAGACAGGCTCGTGGGCTCTTTTGTTCCAACCACCTATGAAAAACGTCAAAGAGCAGATGACCCATGCTATTTTCACGCCCTCTGCATCATTATTACCACTCCCATCTACCTGGCACTCTTGGTGGCCTCTCTTCCTTTTGCTCTGATTGGCTTTTTGCTCTGGTCCCCGCTGCAGTCAGTCAGAAGGCCCTATGTCTACTCCAGACTGAAAGACAAGAACCATGCCAATGGAGCCACACTGCTCACTGAATGGAAGGCTGCAGGGAGCGGGAAAAGCTTCTGCTTTGGCAGTGCTAATGTTTGCCTGCTGCCAGATTCTCTGGCAAGATTTAATAACGTTTTCAACACACAGGCCAGAGCTAAAGAGATCGGCCGGAGGATCCGAAATGGGGCGAGCAGGCCACAGATTAAAATATACATAGATTCTCCTACCAACACATCCATCAGTGCAGCGAGTTTCAGCAGCCTGGTCTCCCCCCAGGCTGGAGATAACCGTACTGTTAATGCTGGCCTCAAAAGGACAACATCAATGGAGTACAAAGGAGACAATTGTGGCTCAAACAATGGTGAGGAGAACAGAGAAGATAAAGGTGGAAGTGGAGAGCCACATGAGGGAGAAGAAAACACTTGCATTGTCCGTATCAATGGAGAGGAGAATGGCCACATGTCCGACACAGAAACAGACGCTGCCAACGGCCAGGCTCGTGCCAGTGGCCCAGCAGAGCCCTCACTGGAAGGTGATGCGGAGATCTCAAAAACACCAAACCACAAACAGAAGGAAGGAGATTCTGGGAGTTTAGATAGCTGCTCTGCCTCACGAGAGTCCCTAGTCAAAGTCCGTGTTGGAGATGGTACAGTGGACCAAAGCGCTGTCAACAACAAGCTCCTCTACAAAGCTTCAATCATGAAGAAGACTTCAGTGCGGAAAAAGAAACACACAGATGAGACCTTTGATCATGAGATCTCTGCTTTCTTCCCTGCCAACCTGGACTTTCTGTGCTTGCAGGAAGTGTTTGACAAAAGAGCTGCAGAGAAATTGAAAGAGCAGCTCCACCACTATTTTGAATACATTGTCTATGATGTTGGGGTCTACAGTTGCCATGGCTGCTGTAGCTTTAAGTTTGTGAACAGTGGTCTACTTTTTGCCAGCCGCTATCCTGTTATGGATGCTGCCTATCACTGTTACCCCAATGGAAGAGGAATGGACTCCTTGGCTTCCAAGGGAGCTTTGTTTCTCAAGGTAAGAGCCTTTTTGAAGCTGTAAGACTGTATATGTGGCAAGTTATAAAGTTACATTATTTTCTCATTTCTTTAGACTTCAACAGAGGCAATATTCAGATTTATATTTCCTGATATAACCTAGTGGGTTATAGATATAATCTTTATGGGATTTGTAGCCTGAATATTGTGTTAAAATGATGGATGTGTCTGAAATAATAAGGGACTTTTGGAGGTATAACTCAGGTATAATTTCAAGACTCAAAATTTGAAGTGGTTTTCATGATATTTAATTTCTTTCCTTACCAAAATCTCTGTAATAAAATGCATTAATTCTAAGCCTCACAGCATGAGTACAGTACAATGGGCATTACCATTGGAAACCAGCTTGTGCTCGTTGTGTGTTTGTCTGGCAATCGAAAGACAATCAAAAGTCTAAATGTCAGTATAATAAAACTGAAAGAATTGCAGTGAAATGTATGGCTACTCCACTCTCTTGCTTGCAAAAGAATTAGTAAGGAGAGATATGAAGAAGAATAAACAAGACAAACATGCCTGGGACACTGGGGAGTACAGAGCTTTTTTGCGTTATTAACACTGTTTACTTAAATTAACTAATGGCACAGAGAACAGGAGGCCTGGGGTTTTATGTCTGTAAATCATGAAAAGCAGAAATGAAAGTCTGCATGCAATGATTTGCTTTTCCAAGACCTGGTGGCTGTTCGTGCTTAATTCTTGGGAGTATCTGGCTGAGATCTTTCTAAACTGGAAAGTGGGCTTTTCTAATTTGTGATTAATTAAGGACCAAAACTTTTTGCCAGAGATCCAAGTCTGTAAACTCAAACCTGGAAAGATCTGAAAGTGTCCAGAATACTGAATTTCAGATTTTGTGATTTAGTCACAGTTTGGAATGGGTTTCACTAACTAAATCATGAACTTCTTTTCTAATATTGGCAAAGTATATCCAGTGTTCAATTTATAGGTACTTTCTAATCACAAGTCCTCCACAAAAGTCATTAAGAATATGGATTGTGAATAAGGATCAGTGGGACACTTTCTACTCCATTTGTAGTTTTTAACCAAAGCAAAAACTTTGGGTAATCTGACTTGTGTAAAAAAACCCCCAGATATTAGAATTTTTTTTGTTCTGATTTCATGTACAGTATTTCATGTACATAGACATAAACAAAAGCTAATCTCTATCTGAATGCAGGTTTCTAAAAACAGTGTTTAAGCTCTCTATGTTGCACTCTTACATGTTTATAAACAGCAACAACTTATTTTTTCATCACAAATTGCTGCAAGCAAAAAATGAACATAGATCTTGTGCAGTATAAATATATCTGGGGTCACAAAGACTACCCTTGAAAATATGCATATATTGGGGATTAAGAGATTAAAACCAATCTGTTTTTAACTGCCCATTGCTGAGTCATTGATTTGCCACCCTACTAGGCAGGCTGCAATGTCTCCATTTCTCTTGCAGAAAATTAAGCCTCTTTTCAAGATTCCACTGGGATGATGAACTTAATTATGGATCCAAGTTGTTAAATAATGTTACAGTTGAGCAGGGAATAGAGGCCAACTATTATGAAATTCCAAAGATTACTCCATTCTTTTGAATATAACAGAATTCTGCCCACCATAAGACTTTTTTTCCTCCTGTCTATGTCATTCTGATATACTTTTCTTCATACCTAAAATATTTTTCATTCTAAGTCTATCTTAACATGAATTTACTTTCTCTCTTAATTGTACATTAAATGACCAATTGTACATAGGTAATTTATTTGATGGCAGCAACAACATAGAGTAGGAATAATTATTTAATTTTGTATTTGAAATAAAGTAGGTTTAGAGGTTTTTTCTTGATGTGGTGCTTAGTCAGCAACTGGGTGGGTGTGGACTCCAGAGACAAAAACTCCATGCAGTAAGTAAAAGCCTGGCATATTTTTGAATATTTAAAGAAAGTTGAAATGATTTGAAAATGACAAAACTGCTTTGGGGGATTGACACAAAACAGATCCCTACTACCCTGGTACAAGTGTATTGCACATTTTTTCATTTTAGAGTGGATTCTGTTTCCAGTAAGTAAGAAATTGTTTTCCATTGCCCTTGTCTTTCCTACTCTGTCTTCACTATCTAGATGGTAAAGTTCAGGTAGAGATTTGGAAGGATTTGAGAGATTTGCTTAGTCATACAAAATTATTTTACCTGAGAGACTTAGAGAGCTCAAGGATTATTATTAGTAGCTGTAATAACAATCAGCTCTTACCTACTGCTTTTCATTCCTAAATCACAGAGTGCATAATGAAGAAAGGTCAATATCTGCTTAATAGAAGGAGAAACTAAAGTACAGGAAGGTAAAGTGATTTGACTGTGGCTTAACACCTAGGGTGTCACAACCAAGGAACCAAGCTGGAAGTAAATTGCAGAGGCTTTTAGCACAGTTTCATGCTACCTAACAGCTATCTGGAGGCCCATGCAAAGGAAGTCTGCCTCTGTTCTCCTCTTAAGGATGGAGCCACAAAAGGTGCTACTGCTGGCATTTTCCTGACAGAGATCAGACTGGTTTTTCCATCTGATGCTTTCCAGGTCAGGATGAAGACATGAGGATGACGTAGTTGTGAGGAGCCATTGTGTGATGTCCATTTCTGTAAAGCTGGAGGGCTGATTTGCATTTGGCACTTGGAACTCTTCAAACTCTGCCAGTGTTTTTGTCTCAAATCTGAGGGTCTCATTGGCATGTAAAAAAACCCACGGGCACAGCAAAAAATAGTATATATGAAGGGGGGAAATGTCACACCCAAGTGACAGTTTCATGTCTGAAGTGTTAAACCATTGTTCCTATTGCCACTAAAGACTCAGAGGACAAGTTAGCAAATACATAGATCAGTCAATCCATTTTCATACTTTGACAGTCTGGGCCCTTGGGAGACTCTGCCGTGACTCTCTGTTCTAGCATGGCTTTTCACATTAATTTAAAATGCCGAAGAGAAGAGCCCTGGAGTCACTTTGTCGGTTTTCTACCTCCCCTTGTGTCTGCTGCAGGCAGAGGTGGGAAGTGGGCCTGGCACAGCTGCTGTGCTGGTGACTGGCACTGCAAAGCTGGCTTGGACAGGTCTGTGTGGAATATGGTGCAGATTGCAGTGTTCTCAGCTCCTCTGCAGCTGCATGTTTGACACACATATAATGGTAATACACTGTAATCTGGATGGATTTAAAGGCAGTTATGAAATACACATCCTTTTCAGAAACTAGGTGTTGATTTTACAAATCAGCATTGTCAAAACAAGTTTAAAAGGTCTCAATGAGTGCTGAGCAGAAATTGTGTAATGCATCATTTGTCTGTAATTTACTAGAGGGTTTCAAAATGTCAATGTCCCTTTTTAAACAGAGGCTCTAGTGTGGAGCCTTAGTCATGCTGTGCTAGGGATGCTGTGTAAGTTTTGGACAGTAGTGTGACAAAAATGGAAAGCATCCCTAACTTGCTGTGGTGAGTTTGTCCATATTTTTCCAGCTATAGTAATATAATAAAAACCCACTTTTGCTGACAAATTTTGCCTCTCTTATCCTTAAATTCTAATAGTTGTAACAGTAATATAAATCTAAACTATCCAAGAGATGTAGAAGCAGAGTCAGAGAGGGAGGTGAGTGAAAGAGGCATCATTCCCAAAATGGCTGTTGACTGAGAGGTTTTGGCAGCTTCTTCCTCCCAATGGCACTGGGAGATACAAAAGCATGGTGTGTAGAAGGCTGCTCTTCCTACTGTTCCTAGTAGGAAACTATTCTGGGCTTTGGCATCTGCCAAGAGAGTCAATTTTAGCAAAAACAAGAATTCTAAGCTAAAACACAGTATGTGAACATAATGCAAAACTACAGCGTGATGTGGGATGTTTGAACAGTTAATAGTATTCTTCAGAATCAAAAGGAAAAAGAATGTCTTGTGTATTTTGCTAAATTTCTGGAAGAACTTGTGTTTAATTAATATTAATTCCTAAGGTTATTAACAGATTTACTTTTCAAATTCTCTGAAAAATGAAGGCTGTTCTCAGGGAGTACAGTAATTGTGCAGAGAACGTGTTATTATTCATTGCTTAAAGGGAACCTAGCAACCTTTGCTTTGTGTGCAAAGCTCAACTTGTTTTCCAAAGAGCTGATATGGTGGTAACAGATGGTAGAAGGAGCAGCAGCTCTGATTGCAAAACTGTTTTGAAGCACAGTTTTTGCTGTTTTCTCCTCTCAAGGAGCCTGCTTTGTGTGAGAAAATGAGGGTTCCCTGAATTAACCTCTGTGATTCTCCTTTTTGATATTTCTGATGCAGATGCATTTTGCTTGGGTAATTTAAGCTGCCTTTGTTGTCCCAAGCCAGGCTGTGTGTGCTGTGCCTGGGAGTGCAGGGACAGCTGCTGCAATTCCTCGCTGGGTTGAGGGGAAGATTTTGGATCCAGGAGTGCACAGAAAAGGGGAATGGCTGCTTTCTGACCCCAGTGAAAAAACACCTGGAGTTCTCAGTGCTTAGATTTTCTTGTCCTTGATCAGTTGTCCAGTACCTACAGTCATCTCAAGATGTATAAAAGAAATGTCTAGTGCTGCTCACAAATTTGTTTAGATGATTCTAAAGCTGTGCCATTTAAGGCAGGATGGTAACCTAAACATTTTCCACATGCTGAGTTTCTGCTCTAAAATGTTAATGCAGTAATTGGATGGAGTCCAATACACTGAGAGTTTTAAAAAAAAGAACAAAAATACTCTACCATGGCACTGTACCATGTTCCTTTCCTTTGGTATAATTAATGTTATTAATCACAGTCCTTTCCACCCTCATTAATGGGAATAAATAAAAACTGTTGTGCAGAATGAAATACAGATTTGAGAAAATGTGAGTTGTGGGCTTTATCCTCTTCAGAAGAGAAAGAGCCCTTCATTTGTGGCACCAATTTACAGCCACTTTCCCTCACATGTAAGCTTAATGCAGCTTTGCCAAATAACAAATTCTCTGAGTTCATGGAACAGTAATTGTTGCATGTGGCAGGTGAGAAAAAATAGGATTCTGAAATAATCAAGTGCAAATGTAGCTAAAATTGCAGAGCACCTCACAGTTTTGATCTGACTTCTATAACATTTTAAACTTCTTCAATATACTTAAATAACATATTTATAAATTAGAGATTTAACTATTGTGTCTTCTTTAGAAGCTGCTACATATTTCTGAATGCAAAAGGGAGAGCTGTTACAGGACTGAAAATAAGATAGACGTTTTTGCACCATGCCTAAGCTAACCAAAAATACATCTTTCTTGGGAGTTATGACTAATCCAAGTCATCTCTGTGGAACAGGAATGTTTGAAGTGGGAATGGGAGTAGCTGCAAGTTCTCCTTGGCATCTTCTGTTAACAGTAGCAGGAATGAGGACTGGGACACAGTTTGGCTGTTCCAGTTAGGTTCTTAATGCTGACTCTCCTGCTTGTATTGGAAATTTGCTGAAATGGGAAAAAAGTCCAGGAGCGATTGATACAATTTGGAAGACAACAGAAATACTGTAAGGGAAAGAAAACAAATTGTATTTTCCACTTCTTTCTTTTCCCTTGCCCACTGTTAACTCATTATAATTGCACTGGATTACATAATGACATCCCTCTGCAGTGGAAATGGGGAGGTACAGAGCCTGCTACCAGCACGTCTCAGAGCACCAGCCCTGCAGTGTGTGTGGAAATACCACTCCTTGTGCATCTTTATCCACAGTCATTCAGTTGAATCTCAGGCTCTTTTTAAGGGAGCTTCCCTTGAACTTAAACAATATTGGCTACATATGGTAAGATGAATATTTCTGTGGGAGTAAGTCACATCGACTGTAAATTCTGTTTCTGTGCCCTGCACTTACTCTCTGTCTGAGGTGTTTTATTTCCAGCACAAAGAGTAACTCAAGGCCCCTGTGCAGATGATGTTCTCTACAAATGCCATGTTCATACCTTTTTTTTAGGGAGAGAGGGTTTTTTTCCCCCTCAGAGCATGCAGAAGTGCTTTCAGCCTGTTAGTTTTTCTTCATAATATGAACATCATTAGTGTGGTTCCTGTCATGACTGTGAATTCATTTCCTGCAAAGCTCTGTATTTTATCCTTAAGAGGCGACTTATCCTCTTCAGAAGAGCAATGCAGGGAGCAGTACTATGGTTCACATTTATTTCAGTGACAAAATTGACACCTCCATGGTCACCTAACTGAATGAAATGGATGGTTTTGCTCATTTACTGCCCAAGATGTGATTAAACTATTGTGGTTGAAGCTGGAGCTATACTGTGGAGATCTCAATTTACCTTAAGGAGTCTCAGTGTTACAGGCAGATTATTTACCTTTCCAAGCTCTGGCTTCATTGGCCACATGGAGATTCTGGGGTGACAGACTTTGTGAAGGACTTTTTCCATGAGTATGCCAAAATTTTAGCTCTCATCTGGTTTGCATGCCAGGATTTGCTTCCCCTGAAGGAGGATGCAATGGCATATGCTTGGACTTGTAAGTAAATAACTTCTTTGTTTTGGAAGGTACACATTTAAGAAACTATTTTATTTTGCATATTTTTGAATGGCTCCCTCCTAGCAATGTGAAGCTTCTAAAAAATGTCACTAAAGATTAAGTTCTCATAACAAACACTTTGGTTTTGTGTACATATTATTGGTCAGTATTTGATACTCTAGATTAAATCAAGCGAGATTTCTCATGCGCAATTCAAATTTTTAATCATTAAAGAGCATTTCCTTCAAAGCACTTGAATGATTTACTAACACAGCAATGACTTATCTGAAGCTGTTTTTCAAGGTGGTAAAGAAATGCCCCAGTACTGAAGTAGCATTTTCATGGGTTTTGTTTAAGTATCTGTTGATGCTTTTCTTAACATCCAGATGTGATAGAATTGTTTTGCACTGCTGGAGCAGATGTCTGTAAACATAAACTCTTAAGAGACAAGGTATTTGTCAAGTTTGCAGCTTTGTATATTTACTATGGTAGCATATGGGAAAGATGAGATGTGCAAGATTTTCCAGTTAGCCCAGGAAATTCCCATGATAGCAAGCAGTGTGATTAAATTTAAAGTTATTTTCCCTTGCTGTGGCTCTAAAATTTCAGTTCTTCCTACTCATTAGGTTTTTTTCCTGTCAACAAGAATCTTTCTGCCATAACCTTGTTGGCTTGATTTCTTTCATGAGCCATTTATTACCTGATACCAATCTCAGTGGAGGACAGACCACTCCTCAGAACAAGATTTTGCAAAACAATTCCAGGAATATCCCCAGTCTTGCACAGCACAGCACAGTCCCAGCGTGGTCTCTCCAGCAGATTGTACCAATGTGCTGTGGCATTGAGATGAAATCTTTTAATAAAAAGTACTTGATGGCAAAGTACTTTTGTGTGCTTGAGGCAGCCAGTATTTGAAAAACAAAAATTCAGAGAGGTCAGTTTTGCACTTATTCATTTCATTTGCAGGTAGGGGAAAAATATAAATATGCAGCAGCGGAAACAGGCATTTTGGATTCCTTAATAGGACTTCCCCCTTAAGGCACAAATTCTCTTTCCCATCTGTAATGAGACTTTTATGCCCCCCTCCCAAGAGCAAACAAATTGTAGTGGTCAGTGTTGTAGTAGGGATCTGAATCCACTCTTAGCTTCTCAGTGTTTGACTAATTTGATTATTGTAAATCTAGTGAGAATTGGAATATATCTTGCATATTTCAGCATAATTGTGAAAAATGCTAATTTTTTAATGTGAAAGTCATATAATTGGACACTTCATTAAACCAAAAATAGGTTCTGTTAGCTTTAATTTTACTTCTAGGTAACACTAGAGTTTAACAGGTCATCACATACCTTTTTCCTCCTATAATAATTTAAAAATAAATATTTTAATACATTAGGACCTTATATTTGGATATTATCTTCCTCTACGTTTCCATACACAAAGAGGAATGGTTCATGGCACAACCATACAAGCCTGTATGATGATTTTTGAGAAAGCAGTGCCTGAAGTAGGTCCCTGCAGAAAGATGATTCAATAAATGTGTTATTGACACAGAGCTACCAATGTAGAGCAGCTGAGGTGAGCTTAAGTCAGGCCTATGGTGGCAGAGCCACTCTGGCTTACTTGTTTATATATATTTTCTTTGTAAATGTGACTTTGGATGTTTCTTCTGTGTTAAGCAGCTAAAATTATATTTGTGAAGTGCTGTCTTGGTGTGCTGGAAGTAGATCCTTCTGCCAAGGTCCACGTTGGAGGCTGAGCTGAAGGCTTGGCCTTGTCCTCGTGCCACGTTGCTGCCCCGGCCCAGTCACCACCACATAATATACCCTGGAAAATGCAACAGTCTGAAATAGCTGCAGTACTTGGCCACACAAAAAAATGTTTTTATGTAGAATTATAGGCTTGTAGTATTTCAGAGGTCAAGTAGGTTTCCTGTCTGCACAATCCACAGTCCTTGTCCATCTGTGAAATACCAAATTAGACTGAAAAAACAGGGTTTTTTTACTATTTTACTTCAGATTGTGTTTAATACAGTAGTGCCTCTACTGTAGCTGGGAACTTGACTAGGAGGATGAAAAGGTATTTATTTACTGTCCTAGTAGATGTCACAAATATTTGCCTCCATTATGATTATATACCAAATATACACTCAGTTTAGTGGTTGCCATCAGTACTGCCTCTCAAAAGAAACTACAAACCCCTAAAAGTCAAAAAAGTTGGAGAAAATGTGGACTCTGGGAGATGAGCTGCTTTGGAGGCACTTCCATGCTGGCAGTTTCCAAGGAAATTCTGATTATGTTAATGTCTTCAGCTCTTGCTTTTTAGCTTTATTTTTTTGATTAACAGAGTATTTATGAAAGCCCCTCTGCTTTCCCTGTGGGCTGTGTGCTCCAGCAGAGCCTGGGCACTGTCCCTGCAGGCATTTGCTGAGCTCAGCCCCCTCCTTACAGCACAGCCAGGCTTCATCCTGGGCCATTCCTTACAATTCTTTGAGAGGAAAAGATCCCAAGTCCATTTCAGCAGAGATCTGTGCACACAGGCACACTGAAGAGCACACATTTATTCATGATTAATGGAAATTAGTATGATCTTGTGCACAAGTTGGTTGAGGAGTACAAGGCCTTGTCAGGCACTTCATTAATGCTGCACAAGAAATTCTAAAGCCAGTTTGAGTTGACGCTTTTTCTCAATTGGGCTATAATTTATGTTTGGATGTTCAGCTTTCACACTTAAATCTTTTATGCTTTTTGAATAGAAACACTGGAATGATTTCATCTGCTTTATCCAATGAGGAGATTATAAGGAGCACATTCCTGCTAAGGCAGAACACTTTATATGCAATATTTTTCTTCCAGAGTGGTTATGGTGGATGATGTTGAAAGGCATGTGATGTCCACACTTGTCCTCTGCTGCAGGAAACACTGCACATTTGCAAACAACTGGAGACTTTTTTATAGTTTAGGAGTTTTTTATAGCATTGAACAGAAACCCTGATTTTGAATTACTAAGTTTGGAAAATATGGTTCATTCACGTGCCTGTCCTAGACAGCAGAGGAAATAAAGTGTTTTCCACTTTTCTACTGGAATGGCATATGCTGCACAAAAGAGTTGGAGAGAAAGCTCCTCATGATTCAGCAGTGACACTGAGATGTTCAGGCAGCTGGAGGGAGAGGTGTGTGCAGTGCAGCTCCTGCAGCAGTCCTGGCAGCTGTGCAGCAGAGCTGCCCATCCTCGGAGACTGCTGCAGTCTTGGGAGCTCAGGAGAATCTCCTGCAGTGGGGGTGGATGCACCAGGGAGTGCCTGTGCCTGCCTTGTGTCCCTCTGCCTCCCTGCAGCAGGTTAGCTGAATGGGAACAGCCATAAGAACACCATCAATATCCATTTGTAAAACTGTCTAAAAAAGGACTGAACAGACTGAGGACAGAATAATGCCAGTTGTTTATTACCAACTCCCCTGGCTGGCACAAATCCTCAAAGTTAACAAGGCATTGTTAAGTACAAATGACTTCTAAATTCACTTACTGCAAAGCTGCCTTTTCAGTTATAAAATGAATCAGATGGTTCTTGAATAGCTGAAAAACAAGAAAAGCAACCAAGCTGACAGAATTGTGTCCATATGAAATTGAGCTCAGCTTGTTATTTAGAGGTGTCAGATAAAATTTATGTCTAGCCTTGTGAAGTAGAGTCATCTGTGGTGGTGTTTTCTAAGCCCTGGGTACAATTTTCCTCTGTGGGCATTTTCTTTAATTTAATCAGTGTTGCCATATAAACTATCAACAAGAAAACTGTAAACTCAAACTAGTTTCTTGCCACAATCCAAAACTTATCCACTTATCATTGGGAATTTTGATTTGCAGATAAGTCCTGGTCTGCCAACATTTTCAATAGAGTTGAAAACCTAAACCAGAACGTGATTGTAATTTGCTTGTGTGTCTACCTTAAAGTACATTTTTAAGGGATTGTAGCTTAAGATATAGATGAGGAATTATACTACATTCCAGCTTCCCTGGAAGCTCTTCCTCTTCTGTGTGTAAGAACAGGATTC
Organism: Parus major; assembly: GCF_001522545.3. Lineage (NCBI taxonomy): Eukaryota > Metazoa > Chordata > Aves > Passeriformes > Paridae > Parus > Parus major. Next base: position 8,802,157 of record NC_031780.1, on the reverse strand, counting down.
CACATAGTGTTTTTTATCTGCTTGACAGGCATGGGGGCTGCTGCTGTGAGGTGAAGCATGCAAACAATGCTGAGGTACACCAAGGCCCTCAACACCTCTGCAGAAGAATTTAAAAAATCCATCAAAACCCAAAACTTACTGTGGAATGGAGAAAACATGATCAAACCCAATATTTATTTCACATTTCATCCTTTCCCCGAGATGCCCTTGGCATTTTTCCTTTTACATTCTAGTCATACACAGGTAGCAAGAATTAGGCTGCTGGTAATGCCACTTTCATAAGGCCCTTGATTGGTGGGGCTGAATCACACAGGATTGAGAGCGAGGACAGGGAACCAGTGGGACTGTGAAGCACAGCAGAAAGTAACATTTTTTATGTGTTGCAGATCAAAATCAAAACACTGAACATGGTATTATGCAAAGGGTCAGTGTGTGCTGGCCACAAGCCCCAGTAAGGCCAGTAAGCCTCGGTTTGTGTCTCTGGTGGTTTTTTCTGGTTTCAAAATGGAGTTGGCTGGAAAGAATGGTAAAAAAGGCTGCACAGATGGGCTTGGCAGTAGAGTTGTATGAGCTCTTCCATTAATCACCTTTTTATTTTTTCCCTTCCAGGTGCAAGTGGGAAGTACACCTCAGGACCAAAGAATTGTGGGATACATTTCCTGCACTCACTTGCAAGCTATTGCAGGTACTGTCCCAAGATTCATATCTTTGTTTGTCACTATTTCCAGATCTGGGGTGGTATTTCTGTGCACAAGAGCCACAGTGTTGCCCCTCCTGTTTCTGACAGTCAAGTGCAGTGTCAAGAAGGGCAGAGGAGTGTCCCCAACCCTTCACCTCTTCAGTCTTAGAGTAATTATTATAGAGCACAAACAAAAAACTATCCCTTGGGAACTTCTCTTTGCTCCCTCTTAACCAAATGTTGGTATTTTAGAAATACATTACTACCCTTGGTACTCAACAGCATTTAACAACCCATTCTGTGAGTATCAGCATGTAAACAAAAATTTCTTTGTACATGACTGGGGCATAATCAGAAGATACATGTTGGGACAGTAATTCTTGCTGCTGATTTCTGGTAGAAAAAGCCAAAATTCTCTGGCTTTTGACCTGCAAATTTCATCCATAAATGACTAGCAAGTTACTATACTCACTGGATAATTCACTTGGTCATATGTTTAAAAGCAGTTCTGTACTTAGAGTGGGTGTAGTTATAAAAGCCAAATCTACAAACCTTTACTCTGAGTATGATCAGCATTTTATTTAGCCAGAGGGTTGGATACCCTTCATTTATTCAATATGAGTGAGATTCTTGTGCTCCTGGCTGCTGGAAGCAGGACAGCCCTGTCAGACTGGCTGCTGACAGCCCATGTGCTGGGACTGAGGCAGGGCAGGGCTGCACGTGGATGGAACCCGTGTGGGGTGTCCTGCTGCTCCATCCCTGCCTCAGCCACACACAGACCTGGGAACTAAACTGCCAGTCCCTCAAGTCCATTAGAAACACTGGATGGTTCTAAAAAAGATTAATGAATTTTTCAGCTACTTTTTAACAATGTAACATCTTTCTCTGCTTTTCTATTTTTAACTTACAGTAATGTACTGTGAGACTGCTCTTGTGGAACTGAGATTTATTGCTGTTCCAGTTTAGTTTAGTTTTTTGGGTTTTGTTTCTAGTTTTAGGTCCTGTTCCTTTTTACTACCTAGTCATGTATTCTCAGTTAGTCCTTGATAGCCACGTTGTGAAATCCCTAAAATATTAAAGAGAGGGGATGGAAGAAGAAAGGAAAACTAATGTTCTATTTTCAAAATCAACCTAAAGTTTGTTCAAGGGTAAAACACAACCTTTTGTTTTCCTGCTTTGTATTTTTAGGCTTATCTGGTTCAAACTACATTCAAATAGAGCAGACAATGCTTTAAGAGTCTGTCCCTAGATATAGCATATTTGTTTATGTAATGAAATGGAAAACTGAAGTTCGTAAGTTCGCCAGAGCTGTGCTTTCTGATTTGCATCATTTGATTCATAACATTCATGCATTAAACAAATTATCCAAAAACCCAGTTTAACGATGTAAAGATGTGTAACTATAAAAACAAGCAGTGTTTAAAAGGTCAGCCATTTAAATCATCTAATCACACATGGCTGAGTGCAACCTGGTTTCCCTTCTAGGATACATAAACTTACACTTGGCAGTTCCGATACTTACATAGGTATAAAGTGAAATGATCCAACTGCTTATGATCAGGGACTAATGCTTTTCTCAAGGTATGTGCTGGCTCAACTCTGTTCTGAGCAATTACTATTTGTTCAGACCTGACCCTCAAACTTTTTCAAGAAACTTTGGAATTAGATGTAGCTTTTCCTCTCAGGTGGTTCCTCTGCCTGGTACTGGTTGCTGCTATGAAGAAGCTCTTTATTTCCACTGTGGAAACAGTTGCATTTCAGTGACAAATGAAGGGATCCTTTAATGAGATTTGATGTAATTATTTTCCATGGGGCTGTTAATTTTACATGGTTCTTTTATGTCTGTTGATTAGTCAGTGATTAATGTTCTGGACAGGTTTTGCTGCCTTGAATCCACCCACATCCCGAGTCGCGTTGTGCCACGGCTCTCAGACACCCCACCAAGCCATCAGTACAGAGTAAGCCTCAAGCTACTCCAGTCCCAGTTCAAGTGATGCTGGATGCTATCTCACAACCTGTTCCCATCCCTGTTCTGCATTTAGTGTGAATGCAGCCATTGGCAGCTCAGCTGCTGGGAACCCACACTTCTCTAGCCCAAATTTCAGCCTCCCAAGCCTACACAGACCTGAAGCAGAATTCAGCACTGAAAAAGCTCTCTCAGTGTTTGAAATTGTGGTGGTGCAATCAGGAGTAGCTCCAGTGCTGAGCATCCTTGGGCAGTGATTCCAGATGTTCCTGAAGCAGCAGAGCCTGCAGAGCCACAGCGGGGCAGCCTGTCCTTCCCCCTCCTCCCAGCTGTGCTACTCCAGCTGTCGTAGGCTGTGCTGTGCTTGGCTGGGGACCTGACCTAGCTGAAAAGGAACCCAGCACAATAAAAAGGGACTTTTTTCCTTTGTTTTTAGGTGGTTTGTTCTTACTATGGTTTATTTGATTTCCTCTAATACCCTGGATTGTTATAAGTGCAGGGGTCTGCAGACAGTCGGGTGTGACACAGCCTGTCTCACAGCTGAACCGAAGCCTTTGGTTTGTGACTTGGAAACAATTTTGACTTGTGATTAGGCTTAACATCCTACACTTTGCAAGATTTTTTTGCTCTTCTTCCCCAGGTTCCCTGCCAGTATATCCCATACTGCACTGCCTCCACTAGATCTTTTCATTTTCTGTGACTAGGGCTGTGTCTGCTTTGTCCTACAACCATAGTGCTCCTTCCAATGTTTTTTCAGAATAGAACAGTCGGTACATAATACTTGCCTGAGTTCTAACTGAAGCCAGGGGTTCACTCAAGTGTTTTCAAGGTGAATGGAAAGGGCAAGTATGATTATTCTACAATGAACAAAGGTGAAGTATTTATTTATGCTGGCTGAAGTTTCCCATATTACCCTTTCATCCTTCTACAAAATTTGATGCTGAAAGGAGCTTTCAGAGAATTTGGAAATGCTGACAGCAAGAACCAGTCACGACACAATTATGTGCATTTTTCCAGGCCAGTTACTGAAGAAAAGAGTGGAGAGCAATTAGCACAAATATGTGTTCTTTGACTAATCCCTGGTGGAACTCAGATCACTGATTCTATCTGAATGTTTAAGATGTTGAACCTTTGTTGGGAGTTACTACCTAGTTCTCTTAAAATTTACTGAACTGTCTGTTCCCCTGAGTGTGCTGGATGCAACTTTGGCTTCTCTTCCACTTGGGTGTCTGCTGAGTTGACTTATCTTCATCTCCAAAGCAACTGATCATTGGGAGCTGCTGAGACTGGGGTCTGAGCAGTACCTTTTGCATGTGGATACATGCAAAAGGTACTGCTGAGAGCTGCAGTGAGCTGGATAATACTAATCTCAGAAAACAATAACATTGAAGTAATTCATTAGAGAGATCCCATCTTGTGTCCTGGAAATGTAGCTGAATATATGCCCCTGCTCCCAGTAGTGCCCTGAAGAGCAATTACTTCTATGACCTCTAGTGGGGATAGTCAGGGATGCTGGGCTGTCACAAGTCCATACTTTACTAAAGACAGATGAAAATCATGTTCCCAGAGCTCCAAGGCTCCTGTTTACCTGTCGAGCCCTGAGGTTAAAAGCTGTACAGGGCTGTTACAAAGGCTCAGCATCCTCAGAGAGAGATGAATGTGACTATGCAGTTAATGCTTTTCTAGTAACAGCTATGCATCTTCTCAGACACAACATCATTTTTCCTGTGCATCTCTTGTTTTTGTCAAGATTTTCCTGTTGGAGAATTTTACCTTTTTGTGTTTCAGTTAAGTGGGTTTGCTGTATTTTTCACACTGTTCTGGGACAGGTTGCTGCCTGAGTTTTATGCCCATGTGGTAATTGTCCTGTTATTTTATTTCTCATTTGGTGAAGCCATTCCAGATGGATAATTCAGAGAAAATGAGTAAGAAATCCTTGGCCATTCAGGAATGTAAAAGCACATCTTAGAAAATGAAGTCATTTATATAATTGGGACTTTGTGAGGAATGAGATTTTGCTGCATTCTTGTCAACAAGCACCATGCTTAAAAGTTATCTTATGAGGAAACAATGGCAGGTCAGAAAAAGTACAGCCTAAGGAGAGGAGACAGGAGAGGAAGATTCAGATGCTGCAAAAGGAGGACAGTCCATGAATTTGAATGAGCTTCACCAGGAATGAGAAAGCTGGGGCAGCTTCAGGAGGAGAAAGCTCTCTCCCAGGTGTAAATACCTGATGGGAGGCTGCAAGGAATGTTGAGGCAGCCTCTCCTCACTGGGTCCAGTAATGGGACAAGAGGTGCTGGGCACAAGCTGAAATGCCATTTAAACACAGGAAAATGGTTTTTATTGCAAGGATGATGAGGCACGAGAACAGGCTACCCAGAGGTTATGGAGTCTCCAAATACAGAGATTTTCAAAATCTGACTGGACAACTGCTGTGGGTGATCCCTCCTTGGGCAGAGGGCTGGGGCTGGATGATCTGCAGAGGTGCCTTTCACAAGCTCATCTGTTCCACGAATCTGTGATTTCTCCCATCTTTAGCTAAGCAGGATGGATCTGTTAGTCACGCACACCTTTTGTAGTGAGTGTCACCTGCTCCAGGCTCTATTTATTCCACGTGACCTATTTCCTGTGCTTTTGTTTAGCTCCATCTTCACGGTGGGGCTTTCTTGTGCTGTCTTAGCAGGGGCTTTCCCGAGTACATTGTGTCAAGCTATGTGAGTAGGGTACAATGGGAACCTGAGGTACAAGTAACTAGAAGGTTACTGTAGGTTAAGGAATAGATCTGGGAAACATATCTGCTTTTATATTACAGCTCAGCTGGTGAAGGTTTGTTAGGAGTAACAAAAATAGAAGAAAAAGATCAGATTTTTGCCATTGGAATCACCTGCCTGAAGAGATGGGTCAATATCAGAACCTACCTAAACCCCTCTTTCCCTAGTCATGGTCTTTTCAGTATTTATTTAAATTATTTAGCATTGTATCAAATAATCCTTGGTTGAACATTTCTGATTCTGTTTGTATTTAACTGCTGCTTTAACACCTCCCTGCTTACTCCTGCCCTGAGATGATGTTGAAATTCCAACCTTTCACAGGGTAATAGTGATAGGAAGGTGAAGCCCTAGTGCTTGGAGCCTGTGTGTGCTAATGCAGTCACAGTGCTAATGCTGCAGAGCTCACTTTTTAAAAGTGTCTGAAGAGTTCTGGTGACAGCTGCAGTTGAGATGAGTGATTAATAAACTGTGAGTGTGCAGACTTAAATATTCACCATCTCCACAGTGGCCTCTGAAAGCAGCTCTGGACATACATAACTAAACAGATTTTACAAAGTAGTAAATTATGTTGAAGTAAATTTCTACTCAGACGAAATAATTTTGGGCTCACTGCTTTTCCTTCTGATTCTGGCATTTAAAACCACATCTTTTATTTTGAAGAAAAGTAATGTTCTCACTTGATATATCTTTAAAAGTCTGAAACGAGCAGCTGGTAGCTGTTAACTCTAGAGACAGTGAAAACAAAACAAAAGGAAAGAAAATATGGTAAAAAAATGTTTCTAGAATGTATCTTTCTGCTCCTTTGTCCATATCAAAATGATTTGTTGTAATCATTGTAAGAGACAGACAGTAATCATTTTTTATTAGACTTCATGTCACCTGATGTGCTCAAAGTTAAGTGTAGTCAGTTGCTGTAATTAAAGAGCTGTTTTGTGTGTCAGATGGTTTCATTTGGCAACCAATCAATTTCATGTATATCAATCAATCTCCCTTCCATGTATAACTGGTGAAAAAAATCTGGGTCTTTATTTCTGAATTTCTGCCTACCAAAACCTGTACCTTTAAAATATGAAAAAATACTTTCAGTTTAGGCATTCTCCCCTTGACTATAAATAAAACCCTTCCTCAGATGGACTACTACAGTGTAAGTAAGCTGAATGTGCCACTGATGTATATTTACTATTTACACTTGAAAGCTAAACCTTTCCTTTTTAAAAATTAGAAAGCAAATCAAGATGAAGTGATTTACCCTAGAACATACTGTCGAATTTTGTCTGAAGCAGGGTTTTAACTCTGAATTCTTGATTATAAAAGTAGTGCATCAGATTCTCCTATGACAAGAAACATCATTGTTTTGGGTGGTTGTCTGCTGCACAGGGAACTTGTCTTCTGATTTCTTCAGTTGTGCCTGGTTCCAGAAGGAGATAGTTAAAACCATCAAAAAGTGTGGTTCCTAATGGAGTTCCTAACACACTCAGCACTGTGAGCTCACTTCTGGCCACAACATTTCTTATCTTGCAGCTTTCTATCAGGATGTCTGCCAATAGCTCAGCAACTCATACATGGCTGAGTAACATTCTAACAGGAGGTCTTACTCCTTGTTTTGGTTGTTTGTTTGCCACAGGAGACACTACTGTTCGATGTGAGCAACTGGATATGCTTCAAGATTGGCTGTCTGAATTCAGAAAATCTACCTCCTCCTCCAGTACAGCCAATCCAGAGGAGCTGGTGGCTTTTGATGTACTCTGTGGAGATCTCAACTTTGATAACTGCTCCTCTGGTAAGACAAGGTTTGCCTTTTCCTGGTGTCTACCAGTCCTGAAAATGAATAGGAATGGTTTTGAGCCCTGTGGGTTATAGCAGTATATGACAATATACTAAATTACCACTGGCTTTTGCTAGGAAAAATTTAATTGTGGCAGACACTTCTAAAATATGAATTTTGAGTGTGAGCTATTCACCTTGGCTCATCCCATGAGTTCTGTGGAATTATTAAGCATGATGGGTTTTAAGGCACAAAGACCAATAATTGGTGACTTGTGGTAGCAATAATGAGGACAGATCCAGTGGTTTAGCTTTACTTGAATTAAGTAGGCATTTACTGTGCAACAGTTTTAGTTACTGATGAGAGACATGTATGGGATTTTTGTGGAGAAAAAGTAGTGAATTCATGCAGTTAAAAATAATTTGGTAGTGCATGTATGCAGACATAGGAGACTAATGCTGCAGACAGAATTCAACATTGCTGAATCAGTCTTAGAAAAAAAAATAACTCATGCTATGTACTTTTGAGGTTTTTTATTTTAAGAAATTTGTTTTTTCCTTTTAATTGGATGCTGAGGGTACTAGAAAAAGAACTCCACAAAACCATAATTAATGGGTGGTGAGTTCACAGAGATGGAAGCTTTTTCCTACCATGAATGCTGTGTAAAGTTGAATTGCTGCTGTGGAGTGCAGAGCATTGTGTCTGTGTCTCCTCTATGGCTCCCTGCTCTGCCCAGCTCAGGCACCCAGCAGAGCTCCCTGCTGCCACATGGATCTGGGGCTGAGGGGACACAGCTGAGATGGTGCCACACAGAGAGCACGGGGCAGGGCTGGGGAGGGGGCTCATCACAGGGACACTGCCCTGGGGAGCTCAGGCTGCAGCATCCAAAGTGGCATTCAGCAATTCAGATCAGGGTTTGTGGAACAACAGGTGAATTTGGCAACAGCACCTGGTGGATTCTGTAGTCTTTATGAGAAGTCTCAGGTAACTGAGATAGAGAGCAACAACTGTACTAGAAGCGATTTTAACAAAAAGCATTGTCTGATCTAAAAACCCCCAAACTGTTTAACTCTAATCTCATTACTTGTATCAGACACTTGGAAGATTTTAGCAAAGCTTGGTGGAAAAGACCCCAGCCCTTCTCTCACTTGTTTCTAGCTCATGTGCACAAACAGTAAATCCATCACAATCCATTTGGCTCTGAGGTAAACTCGGGATGGTCGGAGTGCTGGCCCGTGCTCTGACTGGTGGAGAGGAGCAGAAAGTGCCAATGGCTACAGAATGCTGCAGTCAGACAAACACATCTTAGGGTGAAGAATGATGCAGCAGGGGGAGTGAGTTTTTGAGGAAGTACAGGAAGGAAAGGGTCAAAAACAGCTCCTCAGCTGCCCAAGCTGCCACACAGGCCGAGGAGGCTGCAGCAGTGCCAGGCAAGGGAGGCAGAAGCCTGGGACACAAATAGACACATCTGCTGTGATTTGACCATTTCACTTGCAGTATTGTTGGCTGGATGGAGTGGCCTGGAGGCAAAGGTGTCCATCAAGGAAATAAACAAGCTGCTGCAAACTAAATGGGAGACTGCCCAGTCAGATCACAAATGGAGAGTGAATGGGAGGAGAGGGAGATGGGAGTGAAGCTGTGAGGCTGAACATATGGTCAGGACTCTCCACCTGGGAAGTATTGGCACTCTACCCAAGATCTTGCACAAGAAGCACAAAGCGTAATTAATGCAATTCTGAGCTGTCTTTTTAATGAAAAAGTAAAAATAACAATTTGCTTCTGCAAATAATAGTTGTAAACATTGCAACTACTGCTAAAGAGGATTGAAAAATGGGTTATAAAAATTAAGTTTATCTTTGCTATCTCTGACACTTATTTACATCACCCTCCCCTTTAAAATGCACCCAGCCTGGAAACTGGAATTAAGCTGGCTATTTAATTTTTTTCTTTTCAGTTTGCTTTCTTTCCATATGTACTAAGTAGGATTAATTCAATGTTTTAAAGTTCTCCCTTTTTACATTACTCATTGTTTTAGGAACATTTGTTAGCATTATAGGTTAATTGAGTATCTAAAGTTTTTTTAAAGTAATAATCAGCTTCCTTTAATTCTCTTTGTGATTTTCTGTATCCTTTCCCACTCCACAGACTGATACAACAGCTAATTAATGTTTCAGTGAATACCAAGTTTCTATTCTTAGTTATATTGACAGTACAGTTTTCAAATGTCTTTAGGTCCATGAGTGACCTTATGCTTATGACAAATTTTCTGCAACTCAGTGTTCCCCTACAGCTTTACAGAACATTATGGCAACATTTGTACAGGGAATTCACACTCAGTGGGAATGTTATCAGAAAGGTACTTACTGTCACATTGCTTTGGACTGACTTGTGTAAATGTAACATTTTAATTAGGTTTGTAAACCTTTTAGCATAAGAAAGAAAGCTTTCCAATCAGATGGGCAAAATTTTGTGTCATCAGCTGTGACTTGTCATGGTCAGCCCCAGGGTTATAAATTAATATTTTCTTAATCTGTCTTGGTTTTGAGGAAGATTCTGTAGACATATGATACAACAAGGGAAAACTTGGAGAAATGAAAAATGGCAAAATTTTAATCTTCTACTTTTTCACAAACATTAAACAAACCAATTGGCTGCTCAGACAGAAAGAGCAATTCTCTGTGTCACCCACGTGGCAGAGCTTAGGGAGGGTCAGCCCTCCAGTCATCTGCCACAACTCCAGGATTCCCTAAAAATTAGTTTTCCAATCTCCTTGCAGTTCTGAGGATGTTCTCAAGACTGAGAGCTAGCTGGAAAGATGTAATGAGACAGATGAAGTGTCAGCCAGCTGTCCTAAAGACTCTGAATAACAAAACGGCAAACGAGCCGACAGCTGTGGGCACAGCACTGCTTCTCTCCACCTTTTTGTTCAGCAAGAGATCAGCAGCTTCTTCCTTGCCAAGACCAGAGTTTCACACGAGGAGATTTGATGTGATCCTTGGTGTGTGGGCTGGGCTCTGTCAAGAGGCACAGCTCACAGTTCAGAGTTTTGCTTTGGACTTTATTTCCCATTTTCACACGTGCTCTTGGCATAGACAGTGACAAGTCCACAACAGCAGCAGCTCCAAACTCAGGTGAATATTCTCCCAAGAGAGACTTCAGGTGTTGTGAAGATGTTCTAGCCTTGTAAAGGGTGCAAGTGCTTTGAGGAAGTTTTCAGGAGCTGTTTGCAGTTTCTTTGCCATTTAAAAGCAGAACTGTAGCTGTTTGTTTCCCAGCTATGGTGATTGTGTTGATAAGCAGCACACACAGAACTGAACTTGCTGGTTTGCTCGGGGTCTGAAACGCTGGTGTGTGCAGTTTTGTGGGATATCTTACCAAGTGATCATAGAACTTTGATTTGCTGTATGCTTTCAGTGCAAGGAGCACAGTAGCAACTAGGAAGAATTTAATTTAAAGTTTGATAGGTCATGCTGATTATGTTTAGAATGGCTTTAACGCTGTAGATAACATCCCAAACAAATTATCAATTGCCCATCCTTTCTCTTATCTGTTATAGCTTGGAAAACATTCAGTCAGTGAATTCTTCTGAAGCAAAGAAAGCATAAGGTTTTATCTTCAAACTTGCTGAGATGTGTAAATATGCCCACAAACAGGCATTTCCTTTGCCATTGGGAAGCCAGCCCAGCTCTCCTCTGGGTGTTCTATCTCAACAAGAGTTTCGTACTGTGTAAGCAAACAGTGGCAATAACAGAGGGAAGAGATACACTGGAAAACTTTAAGCTTAGAGCTAAAAACTACAAAAATATTTTCCCTTGAAAAGACTTCTTAAGAAAGCATAGGAAAGCACTTTTAATAACAAGCATTTGCTGGAATTTCTGACCAAGGCAAGTTCCTGCTGTGCAGTAAAGCTGCGGCTGAAGTGGCTCAAATCAAACCTATGGATTTAGGATTCTGCTTCTGAGGAGAAATGAGGGCTTGGTGTTGCTCTTGTGGCAAAGCACACAGCTGTGCACAGGTTCACAGCCAGGAGCTGATGTACCTTTTCTTGGGGCTGTTCTTTCCCTGCAGAGGACAAGCTGGAGCAGCAGCATTCTCTGTTTACACACTACAAAGACCCGTGTCGAGTTGGTCCTGGGGACGATAAGCCTTGGGCAATCGGTAAGACCTTCTCTAGCTCAGTGTGGGAACACCTCCCTGTCTGTCACCCACAGCCAGCTCCAAGCAGCAGCTGCTTCAGCTGACCAGCAGTTAGAGTTTGGTGGAGGACAAATATTTATAAGGGGTATTTCCATACCATAAATTTTATAGACCTTAACAATATCTTGTGGAATGCTAATTAAGAACCAGAGATCTTGAACTGCAGTCCACATTCTAGAAGTCATGCATCAAGCTACCTGAATTCCTTCCCCATATATTCTATTTTAAAAATAATTTCTAGATTATTTGAAGGGGAAGGTAGCCAAATTTTTGTTTCTGTACTTTGTGCATGCAGTGAAAGCCTGCAGCTTCTGCTCAGTGTTCCATTTGGTGCTCAGTAAATACTGTCAGTGAGGATGCAACAAAGCAAATCAACTCTACGAATTTGTAAGGTTTGTATTATAAAAGATTTCCTGGAACTCTGAGATATTAATACCTGGTAAGACTCAGTTGAACTTGCTGAAATTTTAGAGCAGGAATTAATACTTTCTCCAGAGGAGCTTTAATAACTGTGAAGATACTAAAGATAAGTAGAACCTTTTTAATAATGAGGTTTTATTCTGTGGTAAGAGAAAAACAAATTAGAGTCATGGGGGCTGAGAAAGTGGAAGTGTGGAGACATTTGCAAGGTGTCAGGCAGAAGGGAGGTCTGGAGAGAGAAGTGAACACACTGTGCTCTCAGAGCAGTTCCCCTCTCTCCCACACACTTGTGCCTCTGCAAGTTTCCCAAGAGGCACATCCCAGGAGCTATGCTGGGACACTCACATCTCCCTTTCTGTTCACAGGTACCCTGTTGGATCCTGAAGGATTATATGATGAAGAAGTGTGCACCCCAGATAACCTGCAGAAGTATGCAATTCCCAACCTTTCCATGTATTTTAGACAGTTCTGTAACAAGCAAGTTCATTGCTTGCTGCTTAACATTTCAGATGTTCAGACTGAGAGGTATTTTATCGACTGAAAACAAAACAAATCATCAAAGGAATGTTTGGGGAAGAGGATAAAAGGGTCAGGAAAAGAGGTGCTCTAAGTCAAATAGGGTTGGTTTCAGTGGGTGAAGAGATGAGAGCAGCTGCAGGCAGCTCTGTACAGTGTCTTTTGTACATTTTAGAGCTGCACTTAATGAATGTGGTGATCCTTTTGTCACCTTCTCTACCATGAAGGCGAGTTTACTGTGCTAAATAAATACCTCAGCCTCATGACTAACTATAAAAGATATTCTAACTATGCATTACCAAAATATATTATAGAGGTAAAGTTAATTAAATTGAGAAGTCATCCCAGATGTTTCTGTTGACACACATAATGGAAATGGTACATTATAGAAAGTTGATGCTGCAGTTACTCACCAAGCACAGTACACTCCGTGGCATAGATGGACACTTGGTTTAATGTATTGAGGCCACACCCTGAAGTTTTCTTTCAGTTTTGACTAAAGACATTAAATTCTAGACATCAGGTTTGGCTTTAGTTTACATTCAAAATAAAAATTTTTTACAGCAAACCCTTCTTTGCACATTTGAGAGATTACAAAATTCCCAGACATTTCTATTCACATGTTAAAAACATAACTTCCGTACATGTGAAAGGGATTTTTGGAGAGCAAAACTAAGGTAATTTGGCCATACAATCAAGTTTGCTACTGCAAATCTGTATGTGGGTGTAACATTACATTTTATGCCTCCAAGAGCAGGCTTGGAGAATTTAAAAAAAGCCAAAACAAAACCTAACCCCCTTCATCCCCTAAGGAAACCAAACCAAATCAAAAACAAACAAAAGAAACAAAACCCAAACAAACCCTGTGCTTTAAAGTGGCCTTTTCAGACAATGTGGCACAAAATTCCTTTTGGGGTATTATGGTTTATTCCCTGAAGAGCTACTTGTGTTCAGCAATTATGTTCCACTGACAAATACATGACTGATTAAATAGGGAGCCATCAAGTAATCAATAACAAATTAAGAATACTACTTCTGCTACCTCTGGGTATGCACAGCACCTCTGTGTGTGACAACTGGAAAACAGTCCTGAGTGCTAGGAATAGAATACACATAAGGTTTCTTATGTATAGGTGTGCTAAGAGTGGCTTTCAGCTTTCTGCAATGTGTTATAGTTCTTTTGCACTGATGAGATAAGTCTCTATGAGACTGTAATTTCCCCTGGCTCTGTCTGCAGCTCTGCAGGGACACAGGGCTCTGCATGTGTGCATTGTGTGGAGGAGCCCATGCACTGGAGAAGCCATGGTTTCCATGAGAGGCTGAGGGAGTTGTCTCTGCAAAGGACTGGCAAACAGGGAATTGCAGAGAAATTCAGGGAAATGTAAAGAATTAATGGAATCTGGTCTTTAAAGACATTTAAATGTTAAATAGTACAGTGGCTGTGAGGCACTATCTAGGTAACAAATACTGTTCATATACACAGCAAACCAGGATACTGCCTAGAATTGATCCATTCTCAAATTTTTCAAAAATAAATCTTGATTAAGCTTTAAAGACATTTAAATTGGCAATGTCAGCTATCCAGAGAATTATTTCTTCATCAGCATTCTTCTCTGGTTTATAAATAAAATTATTTCACATTACTAAAATAAATAGGCCATAAAAGCATCAGAACAACTCATTCTTAACTGTCTCTTTTGTGTTAAGGGCAGTGTACATTAAACATCAGACTAGAACAACAGACTTAGTACAAATAATGAGCAAGTCATATTTATAATTATCAAACAGTTAATTAGCAAGATGTAACAACCTGGGCCCTGCCACAGTCCTGGAAGACACACAAGCTTCTGCTCAGAAGGGCTTCAAGAAATGCACACAAATAATGCCATCTGACAGATGATTGCCATCTTTAAGTTAAACACTGGAATAAGGCCATTTTTACCTCTGAACCCTGACCAGAGGCCAGCCTAGGAGAGCACATGCCAGCACAACTAGGAAAAAATTTGAATGCAATTTTTTCCAGTCTCCTCTGCTGGACAGAAGCTCACAGTTCTGGGCTAAAGACTTCAGTACCAGGGAGAAAAGACTTCCTTAGCTCAGGTACTTCTGGCCAGAATGAGAGATGGTCCCTCAAGGTTTGGGATGAGGGAGTTTTTCTTTATGGCTCCCTTGCAGTCACTGCTCTTGGTGCTCCTTTGCTCGCTGCCGCTGGGTCAGCACCACACAAACCAACAGAGGCCTTTCACACTCCAGCTCTGGGGAGTCTGGGACTGAAGCCCTGTCAGGGAAAAACAAAGTTCAGATTATTTTATCCTCCCTTTCTTTGTAACCTATGGGTCAAGACAGTTATTCTGATAGAATTGAGGTTCAGTTGTGCATCTCAGTCATGATTAGAAATGTTCCCTCAAATTGTCAGGGTTTAACTGCCAGCACGGCAGAGGCAGCTGTCCTGTTCTGGTGTCAGCTTCCTGGAGAGACAAACAGCACTCCCCTGTGCACAGAGAGGTGCAAGTTCTCAGCAGCAGCACATGCATACACATTTACAATTTGCTTCCCTTGTGTATTTGAAATTAATATTCCCTTCCATGAGCACTTGTGCAGGTTAAGTGAATACCCAACACTCAGACTTTTTAAGACATAACTGAAGCTGAAACAAGTTCTTATTTTAAATTAATGCAAATAATATTTTTTGTAGTAGTGCTGCAGAGCTAATCAGCAGTTTCTTCTGTTTTTTTACTTAATTAGCTTTGCCAAATATAAATACAATTTTTGAAAGAGGTCAGTACCATCAAAGAACTTGCTTCCTTGAACCTAGAAAAACAACTAAGGAAGTGAATCATTTGCAAGAGCTCTTTGGAGAATCAAAATGGGGTGCAGACAATAAGCTAATGTAATGTGAGTTATTATTAAAACAAAGCAACACATAAAAGAAAGTTTACTTTCATAAACTAATTACAATAAACTCTAAGAACCTCCAATACCTCCCTAAGTCCAAAGCGGGGAGTAAGAAAAGTTCTGATCAAACAACTCAGAGTTTTGTCATTGTTATCTGTTGCAGCTCATTAAGCGCATCTCAAATATATCAATTGACCTGAATTTAGAGATTATTACACTACTGAGACCTAATCAGCTGTACCCAGTGCTGGGTCCCACTTGCCACCATTCAGGCCCTTCCAAAATCCCAAAATCTGACAAAGCAACCATCTGAATCTCTCACATTAAAACATACCACAAGTGCTTGTCCCTTGTTTTTTCCCCATTCTGTACTCTCACATGTATGCATTTAAAAAAATTCCTGCCCCATAAAACCCATCTAAGTCAAGTCTTAAAACCTGGGTGATCAAAAATATCTTACTTTTTTTTTCCCCAAGGTGAAATTAAAGGCTTTGTGCCTGCCAGGACCCAAGTTCATGGCTCAGTGTTTCTCCTGCAAATGTTGATGATGCAACTCTTACAAGGGAAACCATAGAACTGTGAGCTCAGGTTTTGGCACGTGAGTAAAGGAAGGAGATTTTTGAGGAGGTGGTTTTGAAAGTTTGTGTTTTAAGGCAGATACAGAAAAACCACAGCCTGAGCAGCCCTTCTCTGTGTGGGCTGTGCCACTCACCCCTGCTGGATTTGATGTCACCCTGTGCACAAACCCCAGCGCAGGCAGGTCCCAGTCCAGCTTTTGCTCACACGGCTGGGGCTGCTCTCCTCGGTGCTCCTTTGGCAGAGCTTTTAAATAGAACACAGGAGGTTAAAAAAAAGTTTCCTCCAAAATCCAGCACAACAGCAAAAACAACACAGAACAGGTTTACTGGAAAAACATTGACAGGGACCCTTGTGGGGTACCTGGTCCAAGGTCATGTTTGAAGCTGGGATCAGTTCAAAGTTAGATTGAGTTGCTCAGGGCCTTAACAGTCTTCTGTTTAAAACCTACAGGTAATGTGTAGGCACCCCAAATAAGTATTTTAATTGAAGAGCAGCATTTTATTTCCTTGAACACAAGACTGGTACCTAGAAAACCAATTCTCAGTTTTGAGTGCTTCTGTATGTGGGCTTGGGCTGGGTAATCTTGCAAGGTGGGGGCAGTGCTAACACACCTGCTGAGTAAATCCTCCATGTGGAGGAGTTTGCAGTGTCACATACAGGAATCAAGTAAATGAAGCTGTAATTTCTAGTGAAGGAAGAGCTTGGGGTCCAAGACACAGTAATCTGATGCTGAAACCTGCTCAAAACCACCCACCATGTGCCCAGATGTGTGTTCTTGCACCCATACCCTGTCCCTAAAGCTAGATGTTGTAATTTCAGGAGTTGCTCTGATCAGAATGGAGAGGTTTGTATCAAAGTGATCAGGTTTGTACTAAAACAATCCAGGAAACAACTTCCTCCTCTGCCAGTTTCAGAAACATTGGAAACTGGAAAAACAGAGGGGCTCTGAGCTGCCTTACATTACTGATAGCAGGTTCCCCTCTCAGTGCTTGTTCTCCTGGCTTCAAGGGAGCTTGAGGACAGCACCAGTGATACCAAGCCTGCCATGAAGCTTTAAGAGCACTGTCAGCAGTTAGAGGAGCCTCATACTGGAAATCACATTTGGAGAAAGATGTGCTTTGCAGGTTTAACAGTCCTTTGGGACTGGGATTATCCTTACCAGGGATTTGGAGAGAACCTTGGGTAAAGCTTAAATGGCCAGGATGTGCAAACATTTAAACATTTAAACTTGCTTTGGTTTTTTTTTTTTTAATGAAATAGGGTGCTGGAAAGTGAAGAAGGAAGGAAAGGATACTTAGTCTTTCCCACCAGCAAGAACCACAGTTCCAGTCAGAAGGGGAGGAAGGCATCACTGAAGGGAAATGGGAGGAGGATTGACTATATGCTCTATACAGAAGAAGGTCTCTACCTGGAATGGAAAGTGGTGAGTTTCAGAGCTGCCAAAAAGGCTGTAACTTGCACAACACACTTCTCTGAATGGCACTGCAGCCTGTTCTGCTTGGATTAACACTCACTCCTGGGAGGATCTGCTGCTTTGCTGTTTTCCACTTCTGCATGCAGGTACCATGTTTGTAAAGCTAGTACATAACAAAGTTGAGTTTGAGGATTCCAGCAGCAGCACTGGTAGGTGTACTGCTCTTCTAAAACAACCAACCAACCTTGATTTCACTCCTTTCAAGCTTTTTCCTGTTTCGCCTGATGTTTTTCCCTTGCCTGCAATCTGAATATTTTAAATCTTTTCAAGTGTCTGAATGTTCTCTTATGCCCATATAAACCTACCTAAGTTACAACTCTGCAATACAGACAGAAGCTGACATGAGCTACCCAGAGGGAGAACTTGTAGGGCACAGTCTGCTTCCTAGTGTAGGGCCTTGTCTTGTACAGAGTTCCATGATGAAAACAAGGAGCTCATTCACATCTATTTACCATACCCTGCACATGGATCACTTACTGCAGCACTGCAGATGACTCCATCTGGAACAACACAGATGTTACTGTAAACAGAAAGAAAAGGTACAACAGATTTCATCCAGCATGCAGCACACTGTCGTGCCCTGAGTGGCAGTTCTACATTAGCCCAGCCAAACCAGGCTGATCCCACACCTCTGTAATACACTGAGGTAGTTCAAAGAGGCCGAGTTCTGATGTGCAGAATGACAGACCGATTTTCCAGCTCCTTATCTTACTTTTGTTCTCCTTCTGCAGGAAGTGGAAGAGTTCAGCTTTATTACCCAGTTGGCAGGCCTGACAGACCACCTACCGGTAGCAATGCGTCTCATGGTGTCTACGGGAGAGGATGATCCTTAGAACTGACCAGCTCTGAGAGATTAGAAGAGGGAAACATGAATGATATTTCAAAAATATCAGAGGATAAGAATGAACTATTCTGGTGCCACGTTAGGAAAGATGACCAGACCTGACCTGGGCTACTCCCAGAAAGTACCAACAATGTGGATCTAAAAAGGGAAGAAGTGGAAGGGGCTGTGGCCAAAAGCCAGTCACAAGTGGCTCAGGCAACAGGGCAGGCCTGTACTACAATGCTTTCACTGTGGACCGAACGGAACCAAGATGGAAGTCCTAATTCCTTCTGAACCAGTGCCATTCTTACTAAAACATGTTTTTATACTAATATATAGCACAATTTAGTTTGTACTTAGTCTGTGAGTTAGTGCTGCTCAATGGTTTTTTGCATCATTTCTTTGTCTAACTACGAAGCTGCAGCTTTTTCTCTTTCTTTAGCCTGTGACAGTTGTAGTTCGTGCTTGCAGCAGCCGCATGCGCCCGCACTGCATGCACCGGAGAGAAACCGGGCAGAGAAACCTGGCAACGGCAGCAGGGAAGGGAGGGCACACAGCAGGCCCAGCCAAAGCGTGCTGGGACTGGAAACCCTTCTGTCAGTACAGGTAGACCTTAAACCAAACAACTCTCTTCAATTTGCAGACCAGTATCTTCCTGTCTGATTTAAGGATAATTAAAAGATTTGGAATTGAGACTTCAAGAACACAGTCCCACCCTTATTCCAGCTGTGTTCCCACTGAAATTATGAACTGTTTTGTCTGAATGATGACTCCAGAATCAGGCCTTCAGCTTTCTAAATGCAACTTATTCTCTTAAGAAGAAATAGTTTCCCTGTAATGTCTTTTTTTTCCCATGTGTGGGACAGTTCTGAATTATGGTATGGGATATGTATATTACAGTAGAGTGAATAGATTCCTGTAGTACCATTGGTAACACCAGAACCAACATTCTGCCTTAGCTAGAAAGGGTAAGTGGGAAATGAATTGTAAAATGCATGCTAGATATAGAGTAAAAATAAACATAAGTGACATTTGGGGGGAAAAAGGTATAGAAGAGTGTATGATCGATAAGGCAGAATAACCTGACAATTTTCTAAAGGAATCAGTGCACTTAAAGGGGAAGTGGAACATGGCCAGCAGGAGAGTAGAGAATAGAACTGTGACTCTTGGCCTTAGGTAACTGCTTCCCAGGAACAGAGGCTGTTTTGATGTCTGTGAGACATGATTCTCCATTTGTTATGCACTCATAGACTTGAACGGGGGTCTTGCCATCTGATTCACAGGTCCTTTCCACTAAAGTTCTTCAAATGTGGGGCTGCCCTCTGCCAACTTGTTCCCATGACCTGACCTATCCAGCCTCTGTAACGTTAAGAAAAATAATGAAAAACTGAGAATCAGGTCCATAATGAAACTTGGCATTTTTTTAGGGATTTAATTTCAGAGGATTTGTGTTGTTGGGAGAACAATGAGACTCCTGTTTTAACCATTACTTAGTTTCTTCTGCCTATCTCTTGTTCAAGTTTAGTGTTATTTCCTCTTGTATTACAAATTCCCCCTGTTAAGAAGAGTTAACCCAGTATTAGATGTACTCCATTAAATAACCTCTTTTAGTTACGCTGCCCACAAACTCCTGAGGACGCTCTTGTTTTGGTTTAGTTTAGACCTGCTGTGGATCAGCTTGAGCTAAATGAGAATAGATCTAAATTAGAAATCTCAGTCTGCACAGCCTCTGGTACTCGCTTAGTTAGCTACAGTAAACAACAGAACTTGTACTTAGATCTGATTTTGCAAATAGTGAAGCTCATAATAGTCATGAGAGTAGAGGACTAACAGTATTGGCTCGTTCCAAGGAGGCAGCAAGGCCACTGCTCACACTCTCCCGCTGCACCTGGTCTTGACACATCTTATGCCTCGTTTTCCAGTCCTGGGGTTCCTTCAGCAGAGACTGCCTCTTAGAAGTGTACTGTGCCAAACCGTGGGGTAGTCGGAAGTGTAACCCATGGCGACTCAGAAATGGAACCAGACTCAGTTCCCCTTTTTATAAAATTAGGAATTCAAGTTTACAGAATCAGAGACTTTAGTGTACTACCCCAGTGCACCACCAGTTTCCCACTTTGTATGTCTGTCTTTATACAGAGGGTGCACATATGTGCAACGTGTTTTTCGGGTTTCTTATTGCTCCACTCGATTCAGAAAAACTTGTACCCAAACCAATGCTTTTTAATCCTATTTTCTATCTTGCTTGTATTTTATTAATCTTTTTTAAAAAACCCAAAACCCAGTAGCAATTTGTGTGCTGTCCAGCAGCTATTTCTCAGTAGTAAGACTAACTACAAGGTACGGTATTTTTAATAGTTTTCCTAACAATGTAAATTACGATTTGATATCAATTTCACCAAGTATCAGTTTCAGGAGCTGAATTTGACACTGTGAGGGATACAAACATAAAACTACTGCCAAATAATGTTACATTATTTACAGTAAAACTAACATGGTCTAAATTACTTTAAAATTTGTTCTGTGGCTTTGTGCTGACTGAAAAATCAGCCACTTTGGTCAACTTTTTGAGATGTACTGAGAAATGGTTTTTTTCAAATTTGAAGTAAACTCTTTTAGATTTTGATGCTCCTAATTCCTCAGTGCTCAAGAACTGGCTAGGTGTAAAATGTTCTCTTACACAATACACATACATTTAACCAGTGTAAGTAGTTCTTTCTAATTACTGTCTTAGGGGTGTGACCTTGCAAGGGAGTGATGCTGGGAGGTTCAGCATTGTGGCACCACTGTACAGATGCTCCTTGGTTTTTTGCATTGATCCTGTGCCTTCTGATGCCTCGGCAATGCTTGCAGGGGTCAGAGCGTGTCTGTAGCAGTGAGCTGGAATGAACAGGTTTCCCCTTCCACAACAGTGACCTCCGGGAGAAAAACGAGTTTTGCCTACACCAACTCCAGCCACCGCAGTTCCAACCAACACCCCGCTGAGAATCCACTCAGACAATGCCTGTACTGCCACGGTATCAATCATCACAGGCCTTAGGCAGACACTATAGAATAGAATATTTGCATTTCAAAAAAAAGGGAGGGGGGCGGGGCTGGGGGGGGTGAAGAGACCACACCCAGGACATCAAACCCTGGAAAGCTTTTTCAGATGCCAATCCTACTTTGCTTATGGATAGCATGACCCAATTTATAAGTAGAATGTTATTTATAAAAAATCAAGTTAAGCTTACTCTGTGCTTATCCCACTTTGTACTGGGATTTCAGGCATCTTCAAGAAGTGAGTGATAGGACTATGCTTGGTTTAGTACCTGCCCCTCACCAGGGATACTGCAATGAAGTGTCATCTTTTTATCAAAGCATCTTCTGTTTCTCATGTTCAGTTTGCATTTTACAAGAGCACTTCTAGACCAAGTGAACAAAAGGCCCAAAGAGGACAGCTGAAAACCAAGCATTTCCAGAAATTTTGAAGGTGTCAGGTCCTGACAAAGTTGGTAACTTTAGATCACTTCAAAAATGCACCCTAGAGCAGTGAGCACCAGGGAGGTAACACTCAGCCTTATGCTGGGGGAAAAGGCATTTGACTCATTCCAGTGGTGCCCAGTTTTAGTCTGTCCCAACCTGGACACTTGGTAGAAGCTGCCTAAAGCACCCAAACAGAAACTACCAGAGCCTGGCTCCAGGAGAAGCCTGCAGCCCGAGAAGATGTGTCCTGCTGGCTGCAGAAGGAGTTTACCTGCCTTGTGTCAGTATCATGAGGAAGTTTTATCCCAGAAACACTCTCAGTCTGGCTAGACCCTCAGGCCTGCTTGTTGGCTAAGACAGTAAGATTTAAGGAACATACAATTGCAATATGGATTTTTTTTTTTGTTTGGTGGTCCAGATGAAGCCGATCTGACTGTCCCCAGTTTGGTGTGTGAGCTGCCCTGGATCACACAGCAGCACAGCAGTGTCAGCACATATCATCAGCTCAGAAATGAAGCAGTTTTGCCTCCTCCTGGCACCACAGGATGAGGACAGAAATACAATTCAAGCACTTTGAAAACCTCCCAGTTTTATCCATTACGAGGGTCAAATTGTTACTGAAGGTCTCACTTTTCCATGCCATTTTGTTTTAAATATAATCTTAATGCTTTTAAAGACTTGTATTATTGCTGAGGTTTAGAAGTCCTGTAATAAGAATAACCTTTTTTTATTTCAATGATTTTTCGGTATTGTATCCTTCTGGAACCTAATGTTTTTATATGGTAAGCACACACCTTCTGACATTTTGTTATAAATGTATTTAAAAAAAAAAAAGGAAAAATTTAAATATTTTCATTGGTTTCTTTACCTGCAAGAAAACCACAATCACAGACCTGATAAAAACAAGGTATTTTAAACAATATGGAGGGGTTTTTGTCTTTTATTGGTGCTGAAAGGAATAACTGGTTGATGCAAACAAGATAATAAAATTTCAAGGCTCAAATGATTCTGTGCAGTCACTGTCTCTGGTTTTGTGATGTGGAGTCTGATGTCACCAACATCGATCTGACTCCAAATCACAGTCTGGTGGGTGGGTCAGGTACAGCTCACTGTGCTACACCTGTTCTACTGAACTTGCAGAAAATACTTGCAGGATGAAATAAATGAGTCCTTTTAACTCCCCCTCCACTGCCCACAGAGCTCCTGCACAAATACCCTAAGCAGTTTTCCAGATGTGCAGCCTCCCTGCAGAGCATTCCCCGTGCATCTCACACCACGTCCCTGCTTTAAGGACAGGGCTCTGCACTGGAGCCTGGCCCCAGACTGCAGAACAGGGCAGGAGCACAGCTGGCCACAACAGTGACCTGGCCCCTGAGCTCAGGGAGAGCAGGCTTTTATTTTTTATTTTATGCTGTCCAGGCAAAGATAAAAAACACACATCACTCTCCTTGTACAGTTGTTAACAGAACAATGCCAAGAGAAAAGAATTAAACTGGTTTAGTCTTCCCAAACAGTCCTATAAAAGCCAGTAGGGAACCGTTTCTCAAAGAATTTATATTTTCCACAAGCAGAAAGGATGATATCAGTGGAATGCAAATGACTAAGAAAAAGGACAGTGCACAAGTTTCTTGTCATTGCCTCAGGAAAGCACCACGCCATCCTGTGAGACAGGACATTAGAGATGGATTTCTGCAGCTTTCTCCATTGCTGCACAGGTGATTTTTGTCTGCATTCTGATGTTACCACTGCATTATACTTTGACAAACTTGATTTTTCAGTGGTAGATTCCTAGACTGCCTCTTTTGCAATACCTGACCTATTTTCCCATTGCTGCAGTTGGTTATTATGTGAGCAGCTCATGAGTGGGTTCCCTTCTATGAAGTGCTAAGGAATTACAAGTTAAAACCACAGTAATTTCTTGGATATTTGCATATTGCAGACAGTTATAAGAACAAGTACAGAAAACTTTTGCTCCCTGTGCCAGGAGTTGCAGTGTAGCTCATGGTGAACTCATGTCCACCTGTGTTACAGGGCTGCCTGTGGGTCAGCACTGTAACAGCACTGCCATCTGACTCTGGCTATTTTACAGACTCTCTTGGCAAAGCACAATTATTAAAACACAAACCTCCCTATCCCACTGAAATTCCTGCTCAGAATGCTGCTGAAACCATTATTCTGGTAGCCCTTTTCTTTGACTATTTAATACTTTGGTGTAGAAATTCTCCTTGTTGCAGCAAACTGAAGTGGCTCATCCACATTTTCATGACCTTTCAGAAGATTATTCCAGATTTCCCATCTACCACTCCTAAATCTGTATGCCAATTTTCTTCCCTGACATTTAGGGAAGCCTCCAAGAAGCCACTTGTGAAAATAGTGTTTGTGGCTTACTAGGAAGACTAGCAGAACAACAATCCCATTTCTCATATTTTACATAATGGTAGATTTAACCACTGCTCCTTACAAGCACTAAATGTGGACAGGAAAAAATATATATTAATTAAAAGAAAGATTAGAAGAAAATGGGAGGAGTAAAAAAGATCTGAGAATATGACACAAAAAGATGGAATCTCCATCAACATTTAACTCAAAAAGTATATTCCTCCTCCCCAAACACCCTCAAAACGCCTTCCTGAGTCTGATAAATATATCATACTATTGCAGATCACATGAGCTGCTAAGGTTGTGCTCAGCCACTGATGCCTCCCCCCTGTGGTATCAAGAACCACATCTGAATGGACAACTAATCAGAAAAGGAGATTAACTCTAGTAGAAAAATGCTACAGCTTTCCTGTGTGCTTTAAAGGATGAGATCATTGAATATAACCACAAAATAAAGGGGCATTTTCTGCATGTTCCTATTAACACAACAGCTTTCAGCTGGCTCCCCTGTCTGGAAATGAAATTCCTAGGAAACAGCACCTGCTTATTCTGCCCCTCTGGAAGTTTCTCTAAGCTGACGCTTCACCGTCTGCTGCTCCCACAGGAGCATCTCACCAACTCACAGAGTGCCCATCACTGCCAAACTCTCCCTTCCCCTTTTGTAAGAAAACCTTTTATATCTCCAAAGCCAAACCCAGAAGAATAACTTCAAAGTGCTTCAAGTGCCACAGTATTTGGTAGCCCAGTGTATCAGAATGTCCTTTGTGAACACTGCAACAAAAGCCCAAAGCTCCATACAGCTTTCACTGCTACAGTACAGCTGATACACCAGAGGTTGTGCCAAGCTCTCCTAAAGCTCCTCAAGACACAGCAGTTTGTGTCCAAAGCAACCAAAAGCCTTTAAAGTCCCATTTCTATTTGCAAATGATTTGACCCTTCCAAATCCCAGCAACACGATGCGTCAGCGTGCTGAGCTCGATAGAGACCTTAATGTGATCCTGAACGCTGGGCTGTCATTAGGACACGGAATATTGATATCCCTGACCACTTTCCACCCAGCTAAAATGGAATTTGCCTCACAGATACACACATTAAACACTGTATTAGCTACTAACTGATATAAATCCTTCTGCCTTATTAAGCCCAAATGGAGGATGGTGGCCAAGACAGTGCAGTGTCAGGGCAGGGAACCAGAACTGTGCAGAGTCTGCAGCAGGGACAGACCCCATGGCTGGGAGCTGGGACCCACAGATGCTGAGCAGGACGGCTCATGCAGGGTTCAGGATGCAGCTCTGCTAGGAACTGCTTTATTCCACAACAATACTACTGTAATTTTAAGATTCTGGATTCAGGGTTGTCCCATCCCTTAAAGTGTTCCAGTCTCTGCTGGATGACAGCCTGAGTAACCTGATCCAGTAAATGACATCCTTCCCATGACAGAGGGGCTGGAACTTGATGGTCTTTAAGGTCTTATGTTCCAGCCAAAGTCATTCTGGGATTCTGTGGATTCAAACAACTGAAGGAGTTTCCAATGCTGCCCCAGCACCACATGTCTGCTCAGAAACCTCTAAACACCTTGGTACTGTGATGTGGGAGTTCAGAACCTGAAGTTCCCCAGTGTATCTGATCCCACCACAAAGAACAGAAAGAGATGAGCATGATGAGGGGAAGATGACATCTTTCCACATCAAAAATAATTACGTACCTTTTTTCTCTCTAAAGAGGTTCATGAATTCTAAATGAGCAGAGGATTCTCAGTTTGAACATCCAGCCCTGCTACACTTTGGGTAATGTCCTCACTACCTTTTCAGACCTTCCTAGGTATAATTGTTACCTTCTTTGTAACAGGTTCTTAAATACCTTCTAAAGGCCAACTCAGAATTTTGAACACCTGGCAAAATCCAGCTGAACCTTTCTTTACATTTAAAACACTTTTCCTGAGGTCAATTGCTACATTACCACCAACTCCAGCAAAGCAAAAACTGAATGTTTTATATTGCCTTAGTAAAGGTATCAAGGGTATCAAGGAACAAAAGACAGCTGCAAGGTCTACAGGACACCAATCAATCAACCAAAAATCCTGGGCCTAGCGTGGTGCCAAGAACTATGCTAAATGCATTTCTAATGAAAGGTGTATCACACAAGAAAAACTAATTCTCAGTATTCAACCTGGTCCATTTTCTCAGCCCCAAAATCAGACTGTTATGAAACAGGTATTTAAAACTCTATTTTCTGTTATTCCTTGGTTGCATTTAATTCCTCTTTTCCACATTTGTCAACAAAGTTTTTTATAGCCACAGAAAACTCAGACTTTTAACCAAACTTGTCTTGTGTGCCATAGTAAGCACAAAAGAAGACTTAATGCTGCAGCCACTTCATTATAAAGTTCTGAAACTCTGTGCCACTTTTGAACTCACAGTGCTTACCTGGTGAAATCCTTTTGCCCACAGCTGACCTCAAGTGTCCTTTCACCTCTCTGCAGAAACCTCACCATGCTGCAGCTCTGTTCCAAAGTCAGAGCAAATCAGAAGGTGTAAATGTAGCATTTATTATACACTGGCAGAAAGAAACGCTGAGTCTGGGCAAGGGCTGGGCAGTGGCTCCACACCCAGTGTAAGAGGGCCTTGTCCAGGCCTGGATTCCTGGGCTGACAATTAGAAGGTTTCTGACCACAAGATCAGGGAAGTTCAAAACCAGCTTCCAAATTACCACAATGGAATGCAAAATAAACAAAAAAAAATCCCTCTCTGAAACCCCAGTGCTTTTAAAACAGAGCTGAATGTACTTTTACAGAGATTCTATGCTTGAACTGAGCTGCAGGAAGGGATGATACAGAAAACCCAGAAGGTCCCACTCAGTTCTGTGTTTGGTTTGAGGACAGGGGGAAAATTCAGAATTTCTTCTGCTTCTAGGTTATGCTTATTTATAAGGGAAGTATAATTCTCTGTTTGGGAACTTCAGTTTATTATTTAAAAACCCCCAACACGGCTATTTTTACTCATGTTTTAAACAAGGACAGAACTGGAGCTAAGAAGCAGAAACTCGAAGTATGAATAGGTGTCTGTCAAGGCTCTGTATGAGAAGACTGTACTGAAAGCACAGGGGGCAGAGGGGAATGGAAGGAAAAGGAATGGGAGGAGATACTTGATCTGCAGACATACTGCACAGATAGGAGAACATCTAAAAGGATTTTTAAAAATGCAACCAAAAAAGTTAAGTACATTAAGAAAGATTAAATGGCCCTTAATTGCTCAGGAAACATTCCCCAGAACACACACTGCTGACTAGTTCTGTTGGTGACAAGCATGACTACACCTTGCCTTTATTTTTAGACATGCTTTTTTTGTTAAATCTTATTTTAAATGTAATTATTTGATTAGCTGTTGCCCAGCCAACCCAGGGAATGCAAATACAGACTGTCTGAAAAAGAGAGTCACAGCTCTCAGCTTCTAGGGGAAGTAAAAAATGGAGCAGTGTATCTCATGCCCAGCTAGAGGCAGGGACACAAGTGGAATATTCTCCCTGCAAGCAAAAGGATACGGGCAGCAGCATCCAAGAAAGCAGCAGGAAGCTGGCACTGGATGTAAGGCACTGCATCGACCTGAACAGATGATCTCCTGTGAGAAAATCCCAGTATTTATTCAGGGCCTGCCTGACTGGCACAGGGACACAACAGAAATGGCACCATTCTAAATGGGGACACATCTTCCATCGAGGGTGCCCTCAATGAGAGTGGGACAAAAGGGCCACATTACATCCTCACCAAAACCTCCCACTGATACTGTGCTGCCACTCTGGAACAAAGAACACACTGCCAGTTGTTTCTGTACACTAACACACCCACAACGGGGCACCAGGAGCTCAGCCTGAGCACTAACCTGGTTTGGGAAGCACTGCCGAGAGGGTCTGAGGTGCTGGTGCCCCCTTTTGGAAAGGAAATGTTGCTTGTGCCTCTACCTGCTGCTTCCTTCATGTCATCTGTGAACATGAAACAAGCCCCTCAGCCTGGCAGCACAGCACACAGATGAGACTGGCCTTGAAGTGCCTCGTGTCTGTGACAAGCACAAAAGAAAACACACAAAATTTAAATGAAACCTGTGGAGCAGAGAACCTTGCTACAACAGACATAAAGACTGTTTTGTATTGAAATATGAATACATAGTCTTTCCTAGATATTTCTCTTCCTTCTTCCCTTTTTGAAAACTTTTTTTTCATGTACATTGCTGAGTATGTGTCAAGATAATGCAAGAAAAGATAAAACCCTAACATTAAACACAGAAGCTGACTTCATATTTCATTTATTCTGCCATGCAATACAGAAGGAACTGCTAGTTTTTGTTGAGCACTAGCCAGTATTAGAAAAAAGGGCCAGGACAGGGCAGGAATCTAAGCCCCTGAAAGCTGTAAAGAAATACATTAAATGCATGAAGGAGAAGAGATGCAGTTTCCCTAACAGTTTCATACAAAACAGAAACACATACTAAGCCATCATAATGCAATATGCCAGCACAGTTTTCAACAGAGGGCCATAAGGTCCCTCCATCCTTTGGCATGCAGTCCTGGACACTCAGGATTAGTGCTCTGGTGACACCCAGGCTGCATGGGACAGCTGCTGGAACTGTGTACCACACCCACCCACAGCTAAGGCCTCCTCAGTGCATTCAGATAAAGCATTGGCTTTGTGCATCAATTCCAGAGGCATAAACTTCAGGTGAAATGTACTGCTAGGCAGAAAGAGCTTTTGCTGAAGAGAGGTTCAAGTCTCTAATTCTGGGAGACTTCCTGGCTTGTTTTCCCATGGCCTCTGACAGCTCTGCTCTGCTCCCAGGAGCAGCCTGGCCAACAGGGACACAGGAACTTCAGGAAGCAGAGATGGGCACTGACTTTAGGAAGGCTCAGGAAGAAGCAATGCAAAAAGGGGAACTTAAGGACCCATCACCTAAACTCCACTGATAGAATGAAACTTACTAGAGTTGGAGTCCAAAGACCATTGTTACTCAATAGAAGCAGGCAATGAGAAGCATTATGGAAAACTCTTGAACAGCATCAACTTAGGAGGTAAGAGACACAAAACACCAGTGTTGATTTAAAACAGCAGGAACATGAGCAGTCAATATTAACATTAAAGTCACTGCCTTGGCCCTCAGTACCCAGCATGCCACAATATGTGGCAGAACAGTCAGCAAAATTATATGGTTTGAATATTCTCTCCACACCAGTTTGTTACCCCTGTGTGTTCTTGGTTCCCTCAAGCTGGAAACTGCACAAACTCAACACATGAACTTTGATTTCTCAAGTCCCACAGTTGCTCACAAAACACAGCAAGGATTTTGCCCAGCTGCTCCCTCCTGGGCTGGCAGCAGGAGCTGACACATCTTATTTTGGGTAGGAGACAGCCCAGGGCGCTGGGACGCACAGGGAGGGGTAAGGAGAGCGTGTCCATCCCCCCCTGCAGCTCAGCCCCTCAGGAGCCTGACAGGAAGGGGTGCCAGGGCACGATGGCAGCTTGGGGACAGCCCTGGCCAAGTGTTCCCCTGGGCGCTGGTCCTGCAGAGCAGCCGGCTCCTTCCCAGTTCGGGATGCACTCCCAGCCTTTCCACCCCACGTGAGGGTGCCTCATCCTCTATCATCAGCCCCTGGGCACAAGTGACTTTGCTGCTGCCTGTCAGGCAGGCACGAGATGAGACACACAGATCCCTCCAACCATTCCTAGAAACACTGCAGCTGAGCAGGGATATGGCATTTTGGAGTGCCGCAGTGAAGGCTGTTTGTCTCTCCCTCCCACCTCATTCATTGCCACAGCTTGAATTATTTGCTGATTGTCAGGAGTGTGAGTAATTGGTTTCTTAGATACCCTAACAGGAAGCGAGAAGGCACCTTATGTGAGGACAGATACAGCAGGATCCACCACCCTGCAGAAGCTGCAGCACACTCAGTAACCTGCAGCACCCACTCCTTCCCCCAAAGCATGAGTACATCATTTCCCCAAGGGAGTGATGTGCAAGGCAAGAGGGAGCAGAAGCTGTGGAAAATGACAGGACTGAGAGGCACAATCCACAGCAAAGGGGCTGCTGCAGCTTGTCATGCAGCTGCACTTCAGCAAAACCCCGAGGAAGAACCGGAGGGAACACAGCCAGTCTTGAGTAACTTAAGGCCAAGATACCCTGGGACTGTGCCCACACTTCTGTAAAGAGCAGCCAGACAAGCAAATGCAGAGCTTCCCCTTGGCACACAGGAAGATCATCAGCTCTCATTCATTCATTAGTGCCCTTGTCCACAAAAGAGGCATCTTCGGGGCTCTCAAATCCTAGACAGAATCCTGCTGGGGGGGAAAAAAGTGGGTCATCTTCATGACAGCTTTTGAAAACAAAACCAATGCTCTATAGCTTTGCAAATATATATGTTTATATTAAATATGTAACTTCTATATAATATAAATATATTTTACATTTGTGTTAAAACCCAGGTGGTTTTAATTACTGAACTATCCAAGGATTTACTGCCTCTGACTGTATCTGCTGCATCTCAGTCAAACCTCACAAGGCTGCATCTGAAATCACACTGTGCTAAGAAAGCAAGTGATTAAAGCAGAGCTAGGGAGTCAGGGGATTAGTCTATTCTGCATGGCCTTGAGCAAGTCATTTTTAGCTCTGAGGCTCTAATCTTTCAGAGAGCCTGGGGCAGATGAAACACTCACACACCCACACAAACCACACTTAGTTTTTTTTTCTCATCTGAAAAACGGAGATGACAACACATACCTCTCTGAGAAGCATCTTAATCACTAACCTGCATTAAATGCTTGGAAATGTGAAGTATTACAATGATTAAGCACCAAGCCAAATTAATATTTTGCAATGCTATCAGAGTCAATAAGGTAGAATGACAACACAAGCACCCATTGTATTCAGCTCACAATCATCACTGGAAAAATCCAACAGTAGGAAGCTTTAATAGTCTCTTTCCCCCCCTAACAACCAGCTGTAACTACAAATAGAATACAAAAGATGAGTGACTAAATGAATTAGTCCTGAACTGCATCCTCTATCTTGTTAAATGCAGGAAGCCCACACAGTGCAGTTTCAAAGGGACTAATGAAGGAGAAAAGCAAGCTCCAGGATCTCAGTCCTTGAACTGCCCAGTTTTCAGACAAAAGGTACCAGTTCTGCAAATAAAGGAACAAATATTGCAGCTGCTGTGATACAGAAAACACCCTTTAAAATGCAAGACTTGTCCTTCATTAGGGCCAAGACAACTTCACTGTCCAATGAGTACTATTCACTCTGTATACAGCAGGAGGCAGTTTGTTGCCTGCCTGCTTTAACAGCAGGTGCAGGTCTGGGTTACATTTACTAGCAGTTGCCACTTTTTGCACTAGTTTTCCACTTCCACACATGTATGTGTATCTCATAACACCACAAGTGTGATTTGCACAAGATAGCTGCATTGCAAGTCTCTGCATTTTCCTGATTTATAATGTGCTAGAAATTTAGAAGTGGGTTCTCAGCACCCTCTTGTGGAGTTGTGCTGTGGTAACAACCACACCTTATTAAAATTTCATTTCAATTCAGAACTACATAATAGTTACTTCTGCAGTAAAGCCAAAATTGAGAAGTTAAATGTGAATGGCAACACTTGGTAGTTTATTATGACTTTAAATACCTGACTAAAACCTGTGTCTTGCATTAAAAAAGCTACCCAGCTATACACTGGCTCTATTGCAATATCTGAACTGTAATACTGTTAGTTCAGTGCTGGCAGAGGATCCTGTTTCTATTAGAATGTGCATCTGTGCCTGCAGGCCTAGTCAGGATCAAAGCTGTTGTCATTTAGGAAAAAAATAGCCTGTGGTGGCAGCATCAAATAAGGTCCTTCCAAGAGAAAATAGGATTCTTGCTCTGCTTATTAGGGTGCCCATAGCCAGCAGCTCTTCCAAATCTGAACATCACTGCAATGCTTCTGGCAGGTCAGGGAAGAAATGAGAGGCTGACTGCTGCTCCTGAGTAATGTGGTTTTTTGAGGTGCGTGTCTGCAGTAAAATACTCAGTGGAAGAGGACAGAGATAGAAGCAGTCTTTTATTTTGTTCTTACACACATGTATAAGAAATGGCCAGTGTCCCTCTGTAAGCAGCTGTCTTCCAAACAATTTACAGATCACATTCGGTTTTTAAGCCCAACCTGAAGAATTCATGTAAGTCAAGGAAGACTGATACATACAATAAAAAGTCCTCATTACACACACTTGTGACAAGGGCTTGCCTCAACAGCTGCTAGCAATTTTAACCAAATCCTTAAAGCAGTTGCAGTGCCAGTCTAAATAAACAAGCCAAATCAGCAAGCATCAGTGATGTTGGTAACATTCACAGTGCATTAGAACATGCACAAGGTGTCGTGAGCATATCCATCAGATTTTGCTCCTCTACGGAACCCACAGGTGCTAAAATATGCTCAGCATTCCATCCTTCCAGTGGTTTGGTAGCTTAGTGGGGTTTTTTTTGATAGCAGCAATGCAATTTCTGCTCCAGGTGTACTGAAATTTAGGATGTTCTTCTTTATATGCACATAGCAAACAGCTCAGCCCTGGGAACAGAGTTCTGCAGATGGTGGCTACTGCATCCAGCCTCTGCCCTTCCATTTCACTGCACCCACCCCTGAGAACCTCTACAATCCCAGGTCTCATAACACAAAAAGCATTTAACAAGGATGCCCCCCAGTCACCATCCCTAATATCCACTGCAGGGACTATGTAACTTCAATGTAAGTAACATTGATAACAAAATACAAATTCCCATCAGTGTGGATTTCTTCCCTCTGGCAATTTAACAAATTTATGTTGTATTTTTCTTAGCAAGTACAATTCAGGAATATCAATACACAGTTATCTTTGAGAAAATTAATACTACACAATGAAATATTGTGAATTTGGCTGTGACTTTTTCCTATCTTATTTTTTCAAACAAATAAATTCTAATATATTGCTCTAAGTTTTGTGTTCACTGTACTCTTTTTCTGGATCCAGAATGACTTGTGCAATTAAATGCCCTTCCAGAAGCTATTCCTACTGCAGACTAGCAGCTCATGCTTTCTCTCTCAGGGCAGACACAGGAGTCAGAGCAGCTGCACAACTCCAGCCTTTTCCAGCCTTGCACAACTGTGCCTGTGCCTTTCTTTTTTTTAAAAAAAAAGGGCCAAGCCTGTACTATTTTAAAGGCTCAGCCATATTATTGTTCCCTTCACAACCTTTACACAATACTGTGTACAACCCATAATAAACAGATTTGCTACCATGCTTTCTGTGGGCTAGGCACATGTATCAAAACTAAAACAACTGTTTCATTAACAGCAAATATTATTTATATTCCAGCAAATATTATTTATATTCCTATATATTCCAGCAAGGTCTGTAAGAGATGACAGACTAAAGTTAAGCATCTTAAAAGTGCAGTTTTGAAAAATGAAATTCATAGACCTCAGGAGGAGCTGCAGGGTTTCTGTTCATCAGTAAAATGGGTCTAAAAATTTAGGAATATTTCAGATGGCTTGTGGGTCTATAAATATGATCACACATTTAAGAAAAAAAAAAAGGAAGAATTTTTACTCACAAGAATGATGCATTATGGTGACCAGGAAAGCAGAGTAGGGTAGGCTTCTGGCTTCTTTATGAAATTCCTTTCACTTTGCTAAAGCTGCTGCTCAGAGGAAATAGGAGTAGCTTTGGTAACTGTTATCCCTGTGGATGGCTGACATAATTTGGGACTGGCAAGGACATTGATTTTCTATCAAAACCTTAACAGGTCACACATACAAAACAGATACACCAATTGATTGTTCATCTAAAGCAGAACTCATTTCACACAATGCCACTGCAGCCAATATGATCTGGAGAGCAACTAAGAAAACCTCAGTAGTGGACATGTACTACTGCAGAGCACCTTACAACTTAGCCAAACTGGCAGGTATTATTTATACCATCAGTGCACCACAGTTTAGTTCACTGGCCATTTCAGCTTAGAATCAGCCACAACTTAGGCAAGTCTGAGAACAGCTAAGCTGTTTCCTTCTCCCTGTTAAGTGTACTAATATACATATGAAATTTGACATGGGATTTCTTTTTGTGCAGTCTGGAGATTATTTCCCATTTTATGGTGATAAGAGCACAGCCTAGAAAGAGATGTGTTTAACTCACTTTTCTCTAATGTCAGATTATGGCTGATAATGCCTGGTGTCCTCATCCAATGATATGCCATGCAATAACCAGCTGCTATTGTCAAGTCAACTCTTTTGTACCTCCTTAACACTATGTAAAACCCTGAAAGAGATGATGAAAAGTATGTGTATATATGTATATAAACCCTGACAAGAATACCTGTTCCTGAGAAATGGTTCCTCCCTACCTCACTAACTGTATTTTGAAAACAAACCCAAAAAGGTTAGAAGTATGTTAAAGAACAGTTTGCTCTCTGAGCACAATGAAAGAAACCCTCTGCTGTATAAAAAAAAAGTACTGTATGTTTATTATGATTTAGGAATATGAGCAAGAGAAAAGTATTTTATAAAAGCTTAAAATCCATGGCAATCTCTCCTGTCTTTGTGTCAAAATTTATAGCATATGTGACAGCAGTAGGGTCTGACAGAATTTCTGATTCAATAACAGAGCTGAAGAAATAAACAGCTTGCTTGCAGTGGGGATTCCATTCACAGTTTCCCTACAGGAGAGAGTTAAAAGTGAAAGCAGTCAAAATCTACCATATTATTATTATTATACAGTAACAATGCAGTAAGAGTTCTTGTTCCCTGCTAAGCACACAATGATCAACAGTTATCATTTATACTGCCATCCACCCCACTATGGAACACATAACTGGAAATACCATCTGCTACACCACACATTGAAGTCACTGAGTTAAAAATGGATTTGGTCAAAGAATATTGAGATAGAATACTAAAAATACTTACTCCTTGCTCTCCAAATTTTTGCTTTTGTTAAACTGAGATGAAGCTATTTGTATGAAAAAATTCTGCTTTGACCTAGCATGCCATTTAAATTCTGAATTTGATTCCAAACTAGGGAGCATTTGGATGCAGATCAGACTCTCCCATTTTAAGGTACATCCCCTGCTCCTCAAAAAAATATGAACAGGTATTTTTAGTAATTCTGACGACACAGTATTCAAAAGGTGCTAAAAAGGGTACTACACTGTCCTGGGATGACTGGACATAGACAACCCAAGCATGGCAAGCAGAGACCAACTAAAATCCTAGAGACTTTGACATAATAAATTAGACTGAAGAAACACCTTTTCATTTGGCAGTTGCATCAGTCCTGTACTAACGGAGATATCGGCAGCAAGGTGATATTCCATCCACAGAACTGCTCCGTGGCTCTTTCCTTTCCTGGGGAGAGATGCAGGATAAAACCTGTTACTTTACAAAATCCTGGCAGCTTAAACACTGCACTAATGTTTAAGTGAGAGATGCAAAAGCATGAACAACTTCTTTCCTTGAAAGAAAGCTGAACAGCTGACTGAGTTGGTAATTGGGGGCAGAAATTTTAAAGTATCTGCAGATATGAAAACTAAAAAAAGGCAAGGAAGAGAACATGTCATAAGTACATCTGCTCAGCAGCACAGCCACTTAACCAGCACTGAATAACATGGCATAAATTACACAGCATACGCTGAGAACTTCCTTTAGAGACCTCAGTTTCTATTGACTCTGAATTTAGAGGAAATATTTACCACACACACCGTGTCACTTCGAGTGCCTGCTCCATAAGAAGCAGAGGCCATGCCACTGTGCTGCCTGTAAACACAACTGCTGCAAAGGCACAGAGACCCCACACAGATGGCTCTGGAGTCCATGAAAGCCTGAATTTTGTTTAATGAGAAACACAACAGTGTTTCCAGATAGTTAAAAAATAAAACTTTCTCATTTTTTAATTCTTATCAGCCTTTCAAGTTCAAACAGAATTAAGCACAATTCACAGTTATAGTGGAAAGTATCTCAGAAGATGTGGCAAAATATGAAGACTGCCAGGATTATAGTTAGAAGTAAGAATAGCATATACATAAAAAGCTATTAACACAATAATTTTAAAGCTATTAAACATAATAATTTATTAATTTTTAAGCACAATAATTTGACAAGCTAAGTAGAAGCTTCTTCTGCAAGAACTCAGCAGTAGGCAACAAACAGAAACATCAAAACAATCCAGGTAATGTTTTGTTTTATTTTCTCTAAACTATAAACTAATCTATTTAAGTTTTAAACCATGGTGAGAAACAGTAAAATGTTATTTTTTTAAGCAGAGGAAAATTATCTAATCTAACAATATCTAACATTATTGTATGGTTGTTATAGCCTACTGTGAATACCCACCGGAAGCTTGTGTCAGAGCAACTTCCACAATCTTAGGTCACATTATTAAAAACTGCCAAGTGCATTTGCACCAGTTAAGTGTAATACACTTAAAGGAGCTCTAAACTCAGCTCCTCTGAAGAGCTTGAATAGGAGGTAAAGAAATGGATGATGACAGGAATATTTACTGCAGTGGGAAAACTGACCGTATGAGCTTTACAGAGCCCTCTGTGCTGAGACAGTGCTGTGGCACAGCCTTTGTGAAGTCAAAGGTCAAAACTTCCTGAGGGTCTGAGAGTGACTTGCAGGGATATTCCCACAGCGGGTGAGGCTCTGCTTCCTTGGATTCCCTAAAATTCAGTGAATCCTGAAGAAAGGAAGGAATAAAATTAACTGAAAACAACAGAAAAGCCAACCCAGGATATTCAAGCCATAAAGCTACAAGAGGGCATGACTGCACTTCTTAGGCACAAGGGAGAAAATGTCCTACATGTGTGAAACCGAAGGCTGGGACTGGGGCCCCTGAAACAGAAATGGGCACTTTCAAAATACAAAGCATTGACATTTTCTTCTCTCTTGAGATGAATTCCACTCTACAACAGCCTGCACCCCTCCACAATTAATCCAGAGCAGAGTTCTAGAAACAGATACAAATGAATCTCAAACAGTGATGCTCTGCCTAGTACACAAGTTTTTCAATAGTCACTAAATACTTTATTAAGCCAAACAAACTGGGTTTTTGTTTTGCTAAGACTTGTGCTGAAACTATTTTTCTTACTTTAATCATATCATCCATAGTCTGGACATCAAAACCTTCACAGGTGCCACATGGACTCCGTATTCTCCATAAATCCTATAAAAAACAACAGGATTTTGTTTGGCTTTGTCAAAGGAAACAGGAAATCTTGAAATAATCGTAGCTTAGACATTTGATAGCAAGCTAAATACTATGTATATATTGCTAAACCATTACAACTACTGCAAGAATCAGAAGATAATCTAGGAGAAGTTTTTAAGCCAGTTAATTCTTTAATCACTGTTTTCAACTCCTCTAAAGAACATTTCTTACAATTCCTGTGTGTAGTACTTTAGAGCAGGTATAGATTTGCCAAGATCTAACCCTTACAGCCCCTCCATTTTCCCTATCCAGCACAGGTAAGTGCTCCCAGTAGTATCAAACATCCCACAGCTTACCAGGGAACCACACTTTACCCCCACAAAGTGGAGCGAGATCATTTTAGCCACTTCATACCAAGCATCCCATTGACTTTAGCAACCCACTGGACAGCCTGACTGTTCAACATTTGCCTTTTCTTAGACCTCATTAATGCTCTCTTACTGGAACACAAACATTCATTAGCTGTGGATATATACATTTTATTACCTGTTCATTGTCACACTTAATCTCAAATGTTCCTGCTTTACAAGCTGGCAGCAGGACTACTGTACATTTAAACAAACACTGTTACAATTTCTGCCTGACTACAGCATAAACTAGACTATCAAGAGTCTCTGGTACATCCAGAACTACCGAAACAGACAGGCAGCACCCTGCTCCCTAAATGCAATTATGGATGAAACAAGTTTATTACTGAAGTAGTTCCATGAATTCCTGGATCCAGGTTTTGCTAATTTCTAAATCATGATGACATATCCATTCTGAGAGGACAGAACAGCCTAGAACCAGTTCTGCAGGAGACCATGCAATACTCTATTACTTCTGTCTGGTAAGTGCAGAGGTTATTTTTAAAATCCCACAGATTCCAGTCTTTTAGACTAGACTCACCACTGAAAGAAGATAATGTAAAATTAAAACAATAGCTTTGGGGTAGCCTACTGGAACAAAATACATGTTAAATGTTCTACCAAAAATTTTATGTGGAATCATGTCTGAACAAACTCTGTATATGAAAATGTAAAACTGAGGTTTAGGTGACATGAATGTTACTCTACATTCTGCTGATTGCTGAATAATCTTCAGTCATCACACTGCATGCTTTGGTTTCCTCATCCAGAACATGGAAAGAATAATGCTTACTTCCTCAGAAAATGCTTTGAGTTTTAGGGAAGTAAATCCTCTAGATAATAGAGCATGGAATTAAAATTTACTGCTTCTTTCAATCTGATTACTGCTGATCACTTTAAATATCTGCTTCCTATTACAGGATTCAGATTTATATTATTTACTCAGTATATATTTAAACTCCGTACATTTTTGCAGAAAACTGGAAAAATGTGCATCACAGTTGATTAGCACAGAGGGGAAAAAGAACAAATCCATTTACACATGCACCAATCAAAGGCATTAGTATGAGAACAAGGTTAAAAAACATTCAAATAAAGAAACTGTTAAAGGAGAGAAGGCTCAGGCACAAAAACTCAAAAGACGTGGCATTTTTAACAGATAAAATGAAGGCTGTATTTATGTGAGAATTCATTAGATTCTAGGTGTTTTTATTTAAAGTATGTACATTTATTTACACAAATGCCAGACTACAGAGTTCCCTCGCTTAAGCTACTGGACTCTGCATATTAATGATATAAGTACTTAATTTCCATTTTTATGGTAGGTAAACACTTCACAATCTTTTATTACAAAGTCCTCAATAAATGAAAATATTATGTTTATAACTTTGTGCAATATCTGAAAGATGACCTCTCAAAGTATTTTTAAGATGTGCTCATATTCAGAACTGTGCACAGCCTCAGTTAAAAAAATCCACATGCAATTAGGAATCCTGCCTGCAGTCTTATAAAGCCTCATTTCAAAACTGAGGGTGATATGTCACAGAGTATCTACTTTATACATATATGTATATATTATTTATACAATTAAGTATCTAATTTTATAAATAACTACAACTATCACATTCTTTACCAATCTCTAATCTAAATAAGTATCTTAAAACATGCAGCCCTTTCATTTTAAATGCCAAAATTGCTTGAGCTGATATGCTGACAAGAGATGGCTTAAATAGCAAAATTCACACTTCAAGATACCAAATATCCTTTTCTCAGGTGGTAGAGAACATTTGGACAGTATTAAGATGCAATAAGGTTGTAGAGTATTCAGTCTTAAATGGATTTGTGTAGATATCTGAACAATCTCACCTGGAACTCCACAATCATCATGTGCAAAGAAGCAGACTGAGGTAGGACAGTGACATTGCTGGCAAGGTGGCTGCTCACAGCTGTCCTGGCATACCAGAAATACAGGTTATGCCATGGCAACAAACTTGTCGTGAAAAACGGCTCTCCCACAAGGACAGAAATCTTGGCAAAGAAGGGAAGAGATAAAAAGACATATAATAAAGAACAACAACTCACAACACAGGCTGTTTAGGTTTTCCAATAGCTGCCAGTACAATATATTAAGTAAAATCATCTAGATAAAAACATCTACTGCTCCCTAGGGATTTAATTACTGTACACTGCACATACAGCATACTGGGCATTGTTGTGTGGGTTTAGTTACCACATTTTATATTGAATTTTCCCACAACAAAGTTTGTGACAAAATACTGTAGTTTGAGTTTGGAAGGCTTTGTAATGAGTTATAGAATTCTGAAGTTTTTAAGTATGTTATTACTTCCAAGTAGATTGCAATCTTGTCAAGTGGACTGTGAGAGAGCTACAGCCTTGTAGAACCAGCTAAACTGCCTTAACTGCTGGGGCAATTATGCAGCAGGGAAAGTCAGACATTTCAAAAAACAAAGCAACAACCCTCCCACAGCCTTCAGTCTCCTTTAGTTTTAGTGGCACATGCTGTGAACCATTTACTCACTACATTTTATATGAATTGGAATATAACAGAATTCATTGTGGTTACCATTTATTTTTACCTTCTGCTTCCTACCAACCCCTGAAATTCAGTATAATGGACAACTGTAACATACCTTTTTATCTTCCAAATGAGAAGGCTTCAGCAACTCAGGCCGTGCTTCTATTATTTTAATTTTATCTTCAAGATTATTTGCTTTAAAAAACTAAAATCAAAAAGTAACACATTGTCTTTATCAAAAGCCACAGTTGAGACCAAAATAATAATTCTACTGAAAATAAATTAGAAAAGATCCAGCAGCCACAAGAAATTTTAATAAAACTGCCTGTCATAACTCATGAGGATGATACAAGTCTATTCCTGAAGGCTGCAAGCACCTAGAGCAAATGTGTCACACCTAGGGAACTAAATCATGTGCCCTCAGTATTCTTTAAATTATCAGTATAAAAAGGCAGATAACATGAAAGTTGCCTCACCTTCATTAATTTATACTTTGAAGCATATGAGAAGGATAATCAAGGAAGGTAAGAATCATGTCACCTATGAATACACAAAATATTTTGCCTTTCCTTGGAGACCAAGTTTGAGTCCTCATTTTCTCACCATTCCTGGTTTTGCACTTCTGAGCCACAGGCTGAGCCAGATCTCTTTCAAATACAGTGTCAACTAAAGGAGCCACAGCCCACTGATGACTCCTGGAAGCTGCTTCCAGTCACTTCTTAGACACCAGCTGCCTCTTCTGAACAGCCTCCACTCCACTGGCAGAGCCTTCCATGCCCTTCCCTACAGCAGAGCAAGCAGCAGAGCAGGCATTCCCAACCTGGCTCAGCTGGAAGACTCAACTGCTGGATGCTGCTTGCCAGACAGGGCTGGTGCAAGCTTTGGGATGCTCTCACTAATCCTCAGAAACAACAGCCTGGCTTTTTATCACCAAGGCAATGGCAGCAGCAGAGCAGCAGCTCAAGCAGACAAGCCAAGAGGCAAGGAGAGGTCCAGCTTCAACAGGAAATGGAATACTCACTTTTTCCATGACAGAACAGGATACACCAGAGTTTTCTAATGTAAACACCTAATGAAAATACACAGTTAGACAAATAATCTTTATAGTTTTTAAATAAAAGAATATATAACTGAAGAATGAAGGAACATTTTGATGCCCCAGTGAGCACAACCCATAAGAATCATGCATCTATTCCAGAGCCTACTGCAATGAACTTTTTTAACAACAAAACACTCCCCAAACTATAGGCTAAATAATTATTTTTTCACAGCTATAGAAGAAAAAAGACAAACTAAACAGAATGCAAATATTTATTTTCCATCTTTAAGTTGCACACAGCACATTAACACTTGCTCTAAGCACATATTTACCCATGAACAAATGCAAGCATATTACCAGTGTGCCAAATTGAAATTACTGGTTAACATGACTGGACTGTATTAGCTGGAAAGTGCTCAGAAGCCTTTTGCAGTAAGAAAAAAAAATTAGTTTTTATTCAAAATTGATGAATTGTTAGGCAATATGCTACATTCCTCATGATTATATTACATTACACATTCTGATATTCAGTTCAACTCTAACAGATTTTAGTTTAAATAGCCCCCCATCAAGTAGGGCATTTATGTATGTGAGACAGCCAGGCAGCTCTCAGTTCTCTGTTACACACAGATGCAGTATTCTGACTGCTTCCTACAGATCTTGGCTCTTACAGATCTTCTACTTGAGACCAGGTAATAAATGTAATTATGGAATTGAAAACATGAAAGAAAAATACCCTGCCAGACGTTTAGGTCCATGGAAAGAGCGTTTTCAAAAAAACAAGATATGAGATGGCAAACAGGAAGAAATGGGGAATGAGGAACAGCACTTTCCGTCAAAACTACACATTAGTAAATGTCAGATCTGGTAATTATTATCTTCTGAGACTTCAGCTTGACCAGAGATGAGTTTAACCTCCCTTTCAACACAATGTGAGCCTATTCCCCACTTGTCCCTGTAGAGGCACTGCAAATAGTTAAATAATGAGCTGGAAATGAAATACATCAGAGAAAAATACTAAGCTAAAATGGAAAGATCTGAAAAACAGGACAAAGTACTGTACCTGCTTTGCTCCAAGATAGTGAGCCAGCACAGGCAGCAGACTGCCATCACTGATACAAAGGCAAACACTATCTGTTTCCAGAACCTACAGAGAATAAATAGTCATTGTTATTTTTATTCCAGAGGGAAAAGTTCTCCACACTTTATACATTTTCATATCCAATAATAGTAATAAAATTGTCACGTAATGCCCTTGGCTTAGGTCTGACAAAGTTTGCTCAAAAATGTATTGGATGTCTTTATTCAACTACCAATATTATATCTAACAAACACATAGAACTGCTACAAACTCTATGCAAAAATGGCTGCTTAGCATTTAAAAATTTAATACTAAAGTTTTCAAGACAAAAGTGTAACTTCCATTTGGTGATGGAAGAAAAATATACTATGTGATCAAAGTCCTTTCTTCGCAGGGGACAAGCAAATTTCATAAAAAATTACTCCAAATAAACCAGTATGTGCATCCATCAGAGAAGGCAATAAAACCTGCAGGCAACAAGCACTCACCTTCCTCAAGGACTTGATGTATTGGAGTGTTCGGTTCTGATCATTCAGCTCCCCAAAGCGGGGCCTGTTCCAAAGCAGATGAGCACGACACCTACAGACAGGACTCTCCACACAAACATCTGCTTTATGTTCCTCCTCATCTGCTTTATCCTCCCCTTCTCTGTAAAAAAATTTAATGTAGTGTCAACTACAGCATCAGTACCACGTTTTTGCAAACAGGCACATTTATTGCACTTTGGCTGATATGCACAGTAATGAATATGAACTCTGCTGTCACTTTTTTGAAGTTACTGGTTCTCCAGAGACAACAACAGAATTCAACAACAGAATCAACAGGTTGGAAGAGATCTCCAAGATCATTGAGTCCAACCCATGCCCTAGCACCAAAACCAGACCATGTCCCTGAGTGCCACATCTGGTCTTTATTTAAACACATCCAGGGACAGTGACTCCACCACCTCCCTGGGCAGACCATTCCAGTACTTTATTATTCTTTCAGTGAAAAACCTTTTCCTAATATCCAACCTATATTTCCTTTGGTGCAGCTTGAGACTATGTCCTCTAATTTACATTTCTGTAATTCTGCATTTCCAAGTGAAGAGAGGTCAAAAAGAATTTTCACCTTCTTTCGAAAACAAAACCAAGAACTATCCCCCACTTTC
Organism: Parus major; assembly: GCF_001522545.3. Taxonomy (NCBI): domain Eukaryota; kingdom Metazoa; phylum Chordata; class Aves; order Passeriformes; family Paridae; genus Parus; species Parus major. The sequence continues at coordinate 8,758,820 of NC_031780.1, read as the reverse complement.
CCTCTAACTCTGATGGTTAGGTACTTTAGGCTTTCCCCTTTCAGCAAACAGTTACTTGTTTGGATTTTGGATTCCTAAGTAAAATAGGCACAGCAAATTCTGACATTTTAAACCTAGCACTAGTTTTAAAAATGTTTGTTGCTATCGTCATTGCAACCAACACGATTAACCTCTTTTTAATCTGAGCAAAAGGCAGTAGCCTCAAAAGGACAGTGCTAACTAGGAAAATAGAAAATGGAAACAGAATTGCAATTATTTCACTTCTTTACCTGTATGCCACTTCAGCTGTGCTGTATTTTAGGATTACCAGGAATAAAGCATGAGTGTTTTACGCTTCTTTGTCAGAGAATGCAACCAGGAGGCAGGAGCTTGCAGTCCAACTGAGTTTTTATGCTTAATGTGTATTTTCCACCTGTGCATTGCCCATGAAGCAGCCTTTATTATTTTTCTACTCTTGAGGTTCTCATCTTACTCTTCTACAAAAGGAGATGCTCTAAGACCAGCTCTTACTCCACCTTGGAGTAAGATAGCAGCCTTTTTCACACAGAGACTGTTACCTGGCTTTCTGCAGGCTGTACCACACAGAGTACTCGTCACGACAGGCAGTCAGGTACAACTTCTCACCCTGCAGAACTGGCTCCTCACGTGGAAGAAAATAAACACACTGCATCCAGTGATCTCTCCACTGAAAAGGGTTGATACACAAAACCTTAGGCACTCACTCATAAATAGCAAATGGAAAATAAACAAATAGCAGGAAATCAACTAGAAAGAATCAGCACAACTTTGAAAATGCATGATTAATTTAAAGAATCTTGTTCAAGTTAGCAAAGCTGAATAAAGACCAATATCACATATTGAATTATATTGACTTTCTGCAACAGAATAAGCCTGAGACCATTAGCTTGCTCACTGGCCAGGCTTCTATTTCAACCAAATGAAAAACAACCCAAAATTCCTTTGCAATTTATTAATGCTGTTTCACCTCCACAGTTCACTTGTGTTAGAAACCTGTATCGAACTGCTGACAGCCTCAAGCACCTAGAATTATGTCATTTAGTGTCACTCTGATCACAGCACAACCACTTTGTGCTTCAAAAAGCTGGCTTTTGCACTGCAAATAGCCTATGCTGATCAGTCATTCCACACTGACTGAACACCTCCAATTTGATAATTTCAGATTTTATTCTCAAACATGCTAAGTGCAGACAATCAATCATTTTGTAACTGCCTTTTGACTAAGTTAACCTACTGGTAAATACATCCACACAAAAATACAGGAATCTGACTTAATAGTGATAATATTTCTGTATTTTTCCATATCAATCCAGCACTCTCCTACATCAGAAGCAAACCACAGACTAATATTTTAACCAGGGATAGAGATTAGTTAAGGAAAAAGATTTGGAAATCTTTATTTCTTGAACAAAAAATAAATAACAATATCAGGAAGACAGCTTCGGTCTTTAAGTTTTACATAAAAAGATTACTCTTAATGTTTAACATCAAAGAAAACCTAAAATGGGCACATACCGTAGCCAAAATTTCTACAATTTGATTATTTAGCATCTTCCAATACATTAAATACTAGCCAAGTTCCTAAGCAATTTAAGGCAGAGCTGCTTAAACCCCCCAGTACTCCAAAGAACTGCCCAATCATCTGACAACGGTATCTGAAGGCTCAGTATCTTACCTGCAAAGCAGAAGTGGGTTTTACCCAGTAGGGAGCCATTGTGCAATTTATCATCCCAGAGGGGTCCATGTCAATATCCCACCAGGAAAGTACAATTTGTGCCTTGCCAGATTTCACAGGCTCCAGCTGCACTCTATAGTAGGTAGAAGCACTCTGTACTGGCTTACTGAAATCCACACTGCAGGGAAGCATGAAAATCGTAAAAAGAAAGAAAATTGTAAAAAGAATTCTTCAGAAATTCTCACTGGCTTCTTAAGCTGAATGCACAGTTTATATGAAAGGCATAACAGGATAACTTTATTTTAACAAAACAACATCTCCCTTACCTGAACATTGTCACCACATCACTAAGGGTACTGAAGTCACTTGAAGGCATCTGGTTCAGCTGGATATCACAAACAGAAGGAACACCTGGACAGTTCTCCATTTCTGAAGGTGGAAAAAGAATTTTTTCACCATCCTCTGCTTCAACATGAACAGGAAACAGTTTCTTCCAGGACCACATTCTTCTGGATTCCACTAACTGGACATACACTGTTGCCCTGTGAGGCACTGCCTCACATCCCTCCTGAGTGTTCAAAACAAAGGGTAAACACAGACAACAAGTTTGACTTATCAACGTGAATGAGATTTAAATCAATTGAAATTTAAAAGTAAAGTTGGACTGGGAGTTCTGAAATCTAAAATCCAAGTTATTTTAGAGACTTTTGTAACATCAGAGCAATCTGTCTCTCTGTGACATGGAATACACATTATCTATCCTGTTCAGTGTGGCTCACCAAGGTCAGATTACCTCATCAACCATGTAACAGTATCAGTTTATTAGCCTCAGTTAAACTTGCAATTCCATTCTTGTTCTGGAATAAGAGATATAACCTGAGCGTCTAAAGGAGGAAAACTACTATGCTACCAACCACAAAAGAAAGCTGCTGGCTGCAATGAGAAAATAAGAAAAATAATGGCTCAAATATTTATGGACAACTTTGTATCCATGCTCAAAGAGTGGAAAACATTAAAGTTGTGGTAAAAATCCCACTATGAACTAAGATCCAACCATGAAGTCCAAGAACAATGCTTTTACAGAAAAAAAGATGAATTGCAATTTAGAGTTCTATATGGAGAGCAGTACAAAGTTATAGAGTGCTACTGTCTTTATATGGTACCTTTTAAACTAGTGAATGGTCATCTGGAAACCTAAATAAAGTTCTGCAATCCACATTTTAATGAGGGGAAGATATTAGAAAATATAAAAGAAAAAGCCTTAAAATTATACCCATAGATTATAAGTCCAAAAAAAAGGATATTATTTAAATACAGCATTTAAAATATTTTCACATACAAAATGCATATGGAGAAGTATAAGCACAATAGGAAAAAAAAACCAACCAAAAATGAACCAATGTCAGGGAGGTGAAGTTCATTAAATTCAGGAGAATTTTTATCTCGGGACAAAGCTGTTATTAAGGAGAGCTTCACATCAGAACTGGATATGAACTCAAATAGCTTTATTCTAGGAATGAATCTAGTAAATTATTGACTGAATAAGAAACTTGCAGAGTTGATGGTGTATTTACCAAGGGATACAGAAGCCAAAGTTCTGTATAATCTCAATCCTACTTTAAAAAGGCAGAAGAATTTCTATACTAGATAGATGTGACACACTTCCTCTTTTCTTACCTGTACAAGATACTTGTGTGCATGCTCATAGGTTGGTAAAGCTCCTTCTCCAATCAGCTCTGTATCAAATAATTCTGTTACCAGGATGTTTGCCCGACACTGCATATCTCCATCTAAAAGACACAAATTAATACTGTAATGTTAAATCTCTATGTAAGTCTTTCAAGATGCTATTTTGATTACACAAGCAATCAGAAAACTTATTCCTGCTAGAGAGTCTGCTGAAGACTGGAAATTGCTTTGCATTTGAAATACAAATTGCTACTGAGGTATTACCAGAACACTTTCTTTCAAAGTAGATTTCCAGTGTTATTTTCTAGAATGTAAAGTATCACAGAATCCTTAAGATTGGAGAAGACCTTTAAGATCAAGTCCAGCCACTAACTCAGCACCATCACCATGTTCACCATTAAACTATGTCCTCAGGTGCCATATCTACATGTTTTTTAACATCTCCAGGGATGGTGACTCCACCTTTCCCCAGGCAGTCTTTTCAATGCTTTACAACCCTTTCTGTGAAAAAAAAAAAAAATTCCTAATCTCCAATCTAAACCTTTCCCAGCACAACTTGAGGACATTTCCTGTCATACTGTCACTTGTCACCTGGGAGAAGAGGCCAACCCTCACCTGGCTACAACCTCCTCTCAGGCAGTTGTAGAGATAAGGTCTCCTCTGAGCCTCTTCTTCTCTGAGCTGAACGCCCCCCAGCTCCCTCAGTGTTCTTGAAGCACTTGTTTTAATTAAAAAATGTTTAAGAAATAGGAGTAAGACACATTCCTTTGTGGTTTTTAGGTACTATTTTTTTAAGCCTAGCCTATTTTTCTCACCTGGGCCAACTGTGACTTCAGTGGAATGCTTGTTGATTACTTTGATCTTGTCTGAAAAACCATTTTTCTCCACTATCTTCACAGCAGCATTAGCCATGGGCTTGAACACCTATGAACAGCAAGAATTTAACAAAATGGTACCCCTCAAATCAGCTTTCAAAACTGGAAGGGCACCAACACAATATACAATATATTTAGTTCTGAAAAAAAATTAACATCTTCTGTATCTTTTCCTGTATTTCAAGTTCACTACCATGAAACAAGGCAACGAGCTTGTTGAAAATTCAGAGCTCCACTGTTAGAGTTATCAGCTGCCTCCAAAAGTTACTCCAATTTAACTTTAGAAACACAAGAATACACGTTAATAATGTAGCATTTACATTAAACAAACTCATGACTTTGTAAAAATAAAGATATATATAAATGCATCAACAGAAGCCCCTAAAGACTTACATGTGCTCAAGACACTATGTGAAACCAAAACAACCAGCACTGAAATTGTCACTGAAGTATGCCAAAAACCTGCTTGTATTAACAGTGCAATTGTGAAGAGAATCTCTGTTTCATTCAGAACAAAAATAACAGAGATAGTACACAGCCTGAAAATAAGAGCATCACGAAGAACATGTTGAATATCTGCAACCCCTAACAAATGCTCACCTCAATGGCATAGCAGAAATCTGCCCCAGCTGAAGCTGCCATCATGGACAGGAGCCCTGTGCCAGTCCCTATGTCCAGCACAATTGCTTTCTCACCTCTCTCTTTTACTCTGCTCACTGCAGCACGAATACCTTGGTAGTATTTCACATTCTGTGGAAAAGGGAAAAAAAAATCAGCAATCTTTTATCCATTTATGGTTTTAATTTTTGCACAGAAATCTTGCATTCTTTGACTGTGAGTTTATAACCAGAAAAAAGCCTACAGACACTCTTTATGCCAAACAGTCACACCAAAGCCATCTCCAGCAGTAACAACTGCATCTGGCAGGATCAGTCTGTTTAAAGTACATCAATATTTATCACAATGTTCACATTACCTTTGGTCAATCAGCCATTGATAAAATACATATGATTTCCAAATGTGATACTATTCACTCCAGACTTCACCATGCCTGTACATACTGTAGAAATACCACAGAATAATTGACTTGACTTACACTCCTATAAAAACCAAGAAGCCTGGCTTCACTTTTACAGCTTTTGAAATTTCATCTAATGAGCTCTCTGTCAAAAATGTCAAGCACAGAACAGCAAAATTGGCTACTGAATATAAAAATGTACTGAGGTAAACAACAGAACACTAAAGTCAGATGTAAGAAGGCATCTGTTGATCTAAGAGCAGGTCTGCTACCTTACAGAGTACAAAAATGTGATCATTTAATCTTTCAGAGAAACCCATATAATCCACAGCGACAGCTACTCACGAGAAATGCAATGGCTCTTTTATCCCCATTCAAAAGGGTTTTGCTTCTATACTTACCCTGTCCTTATCATGAAGCATATCTGCATAGCGTGACCTGCAATAAACAACATTCCAGTTAAAATACTCCATTATGCAAAGCAACTGTGGCCCACAAATGCACAAACAACTGACGCACTCTTTGAGGATCTAAAGTGTTTCTCCAGCCTGAGAGATAATGTAATGGCAGAGATGTGGCCATCAGCATATAAATCAACTCATGAACCACTGGCACAAATCCTCTCCACAGCAATGTACCCAAGGTACAGACTTATGGACAAACAGCTGTGAAGCAGCACCTGAGACAGATGTAGTTATACACAACAATGAAAGACAGGCTACTAATGACCTATTTTCTAGAAAGAGAGAGAAGTTTTAAAGACTTAAACCTCTTTTGTTTCCATTTTCTTCATGGGTTGCAATATTCAAAAATAGCCCAAAATCCCAACTTCTCTGGCTATTACACTAAGCTCTTAAAAAGCTAGAGCAGGAACAGATAACTGGCAGTTATATGCTGCACTGCATTTAAAAGAAATTTAGTCCATGCATTTTGTCCCAACTCAGTCACTGTCAGTATTAGGATTAGCCCAACAGAAAACATTTTTTAAAATTTAGAAGGTAAGTACTTGGAGGGTCATTTCCAAAATTTTACATTGGCAGCTCTGCCCATAAACCTCTGGGTACATTTACTGACATTTAGACGATTCTGCAGTCTGCTCACCTTGTGCCCTTGGAACTTCTACAAAGACAGATTCCCAAATTGCCATTAAAAAAAAAGTTGAATTTGCTCATTTTTCGGTGTCTTTTAACAGAAAAACAAGCTACTTTTCCAAGCCTACCTTGCAATCTCCTGGTGATAGTCATAGTCCTCACCCTCTTCTAACCACTCCATCGAACCAGTGGTTGGATTGGCTCTTCCACAAAAAATCTTCATGATCAATCTCAATTCGTACTGTATTACTTATGTATTGTGTGCAGCTTGGCTTTTGCTTCAATATAATACACCAAATACCAGCTGTGAAAAAAATCCAAACCAACCATAAAACTTTTAGTAAACGCAACAAGCATCACTTTAGCTCTTGTACATTTTCCCCACTACACCGGCCTTGGCAAGAAGTACTGGTGACTGCTTTATGCTTTTTTCATAAGGACGTTTTAAGCTAAGATCTGTCACCCAGTCCTAGACTGAAAGGGGGCCGTGAAGATCAGCTAGCTGTAACCCCAGAGAACACAGCGCAGGAAAGACAGCAGTGAATCCTCACGGGAGAACATCCCGTGAGCGAGCACGTCGGGCCGGCGGCGGCGCCTCTCCCGGAGTCCCCACAGCCTGCCTGAGGGGGGACCTGTAAACCCGGGGAAGGCCCGCACCTTCCCCGCCTCACGAACGAGCCGCGATGGGCCACGGCCGGAACGTTCTCCGCCGCCCGGAACCAGCGCAGCGGGCCCGAGAAGCCGCGGGCCGGTCCCTCCTCTGAGCCGCAGGCCAACAGCTCCGCAAGCCGCACGTACCTACCCCGGACACTGCGTGTACCTACCCGGGACACCGCGAGTGCCTCCCCCTGCGGCGCGGGCAGCCCCTCCCCTCAGAGCCCGAGCCCCGGCCCGGCGCGCCCCGCGCGAGCGAGGGCGGCGCTGCGCGGGCGCCGCTGCCCCTCCCGCGGGCGCCATGGCTGGCGCGGCCGTGCTGCGCGTGCGGCGGAAGCGCGGCGGCCCCGAGCCGGCCGAGGCGCTGCTCCTCGCCTGCAAGCGGCGCCGGGCCGAGCCCGTGGGGACCGACCTCTTCAAGTTGGTGGCCACCGTGTCCTCCAAGGTATCGGGGCAGGCCGGGCGGGGCGAGGAGGCCGGACGGTGATCCTGGAGGGGTTCGGAAAGCAGCGGCTCTCTCCGGCTGCTCCTCGCGGGTCTTTCATGCTCCCCCGTGGATGCGGTGGTCTGGAGAATGGCCCGGCCCCGGGCAGCGCCTCCTGTCCCGGTAACCGCGGCCAGGCGGCTCCTCCTGCGCTGTGACGGCCGCGGGCCGGGCAGGAGCAGAGCTACGGGCCACACAGCACAGCTCCGGAACAAGCTGTGCTCAGCACTCGCTTTTCTGCACTTAGACACTGTTCTTCACTTGCAAACTACAGAACAGTCAACAAGTGAAGCTTCAATTTCTGCTGTGTGAGATGCTGAAGCTCAGCCTTACAAGGATAGCAACTACCATCCACCATCCAGCCTTTTATATTGAATAAGACTGTCTTATATGACTGGTCTGTCATGGGAAATGGTCTGCTCAGGACATTGTAAAGGACATTATGCCCTAAATTTAGGTCTGTTGCAGTCTTCCAAAGGCATGTGTTTTTGTTTGGAGAGCTATTCTGTACCACAAAGTTGTTTAAATTGAAACAGGATTTCTGTTCTATATCTTGTACTTTCCTTCTCTCATAACAAGAGAATATTATGATTGTTATGTTGCTTAAAGTAATAGTAGAAGTTACTTGAATGTTGTTGGAATTAATGGTACTGCAGTTCTTCATCCCTTCTAGGAAGGAGTATGACTTGCCACGATGATGTTATCTTTATATTCCTCCTCCTTTCTGTTTGTTTTTCCCAGAACGAACCAGTTCAGAAGTATGTTAAAGATGCCATCACACGAGACAAGGCAGCTCAAAGCCTGCATCCCTCTTTGGGAAGCACTCAGCGAATCCTTCAGGAGCTCCGTTCTGCCAAGCAGGCGAAAAGGAAGGAGAACCGGTACCGAGTGGTGTCTGGCCACCGGCCCGACTGCCCTGCCACGGCTGCGCCTGCCACGCACGGCAAGGCTGCGCCCCACGGGGACCGGTCAGAGTCTCAAACACAGCAAGATGCTTCACCAGAGGAGAGTGGTGCTGTCGATACGAGTTCAGAGTGCTGTGGGAAATTCCAGCTGTTTGATATTGTACAAGAAGAGGAGACAGTGGGAGATTCCAGTGTAACCACTGCAAACCCACAGGTCAGCTGTGAACTTAGTGTGCTTGAAGTACTTTGGTATCGCTGTTGAGTGGTACATGTGGGCATATTGCTGTGGGAGTTTGCTTGCACTGTAAGTATTCTATTTATTAGGAGCTTTAACTAGATTGCAAGTTGTAATGTTTCATGAGGATCCTAAGTGCACTAATGTTCAAACAGACAGTGTGTGGAGCTGCTGCTTGAGGAAGGGATTGTACCACCCTATTTTTTCTTTGCCCTGGTCTGGTGCATAAGCTCTTTTTTAATCTGAAAACTGTTTGCTGTAAATAAGATTTTGCATGACTTTAGTGGAAATACACATTTTTTTATTTTTTCTCAGCAGAAGACTGATCCAGATGCAATTCTCTGCAACGCAGTAGAGATGATCCGTGAGCGTTTAAATGTTTCTGAAGATGGTAAAAAAGAACACAGTGACAAAGATGATGAGTATGTTTATGACATCTACTATAAGGAAACATCAGCCCCTGATTGGATTGAAAATATCCTTTCTGTACAGCCCTATAGAGAAGAATATGAATGGGTAAGGGTGTGGAAAATCAATCTCTCTCAACTGAAAAGATCACAAATAAAAGATGTTTAAGGTCCTCCTATTAAAAGCTGCCATGCCAGGAAAGGTGCTTTAAGACAGACACTACATGTATGCTCAGTGACTTCTGTGTTAGACCTTTTCTAACTACCAGTCCCATATTCCTGCAGGTCCAAGGACATGACAAAATGGAAGGGATGGTGCTCATGTACTGAGAAGAATCTGTCTGGTTTCAAACTGCCAATTACATTTTGGCACACAAACTTGAGTAATTTATGTCTTGCTTGTGATTAGGAGGTAGCCATTAAAATGTCACTGTAACTATGACTGAATGAAGAGCAAGCAGGGGGGACGCACAACTTTTTCAGTATTTGGGGACCTGACTTTAATCTTCATTTGAGATATTTTTCATAAGCTGTTCTTCAGCAACTGTGGAAAAGGAAGTTTAATGTAAGGTGTAGTCTTGTGTTGAATAGTTCCTGTGATCAACAAACTTGTATACTGGGAGCTTGAAACTACTTTCTCTCTTCCTTGATCTGTTTCACTTCTGCTGAAGTGAGTAGGATTAAGTTAGACATTAATACTGAAATGCTGGAGTGGAATATGTACAGGGGTGACTTCAATGATTTTTCACCTAAAACAGATTTGAAGCATTATGGTGAATGCTGTGACAACTCAAATTCTTCTACAGTGTGCCCTGTGTCACTGCAGAATTCCTTCTGCCAGCCATCAATAAGTATTTCCTGGCTCTTTCTGATCTGTACAGTATTGCACAGGTGGTTGGAAACCCACTTAACATTCACTACAAATACAGACATTTAACATTATGTTTTGTGTTGGCATGCAGGTAAATGATGATCCTGGTCCAGAGGAAGTATATGAAGATGAAGATGATGAAAATGATGAAAGTAACTGGCGTAATGATTATCCTGAAGAAGATGAGTTCTTACCTGAGGAAGATGGAGAAAAAGGTACACCTGTCATAAATGCCATTTGCTTTCCTGCTGTGTGTGTATACATCCCCTCTTTTTTACATGCTATCCCTAAAAAAGCAACTGAACTGAGCACTGCTGGGGTAGTATTCTCCTCTTATAATGGTGAAATCTGCATAGAGGAGGATTTTCTTTCTTGGAACTAGAAGAGAAATTAGTGGTTTTGAATTGGGAATTCAAATTGGGAAGTCAAATTGAGGCTGCTGCAATTGCAAAGGTTTGCTTGCTTAGAGAAGGAATTCATGACTTGGGTCCACATGCTTGTGAAACAGTGCCTCTGCCTTCTGAGATCCCTACCCCCAGACTTAAAGCACAATTCAAACCTCAGCTCATACAGAAGTTGTTCAGACTTTGTTAGTTTCTCAAGAAGCTTAAACTAGTCTGATTAACTTGATTTTTCTAAGTAAAAAGAAGGGATAATCTAGAAGTGTTGATGCTTTCTCTACAGACTCTGAAGAGAGCTTCAGTGATGAAGACCAATGTTACAGGAGAAGAACATGGGATAAATATCGACAGGAGGTTCTGCAGGAATTTGGATATGATGAGATTGAAGATTTGGGTTCTGACTAACAACCTGGTATTGGAGATTAAATGTGTACTAAAGGTGAACAGCTGCTGCTGTAGGAGAATGTACTATCCAAGCAGCCAACTTCAGCTGGTGGATTTTAAACAGATGGGTGTGACTGTGGCCCCTTGACAACACAAATTTTTTTTCCAAGCACAGGATGCTCTAGGCTTTTAAACAGAATTTTCCACTCATTCCATGTGTTGAGATTTTAAAGGGACCTTTTATTTATTTTTGTTTTCCCAAAGCTGTATGCCTAAGAGTTTGTACCTGTAACAAATACACAGATATGGAGGTACTGTTGGCAGCAGCCCTTCTGGTCATGACTAATAAGTCAGGTTTCACAAGAAGATTGATGTGTCTACCCTGATGACAAGTGGAAGTCCTGGAAAAAGGTACCCTGTCCTACTGCTTTCTACTTCATTTGTTCTGAAGTGTCAAGTGACTTTCTTCACAAGTGTTTTGAGCATATGAAATGCCTTGACCTGTCCATTACTCTCCCCAGTAGTTTTACTGTTGAAGTAGAACAATGTGCATTTAAATTGTAAATAAATTATTTTTGACCACATTCTCTTTACTCATTTAAAGATCATAGAAGTTGGTACAGCTGGACCTAGGTCACCATTTTAACTTGCATTTGTACATCTTTAAAACAATTTCATTGTACTTGTTTGTACACAAAAGCATTTCAGCACACTCCTATTTGAGTCTGTAAAAAATGGCTAATAGGATTAGCTCTTAGCTGGCCAATGTCATTCTTGAACTGGAGGCTGCAGCAGTACTTAGGCAAATCAGTTTTGACTGGTAATGGCAAAGTAGTGGAGGAAAGGTATTTTTGTTTGCTTCAGAGAAAGCATGGCAGTACAAAAATCCAAATATCCTCACTATTATTCAAGTCACTGATGCAACTGTGGTGTGCCCTTTGAAGTGTGTATTGCTTCAGCCATAATATTGTAATTACAAGATTTAGTTCAACTTAAATGCACAAAACAATACATGTGGCCAAACTCAGGTCAACTGAGATAGACATTCTGAATTAAGGTAAAAATCTCAGGTATGTTTTAGAAGTACATCTCGCTTTGCAAGAAAAACAGGCTGGCTTCTTGCAGCCTCTTAATGCACCAAAATTCAGTATCAAAACTGTCCTGATTTTAGGCTTACACCTTTGAATTTCATAGACTATGAATTAGCATGTCTGTGCTGCAGTAGTACCTTTTACTTCTGTTTTTATTTCTAGTTTTATTCCCTGCTACTTAGCTGTCAAGATCTAGTGTCTGCCACAGGAAATCTGCTATAGAAGGAAGTAAAAATAAAGTGGTTTCTGTGAGGTTTTGGATGGTCACTTTCTAGTGAAGAGCAGTGAAATTTATAAAGGGAATTTTCTGACTGCTGAGGTAACTCACCTACTGTGTCTTCACTGAAACAGTTCACAAACAAACGCTTACAGGCTTCAAACTGAACATTTTAATTTTAGAAGTTTCATAAAACCTAACAGAAATTGGCAAAGTACTAAAAAGATAACAAGTACAAATCGACTATTAATCAAATCTTTAGTGCCAAGGTGCTTTGCTGATTAAATCCTTGCCACAGTCAGATACATTTTCATACAGCATACAGAATAAAGTGTTGAAGGGAGAAAGGTTGGCTCAGTCTATAAATAATGGAGCAGAACTTATCATTGGGGAAGAAAAACCAATGAAGTGTTTGTTGTGACCAGTTTTTTTCTGGGATAAGAACTGAGATAGTACAGCAAATCATTTCATGCAAACATCCATCAGAATTAAGCTGGAAATGAGTTGGTCTTTGGAGTCAAAGTGGGTTTAAGTCTAACTTAATAATGCACTACTTCACCACCTGGTTCTGCAGAAATCTAATTTGATCCATTAGCTCTTATCATTTTCGTACCAATTCTGAAGAAGAAACAGTATTGACACACTGCTTGTGTGAGTAGGTAATGAGTAGGTAATCATTATCCCATGAAAACCTGCCCTGAAAACATGCCACATTTTAGGATGTCACAAGGGCATGATCCATGCTGGAATCCATCTGCAAGTAAGAATATTTTCAGCATTTCTGAAAGACCACCACAGTTTTTCTGTGTCTTCCAGTTCTAGCTCTTCCCTTTCGTTGGTGTAATTTCTTTATTCTCCCTCCTGTTTCATGTAATGGCTTTAAACTTTAGTTTGATTTGTTTTCTAACTTCTTTTCTTCATTTGGGTCCATCTCTGTTAAAACACAGTAACAGAGCAGCTGCATGTTTCGTGTGACGACATCTGCACAGAAATTGGAGATAGATTAGAACAACAGCCACATATCTCACCTCTAATTGCAAAACACATCTGACTAATGAAAGCTGTCAGGAATGCTGTCTGCTCTTTAGGGAAACAAACAATAAAAGTTAATACAATAACTGTCCCACTCATTTTTTATTTAACAGATAGTATCTTAAGCTGTTCTGTACATATCCTAGGGTGTTTTGCTTCTTAGGCACCCTGACAAGTAACCAAAGTATTTTTTCTCTATAATTAAGAGTGTAAAATTGACAGAATAAAAAAAAGTAAAACTAACAGAACACAGGAAAAGCTACAAGATTACTGAGTATTTACATATATTCTGCTACTGCAGCACCACATCCTGCTTTCAGGGTAAGGTTCTGCTATAAACCCTTACCACATCCCTCATGGCTGTCTGACAGTAACAATAACAAAACAGCACTGATGGAGAAAAAATTGTATTTGTGTAATTTAACTGCTGTAATTCAACAGAAGGCAAAATTCTATTCTTTATTGATATAAAATCTATCTTCAAGTAACTGATTCAGTAAAGCTGGACAGTTTGTGCTACCAAGAATTTTTCACACTTTTTACAGTCATCAATCTTGGTTAAAATAAAGACTTTTTTTCTGATGTTTTGGCTATTGCTGAACAGTGTTTGCACAGTATCAAGGCTTGTTTTCTTTCCACTTTGCACTCCTGCAGGCAGCAGGATGGGAGAGGGCAGAAAGTTTGGCAGGAAGATGGCCAGAACAACTCACCCAAACTACGAAAAGGGCTATTTCATGCTATCTGATGTCATGCTCAGCAATAGAAATGGGTTGAGCAAGAAGTGTTTGCCTGAGGGAATGTCTTTCCATACAGCTGGAGACTGGCTGCACACTGGGCTGCCTGTGAAATTGCTCTTGCAGCAGCAGGGCTTTTTCCCCTCTTCACTTACTAAACTTTCTTTGACTTGATCAACAGGTCTTCCCACCTTTGTTCTTCCTATTCTGTAGCCCTCTTGCTGCGAGGGTGTTGGTGAGCCAGCGGCTCCCTGGGAATTCAGCTGGGGTGAGCCCACCACAAACCTTTCCATCAACAGACCAAGAGACATCTATTTACTTTTCTTCTTTCCTAACAACATCTCCAGCTAACAAAGAAACTTACCTATAATCTTGTTAATAAATTGAGGTCTCCTTGATGCAGGTAAATATACTCCCAAGAAAAAGAATGGAATTCCAGATAAAGCAATGGCAATTCCAATCACTGAATTTACAAAGTCTTTATAGAGTGGCACTACCACCAGAAATACTGTGCATAAACAGAATATTATTGGGAAAGCCAGACTCAGCTGCAGACAGAAAAAACAAAACACAAGGTTAATGAAATATTTATTGTCTATAGTTAAAACATTATGATACAGACTCTTCTCTCTGAAACCCAGTTTGTGAAATTCTCTGCTCTTCCTCTCATGTATCTGGCTATGTAGGACCATAAGCAAATTCCAGAATTATTCTTAACAGAACTGCTGCTAAAAACTGTAAAAGTAATCAAGTATGGTAAGTCTGCTGTGCTGACAGAAAGTGTATAGTGGCATGAAGTGTTTTTAGACAAAACCAGTAAAACGTGAGAAACAAGAATTACTGACTTTTTTGAGTATAGTATCAACTTAAAGTATGTGAAGGTTATTAGAGGATCAGGTATCATTGGAGCTAAATGTGGTCCACAGAGTTACTTAACTTGAGCATTTCCAATCAGAGATTGCTGCTGCTAGATAAAAGGCTAACTACTCTGTTAGGCTATTGAGACACTCTCCTGTGGGCAGACAGAAGGGGTACTTACTGAACTAGCATACAATAATAGGGTATACTGACACAACAATCTCTTGTTCTTACCTAGCAGACAAGCTAACTTTCACAGTACAACATCAAATGGAAACCATGCTTTGTGTCCTGATCAATCTGTAACCTTTAGAATTAACATTTATGGTCCAGATTTTAGACAGTACTTTTACATGACATGAAAGGCAGGGATTTTAAACAACTGTGTAATAAGTATTACCTTAAGAGGTCTTGGCCGATCTGGTTCTTTCCAACGTAGATATAACTGCCCAGCAATAGACAGACCAACAAAAAACCAGTAACTGAAGCTGAAGTAATTAATTAACTGGAAGACATCTTCCACACACAGGTAAATAAGGGTCATAAAACACTGTCAGAAAAGAACAAGAGTAAGAATTTAAACACAAAAGTTTGAAATTTACTATTTATGCTGGTTTTTGCCTTTAAGTAACCTCTTCTACTCCTTGGTATTTGGCATAATTTTATGCCTCAAAAAATCACTCCCTCAGCAATCACCTTGATGACAGTATATTTTGTCTCTTGTGAATGTTTTTAAGTTTTCCTTTAAATAATTCATATTCTTGTTCTGAAAAAGTTGTCTTAATTCATTGACTGAATCACAGTAAATTACATTCTGCTTCAGGGGACTTGGTTTCTCAGCACTGCATTTAGATGCAATAAGGATCTGAGAGAAGAACTTTGGGTTCTCAGAATTACTTAGTCTTGAGCAGCAGAAATCTTTTATATGCAATAATGTCAATTATTAGTTGCAGTTTCAATTGGCTGGAAATGCAATCCATTGTAATTCATGGTATACAGAACACAGTTCTTATGGCATGGCCTTCTGCTAAACTGATGTTCTGATTTCAGCATGAACTAGTTCTTTTATACTTGTTCTCATGCTATTTTTATACATATATATTTTTGTACATTTTTCTAGCCATGTTTTGAAGCTTCATTTTGGAGGAAGCTGTGCTGTGTGTCCCATCTAATCAGCTGAAAAGAAAAGAAGTAACAACTTGCATTGAAGAGAAGTGCTGGCACAGGTGTGAACCTCTTTACGTGGATCATAGACAACAGATCAGGAAGGTGACCTTCCCGAGATCCTACAAAAAATAGCCTGAAAAAAAGCAGTAAAACACATGTTGAGACCACAGGCAAGACAGAATATATTACAGAAAATCAAAGAATAACACCAGTCAAAATAAATATTTACAACACTGAATTTCAGCCCTTTAAACTGGAACCTGGATTCAACCCATCTTATGAAGATGTAATGTACAACAACCATTGATAGATAATCTTTTAGAAACGTGCTCTTAACAACCATTTTTTTAAAAGGTCATCCTACAGGTAAATAGACAACATCTACAGTAACTGAAACAAAATTCTGTTGTTTCACAAAATTATAAAAGCTAGCACTGAAAACATTCCAGCTAGGGGAAGAATAGTTTACAATGCCAAACAGAAGAGATTGCCAGGTCCCTAAAATGATGGTACTCAACTACATGTTCAAAATACATGTTCAAAAAACAAACACAGAGTTTTATTATCAACTGTTCTATATTGACTGCTTCACCAAATTATCATATTTCTTCTCAATAGAGGCATTGCAAATTCATTCAAAGCATAGGAAGAATATGAAAATGCCTGAATAAACCTATTTAAAACTTTTGCTAGTTACATCCACGACCAGTGCTCAAAGAAAAGGTTCTATACAGTATGCTAAGCTTTCTGATTGCAGCTTCACAGCAGTAGCAAGTTTTTTAGGTTTTTTCCAAGTAGAAAGTTTTAAAATACTAATTTTAAAAGGTCAGTAAGTTTTAGATAAAATACATTTGAAAATAAAAACTTACTAGAATTATTCTGTCAAGTAATACAGAAGGTAATGCAAACAATCAGAAGGCCTGAGGACTCATCACACAGACAAAATTTGTTTGATCTTATAATTATGCTCTGCATACACTCAAGAATGCTTTGGGGAAACAAGGAAGTGTTAAGGGTGTACATGCACACACAGAGGTTTACTTAGATCTGTTGTTTTATTGTGACTGTTCATTATAGGTTCAGTTAAAAAAGTATTTTTGCCTCTCTTGTAATAGATCAGCATAACAGTAACATGTAAAGAGACTTATCAGCATTTGTCAAACTGAAAGAGATATGCACTACCTTGATGATGCTAAAATTGAAGCATTAAGTCCACCAAAACAAGAAAAGGCTACAGCAAGGGGAATTGTCCAGCTGAATAGACCAAATACCTGGTCGGCAAATGCCTGATGAAAGGGAAAAGGAAATATGAAAATATCTGCATAAAGAATATGTAAAACAATGACATCAGAGCTTTTGTAATATGCTTGTATGGAAAAATAGTAACATAGTAAGGACAGTCCATAATGCAGCACAAAGAATCACACAGCTTTCTTATTTATTTATGGATTCTAAATAAGCACAAACTACTTTAGCCAAGCATCTAAAGTCATATTTTCTGCTCACAATAACAATGCTCACAAAGGAAAACAAAATGTTTTGAGAATTTTCTTCACAATCCTAGTATATTTTATTATCTAACTGACCTACAGAACACAAGTGGACATTCTTTGGATTACTATAAATATTACCTAACCAAGCAGGGAAGTGCCATATTGCAGTGAATAACCACAGCCAACATCACACCTACTCTTTATGGATACTGTTTTAGGAATTAACTTTATTATCCCTTTTTTTGCAGTTTCCTGAGCAACATTTTTTCCTTTAGCTCCACTGGCAGGGTCTCTGGGCTCTAATCTCACAACTTGGCAAATGACAGGGTAAGTGATCTTATCACTTCCTAAAAAGCTGATGTTGCTAGACAATACTGCAAGAAACTATGGTGACTGTGGTAGAGCTCTGAAAACAAGAAGTTAGGAGCATCAAAGTTTCACAGTAAGTGGTAAGAGCCACTGATTGACAGCAGTCTTGGATCTAAAACAAAAATGGGTAATAATTTGCAATATACTGTCCTGGTCTATTCTGATCAATCTCCTGGATGGAGAAAAAAGGGTAAGAGACTTAAGAGTAACAAACAACACAACTGAAACATGAAGAAATTTAATTCACGCAGACTGACAGGAATTCTAGCTCCCATCTTGGTCTGAGCATTGTACATATCAGGACATTAGCGTGAAGTTAGGCAGAAATCCCCTCATGCTGTGTTCAAAGGACATGGGTGGAAGCCTCCCTATCCATCCCAATTCTACCTACACATAACTAAATCACTTCCATGATTTCTTTTTCAGAAGCAAACTAAGAGTCATGGTATCAAAAGAATCATGTCTACATTAGACATTGTGAAGTCACTATTTAAGGAAACAGAAAGGTACATATTCAGTATGTATATGTAGTATTCAAACAAAGATTTGAACATTTTATACCTTAGCAAGTAGAAGTAATCTAAACCTTTTATGAACCTTTCTCTAAATCACTTTCTTATCTGTCTCTTCCTTTATAAATTTCAAGATCCTCAGATATGAAAAGCATAGATAGTAATTCAGCTTTCTGCAGGTTTGTCTATTATAAAAAATTTCTTCAGTTTTTAGTATTTTTAACACCTTGCCCTTGACCTCCCCTTCAACGCACTGGTCTTCATCATAATATTTATGAGCTAAGGAGCTCAATCAAAGGTGATAAACACTCAGAACTGGCCTTTATCTGTACTATATGAAATTACCTCTATTTAACAGTTGTCAAATTTTAATTTAAGTACTCCTGGAACCAGATCATCAAAAGCAGTGCACTACTGTTTTCTTAATGTTTTTGTAGGTCAAAAAAAGCCTAAAAGACTTAATATAGTTAGTTTGGGATTTTTTTTTGTTACGTGAGTGTTTGATTTCATGAGACAAAAACCTGTATATAATGTCAATCTTTAAGCTACAAGATGCTGAATAATTCCCTGACATAAACCAAGGCTTGGCCAGCTATAGTTTCCTGTTCTTTGTCTACATTGAGAAAGTGCTTTTTTCAGCACATTATCCAGGTTATGGGTCAGAATCCAACTCTGATGTGTACCATCATTAACACTAAAAAGCAGAATGTGTTCCATCCTTTTGTGTAATTTAGCTGAGCCTCAAAGGCAGACAGGATTTCCTGCTGCTAATGGACAATGCAAAAGCACATAATGATTTCAATGGAATCTTGCCTAAAGGCTCGAAGTCAATGCATTAACTGTGTCACCCTGGTTCTCCTGAAAGGAAGCTCTCATCCTGAGCTCTTCTATTTTATCCATCTTAGCACAGCCTCCCTCAAAATGGAGCTTCAATACAGGGGTGGAAAAATGCACACAGATTTCTAGATATTATAAAAAAACCCAAAAACATGAGAAAAGTATCAAAGAACTAGTCCATATATGTATTCTATTTCATGCTGAAATCAGAACATCAATTTAGCAGACCAGTCCATAAGAAATGTATGTAATACCATAAGAAATGTTCTATATGCCATGGATTACATTTTCAGAAACAGCAACTAATAATTGACATTATTGCATATGAAAGATTTCTGCTGCTCAAGACTAAATAATTCTGAGAACCCAAAGTGCTTCTCTCATATCCTTATTGCATCTAAATGCAGCTCTGAGAAACCCAGTCCCCTGAAGCAGAATGTAATTTATTGCAATTCAGTCAACGAACTAAGACAACTCCTCCAGAACAAGAATGAGGACAAGATGTAAACTCTAATAAGCAATTGTTGTAATATTTTAAAGGAATATTTAAATCTGAACTGCTGATTCTGAAGCCAAACAATAAGCAAAATTACCAGACACAAAACTGGAGGATTTTTTGTTTTAATATATAAAGTCGAGATACAGAACAAGATGTTAGAGAACTAAGATATTTAGTAAAATTGCCTAAAGGATAAGCATTTAGATAAGCAATATTAATAGCTGAAGCTAAAGAAGAGAGAAAAAAGACTAGGAATGTAATCCTATGCTGAAGGATACATACTAGCTAATATATCATTTGGAGAATTTTTCCCCCTCCAAAGGTATTCTTTGCAAGCATTTTCCATTTCCTTTTGAAACATCTGGTACTGGGCCAGTGTGAATGACAGATGCAGGACTAACTCAAAGGCTATTTCCATCCTGTAATGTGTATCCAACTGTTCTAGGATATACTAATATTGTTTCACACATCTTGGAGAACAACAATCATTCATATGAACAGTAAACCCCACAAATCATATACAGATCAAAATGCTACAGATTCAATGTATTCTGGATGCAGGCTATGTTCTACATCAACTGTTGATCCAGCTTGAAGCCTAAATAAGTGATTTCCCTAGAGCTGTACAAGTCAGAATCTTCAAAAGTGAGAGTAATGTAGAGACAACCTCTACCAAACATTGCCATTTCCAAGGTACTTTCCAATGCTGTAGTTGGGATTCCTCATACAGCAAAGGGTGGAGAAACTTCAAGAGCTAAACTTGAGCTGAGGCAATAAAAAAGCCTTTTCTAATTGAGAATCATCTAAAAAAAGTTCAGCTGGGTTTGCCAAGTAGATCTATCTGCCTGTAAAATGATCTTTCAGCAAAACAAAGTTGAAAGGTACCTAAAGTTTGACTAATCTATCTACTGATATCAACCAGCTTAACATGACCCTAAAGACCCACCTGCCCTATGGCAGGTGTTTTCTGACAGGGTTTTACCTTCATCTGTAAAAAAAAGCAGCCAAGTTCATTACTACTACTCAGACACCTGAGTACAAATTTATAAATCCTTCACTACCCTTCTTTCAACAGATGCCAAGAAATGTCTTCTCAAAAGCTCAGCTATAGTGTCTTGTGAACAAACGCAAAGATCTCCACAGTGTTTCTTGATAAAAGAGCTACTGATGTCTAAGTAAAAGCAGACACTGAACATTCACTGCATGCATTTCAGAGGATTATTTTGCATAAGAAAGCAGGGCAGAGAAAAGTACAACACAAAATCAAGTTATCAAGCACACACACTGATAAGAAGAGACTGCACAAAGCACCAAGTAGGGAAGGGAAGAGGGAAAAGTAAAAGAGTTAGTGGCTGCTTTCTGCTAAAACCACAATTGTGCAATCATGGATCCTCCAGAAATGAGCCAGACCTGGGCTCTGAGCTGAGCTCCTCACCAGTTCTACTTTAACTACCACTGCTTCTGGGAGTTGTGAAGTGCATTTATAAAAACAAATGAGCTGGCAATGGAGAAAAGAATGGAGCATTCACAAAGGTACGTGGAGGATGACAGAGGAGCCTACCTGGAGGCAGCTATAAGCAGAAACATTTAGTCCACCATAACAGGAGAAAGCCACCACTATGGAGATGGATATCATCTCAGGATTCTTCTGAGAAAGTCTAAAGAGTGAGAAGGATTAAGAGATTAAATTGTCATCTCTGCTATAGTCTGACAAGTCCTGTAGTCCAGACTTGAATTATAACTGCTTCTAACAGCTTGGAAACAGAGAATTGCTGATGTAACACTTGCAATTACAGATAAAGTTCTTTTATGCCCTCCCATCCATTGAATATGTAATGTATACATAGATACATGCATACTGTAGGACATGCACCTGGAATTGTGCCCTTTAGTTTTGATTTTTTTTTTCAAACCATCATCAGGGAATAATAATGAAGAAAGAAGCTTTCCAGCCATGCACCTCTCAGCTGAACTGCTCTTATTTCATCATGACTAAAATGTTACATTACTCCCAGAAGAATGGTCAAAAACTGAATTACAGCTTTGTTTCAAGGCATGAATGACTAATTAAACTACATTTTATTTTTGTCTTGGATTACTCTGATCTCATGATCATCAGCTGGTAAATTGTGAATGGTTTGCAAGAACACTTTTTTGTCCTTTGAAGGTCTAAACAACAGTTCTGTACGAACAAGTTGAACTAAAAGCAGCAGAAATTCCAACATCAAGAGCTGCCACAACAAAATACACAGCATACTGCCTCACACTCAATAATTCAGGCAAACAGATGAGTAGCAAGACCCACAATCATATTACAAATCACAAGATGAGAACTATTTAATCACACTTAGCTGCACACTAGAAGTGCACTTAGAGGCACACAAGAAATGTCAGACTACACTGAGAGCGTATAGAGGCACAAGCACATGTGAGGCTGGCAAAGCACCACACAGTATTGATTGGAGGGACAAATGGAGAAATGCAAAGAGAATGTAGCCTAACATGAATAAGAAACTTATACCAAAAAACCCACAAAGATTATGAGGTGTTTCTATCAGCAATGTTTAAAAGGCATCTACGAATCCTTTCAGGATCCTATTGCCCAGGAGCTTTTCCAGACCAGGTTCTACTAACACTTTTACCCTGAAAATCATACAGGGCACTAAGGGGATTAATATATCCATATAAGTGATCTGACTGGTACTTTGGAAACACAATTCTGCTTTGACATTTCTCTTAAGATGACGTATAAATACATTCACACATTACAGGAAGATCTGCCAGTCAGAACTACAGTATGTTTTCTTAATTTGGAGCTTCTGAGGACTCTAAGGTGCTATTGCCTAACAGAAACAAACTCTTGATTTATGGCAATCAGGAAGCTGCACATGCAAAAAAAAGCACCTGAGCAGAAGAAGTTTTCTCCCACTGCCATAGATTACTTTGTCAGGATACTGTATGATGTCTCTCCCCACTAACCAAATTAAATTTAATGTCACATGAAATTTGCACATGAACCAAACCCAGAAAATTGTAAAGGTGCAAAAGAAAACAATTTAAATGTGTCTCCTGTAATTCTCATTTCAATTACCATGCAGTTCATCAGGTCTACTCAAACACGTAATTCTCTCCTTGTGTTATTGGCAACACCTTTACTAGGAAAAAGAGGTCCAGTGCAGTAAGAAGTCCAGCATAAAATTCCCACTTCATTTTTAGGTCACTGAATACAACCTTATGGCAAGAGAACCAGCACTACTCTGCTACATTAATATATTGCATTCCTACTTGCATGTAAGATTTCTCTTCTGTACAGCCCACACTAAAATTTCCAATGTCAGCTCCAATAGTAAAACAGTTCCATTTCACAGAGGTGTTGAAGATACTCGATCTAAACCTTTTCAGATGTTTATCCTCTTCTTAGCATCTCTTATAGCTAGCTGTAGAACAAGAGTTCAGTGTTTTCCAAGTCTCTTGTCTATCTTATACTGAAAATGTAATATAGCATTCTCAAGTTCAGCTCAGCTTTTCAGCATTTTCAGCTGGACTCCAGAGCCAGAGAACTTCCATGTAGTTGGCACTGGGAGTGTTACATTGGCAGTGACTTACAGCTAGGTCCAACAAAGAAGGCAAATACAACTCAGAACAACTCTCCCTCTAAAAGCAACTGCCTGCCCCTAATGAAGAGTTCTTCAGTTTTAACGTATGGAATGTGCTTTTCATCCTCAGAAACCTTACTGGGAAGTGCCTGTGCAAGCAAAGAGGAACATGATACTGATGGCTAAGGACAAGCAGATTTTCTTCAGAAAAGAAACCAGTGAAGCCAGTGAAGGAAGAGAAGTAATACCCAAAAGGTCTAAGAAGAACTTAAAAATTTCTGTCTGAATTCAGTTACTCAACATTTATTATACTGTACACCAAAGAAGAATAAAATACCTAAAACACACAGCCTCCCATGTTCCAGTTCATTGAGGGAGCATGCTAAAGCAAAGCAAGCCTGCTCTAGAATATGAGAGCACCAGGGTAAATTGACTTATCTACACTGGATTCATGAGATGATATTCAAAGATGCAACTGAAGTCATCCTCTTTATCCCCAGTTTACTGACAAAGTTGTAGAGCTCCAAGACAGCTGACTATGTAGGACAATCAACTGTTTGCTTCAACCAGTTTTAGCTCTTCCAAGTAAAAGAAATAAGCTGCCAAATACCACCTATTGTAGGAACTCAATCAAGAGCCACAGACATGACCAAACACAGGAAGCAGGTAACAAGCTGTGCATTGGCAGCCAGTATGCTTCCTGTCAGGAAACATTGTGGAGCTAGCTGAGACTTTCACAAACTAAAAATGTGTAGTCTCAAAAAACAAAAAAAAAGGCTGTTCAGTGACAGGGAAAGATGAGATAAAATGTCTGCTCTTCTTTATTTGTATTTGTGCTACTGAGTAATTTTCATATGCAAAGGTTGTGATGGTTTGCATAAGGAGGTAAAACAGAAATCAGCTGCGAAAATCTGACAGGAATCATTGAAAAAGTGAGTGATTTGACATGATCAGCAACCATCTGAAGAGCATTTGCAGAACCATTAAGATAGCTGTTGCTGTATCACTTAAATTTTTTCAACAGAACAGCTTTAAATAATCAGTTTCTTAGACCAAACACTGGAACTATATGACATGAAGCCAATTCTGATGTAAAAGGAGGACATTTTATCATTTTTTCCCCCACATAATCCCTTGTTATGATTTCTTTTGCCTCACAGCCACCAAGAGCACAGAAGGTGATGTGGAAAGATAGACGCATACTTTTCCTCAGAACTTTCTGTCCATGCAGAAATCGGAAATGCCTTCACACCACCCCTTTACAGCTCAAAGCCTTTTCACTTAAAAGGAGAAAGCTACTTCATTTCTTCCCAAAATAGCAACAAGGAGGTTGAAATGTAACTGCTGCTTGACTACACCAGAGACTCTAAAAAGGAAGCACTATTACTACCATGTTTCTTTAAAAATTCATTAAAGTAATTTTTACCCTACACCAACTTTCACCAGCTATATAAAGGGCAATATGTAATCTGTATTTTGTATCACATGTAGAATATCCAAGCAGATGAAAGTGGCTTATTTCATCAGATTTTTTTGAATAGCTTAATACTCACCTCCTTTCTTCATTCATCCACTGAATACAATGACCTAAGTCTTCTTAAAGATTCCACTGAGGATAAAGCTCTCTTCCACCACCCAGAGAAATTTCACAATAAAGATTTTTACATTTTTGTATTATAGGAGGATTTTCAAATACAGCCATTAGCTCTTCCCCTCCCCCCACCACCCCTCACTTCCTTGAAGTATTTGAATTTGAACTGCAAGGGCATTTTTGAAGCAATTCTCCAAATTATTGCCACTTACCACTTTCAGTTCATTTTTTGTTTAGCTTCAGCATTAGGAGCATTAGGAGCTACCCTTTAGAACAGGCTAAATTAGAAGATGAACTACAAGAGCACAAGTGCTGCACTCCCCTAGTGCAACCCAATCTCACTTTGCACATAATGCAAAGTACATGTCATGCATGTGTCACGTCCTCAGTGTCAACTCCTCCATTGTACAGACATCCTTCCGGAGGCCCACACACTTTGTTAATGTCTTAGCAGATCAGGTTTAAAGTTGGTTTCATTAAACTGTGCAACTGTTTGTATCAGAGAGAAGGAATCTTCAATAGCTCATGTGTTAAGCATTAAACTTCAGCTGCACTTTCACCTGATTATTCTAGAAGGGATGGAAGGAGCAGCAATCAGAAGAGCATTGTTTGCCAGCTGATGAGACATCTCAGCAAAAATGCCTTTAGATGGAACATTAGTTCAGCTTTTATATACAGGTATTTGACAAACCAGAGATACAGTGAAAAATTAAATGTTCAGATTTCCAGAAATCTATAACATTCTTTAAGTTCCATTAAAATTAGCCCAACAATTAGAACATCTAAAATAATTTTGCAACTCACAAATATATTTTTTAATTCTTTTCTTGGTCACTCATTATCTCTGCAATTAGACTGAGTTTACTTAATTTTTATGTCTTCCTTTTTTCTCCTCCATGTTCAGATACGTCCCATAGTAGAGAGGAAAACCTGATCTGTCCAGTTTTGAGTATTACAATTTCATGTAAAGCTGCACAGCACGTATATATTCATAAATGTATACATGAACTCAAAGATAAAGATACACTCATTCTTGGTAAAAAACCTATCTCAAAGAACAACTAAATAAATGTATATAAAATGACAAAAATTTAGGTCTGGGTTTCACACGTCCAGTAACGTTCAGGCATTCATCTCCCTTCCTTTATCTGGCCACTGATGCTGCTACAGTGCTGTCACTTGCTGTGCTCAGGAAGATCGACTGGGCAGGCCCCCAGGGAAACACTCTGCCAGTCTCCCAGGGTGGGTCACTTTTCCTGATGCCATTCACCATCCAGCTGTCAAAACCTTTGTGAGGACAAGGGGCAGGAGCAGTAGGGATAGGCTGGACTGGAGAATTTCACTGCTGTCAAAGGAATGTATTTTCCAAATTTTGTTAGGGAAAAACCTGTGTTGCTTTACAGAAATCAGGACAGACAGTAGACTGTGTACTGGCTTTTATATTTGTTTGGATTAAGTAACTCCTCGAGGACTGACCCTTTGCCTGCTGGAAGATGTAAAGGCATCTGAAGTGAGTATTTCACTGACCTCTGAGGGGAATTCACAGGTACCATGCTTACACTCATTCTGTCTGGGTACATAAACGTGCACATATACTGTAATAAATCTGGGAGAAACACTGCTTTCTTAGATGTTCAAGTACCTTAGATATCTAAGTTAGGCCCCCAAGTAAAGTTAAGTTATGAGCTAAGTTAATGCTGCTAAGTGTTGTTTTGTTAAGTTGCTGAGTGTGACTTAGAAGTAGTAAATTAGGCTAAGCACTGCTAAGTACAATTCAGTTGTTAAGTTGTTAACACAAAGCTACAACTGAAGCTTAAGGTATAAATTAAGTTAAAGCTAGGTCTGAGTGTTGTTAAGCTTAAAGGCTGCATTCCTTTTTGCCTTTGCTCTCACCATCCTTTTGTCACACTCACACACTCTTAGTTCTCAGTTCATTTTTCTTTTGATTGCTTGGATTGTGCTTGGTTTTGCTTTTGATTGTGTTTACCTTGGTGTGCCTTAACTATCCTGTAAGTAGTAGAGTGAATCTTGCCAATGAACTTAGTGTGCTGTTGCTTAATACTGATTCTGGGTTTTGCTCATACTCTTACCAATGATTTTTTAAGTGATCTCAAGCACTCGTTTGTAACACTTGGTCAACTTACCACTGCCACAGCATCACTAGCGAGAACAGCATGAGCATCCAGCACTGTATAATAAGCTATATTGGTCATAATATAGATAACAGTCACAACTGGCATAGATACTGCAATAGCCAGGGGCAAGTTCCTGTAAGACAAATAAGAACAAAACTCCAAAACCCACAACTGCAGAAAAAGAAAAATTCTATTAGTAACAGATTAAAGTTATTTATTTGTATCATTTACAATAGAGAGAAAAATAATGAAGCCAGCATAAAGATTTCAAAAAAAGGTATCTCTGGAATCAGAGTTTGATTTCTTTTATAGCTAGAAATTCTAATATAGAAGACTGGGGAAAAAAATCTGATTTTTATAGTAACTTAAAACCTAAATCATGTGTAAAAAGGGATTCTCTGTAACTGCTCTTCAAATACTTTCACTTCAAGGTTTCCAGATTTGTAGTAAGAGCCTTCAAACTTACATGCTTTAAACTATTTCCTAATGTCCATGCTAATTATCACAATTAGAACCCAAAGAAGCAGAGCTCTGAGGTACTACACTCCTTCTCCCTAGGGAATGGGGCTGTCCTTACAGCACTTACTTCTGGAACTGATGCAGAGAGATTTATTAAACCAAACCCCTGTTCTTCCCATCTGCACTCACTGCTGCAGAGAACAAACTAACTGGGCCACACAACAGAGATTCAGATCTAAAATTGCTGAACAGCTATGAGCCCTAGCATGTGGTGTATCTTACTAGCAAGCACATGCCTAGGAAGTTATACAAAAAAAAGTCAAGAGTAACAGGAAAACACTGCTAACCTTTAGATGTGAGCAAATAAGAGTTAACTGTGAGATAAACTCATAGCCCTGAGTGTGCAGCTCCACAGAAAGAAACAACAGAGCAGAAAGAGATTTTTAATGTTAGTCTTTGGCTTTTCTCAGCCTTATTCTTTCCTCAAACCTCACAGAAACATTTAAATGTTTCAAAAGGGAAAGCAGAACCAAGAGTGTTACTCTCACGTTTGCTCAGTTTGAAATCAAACACAGCAGGGTGGCATTGATGTGCATTTGCCATGAACGCTGTTTTCAATAACAACAACAAAAAGAACCTAAAAAAAAACAAGCCCAAAACATAAAAATTATCAGTCTGACTACAACTTTGAAAGTTTCCTCATAAAATTCCTGAGGCCCAGAAGTCCAGCTGTGTCTGTCTGCTGCCATGGAAGCAGAAAAAACAAACATACCTCACAATCCTCCATATAAATCAGTAAATTAGTAACTGGGAATTCTGACTCTTCTTTCAGGTTGCACACTCACAGTAAGAGACCCATGAATCCCACCCAGCACAGAGTAAAAAAGGAAGCAGAAAACTGTGGATTTAATTCAGAAATATTAGACAATGTAACAAAAATCTGAAATAGCATTTTAAGGACTTTGCATCATCCAAGATTAACACCAAGGGATGATGTCAAAAGTGATCTGTGGATTGCAACTTTTGGGTAGACAAATATGAAGGCACAACCAATCAAGTGAACATAAAAAATCAGTAGTAATTTTGTAGTAATTTTGTAGAAGTCTGGAATAACTCATTATTCTCAAGAACTGTCAATGCAGAAAGCTGCAATTTGAAATTCACTTTACCAGCTACCATTCTACCAAGAATGAAGCTTGTATTGGGCACTGATGCCTACCTAGAGGAAATTATTATGAGGAAATTTTCATCAGCTAAATATACTGTGAGAAAAATTGTTTTTCAAAACAATATATCTAATAGAAGAGCTATCAAACTGATAACAGAGAACACTATATTAATTTTAAAAAGAAGAAAAGGCATTGCAACAATACTCAAAAAAGAAGCTCCTCGGCAGAAAAAAACACGTGATTTGAAGGACCAAATGACTGATTAAAATTCAAAATATAGTCTTCTGAATACGTGTACCAAATCTTTGCAAGAGGATTTAATCTGGATGTCAATCTGGAACTCAATCTAACTAAAAAAAGCTAGGGTTTTTTTAGAGTTAAAGTACTTAGCCACAACTTTCCCGGTTAGATAAATGCTCAGTATAAAACTCAACATCCAACATAGATGGGAATAAACTGCAAAAGTCAAAATCAGTTGGGAGAATTAAAAAACATCTCATTCATTCTTTATCATTCAGCTATAGCAACCTGAGCTGTTGCTTATAGTAGGATATAAAAATTATAAAAGAGGATATTCTAACATAAAGGTGTCTGATTACAGACTGACAACTGGGCAGGATTAGCCAGTCACACTTCTAGAGCATAAATTCATGGAAAAGATTAATATTCTTAAATATTAAATCAGAATGATTGCACAAGTAAACACAGACAACACTTAGGTACCTGTTGCACTGCAACATTGAGACCTATTATAATATATAGTAACAACATCTTGAAAGCTTATCTAGCACTGAATACAGCATTCTGCAATCATCTACACTTACTTGTTATGTTTTAATTTCTTTTTCACTTTTAATGGAGTTTAGTAAATCTTTGCTAGTGGTCATCCACAGCCTCACCAGTAGAGCATTTCTACTCATATCTGTGTAAGCTCAGAATTTACCAGTGAAAAACAGCCCAAAACCCAGAAACTTGGGAATCATCCACACTTAGAATGCTCAAATCATTTACCTTTCCGGGTTTTTGATTTCTTCTGTTACGTAATTGAGTGTATCCCAACCAGAGTAAGAAAATAAGGCAGAATACAATGCAAGAGACATTTCTCCAATATCAGTAGAGGATCCCTCAAAAGAGTCCTTAAAATGCCATGTATGTCCTGTGTGGAAAAGAAGCAATTAAGGACAGGATAATAAAACACAGTGAGCAGTATTTTCCTATGTGGCACACAATTACAAAAACACCTCAGAAACTCTAACTCCTTCAAATCTGTTTATTAAGACCTTTTTTCAAATTCTACTCCACATTTCAGCCATGAGAATAAGCACAGCATTTAAAACTACTAAAAATTATTGGGTGTCTATGGTACTATTCTTCAGCTAAACACCTGGTTTGTCCACAGTGGCACAGAAAGTTCAGACACATTAAGTTCAGACTAAGCTATAAACAATTGGCAGTGATAGTACTCAGCTTAAATGTGAGGGTTTATAACATATATATTTAGAAAATAACCCACTCTTCTATCTACTTTTAAATTTTCAAACAGTCTATGCAGAAAAACAAAGATCACAAATTACTTTAGATAACAATGTCAAGAAAACCCCCCACAAACACCTATATGGATGTTTTAGATTTTGTTACTAAAAACAGAAAACGGAGAAAAATTAACAGAGAATTAAGTATTACTGTTAAGATAAAATTTTCCCAAGCTAAAAGTGTATGTATGTTTTTTGGACCAGTATTTGTGAAAACTTTTATTTTTATAACAAAACCAGTATTTGTGCCATCTTTTGACTTTAAGCAGCAAGGCAAGACAAATTCATCACTCACAGTTTATATATTCAAACTACATATATATATATATATATATATATATATATATGTATATATATATGTATATATACATATGTGTGTATATATATATATACACAAACACACACAAAACCACCAAAAACAGAAAGGCAAGTAACTGTAGCTCCAAAATGTGCCCCATACTATGCATCCTGTAGTAACTCCAGTAAAACTGTAGTATTTGAGGCCTCTAAAATATCTTTACTTATATCTCTTCTCTACTTTTTATCCCAATCAGATGTTGCTACTCCCTTGGCACAAACATAGGTGGAGTAACTGCTGAGTTAGGAACAGAAGGAGACAATGTCAAGGAAATTATATGTGAACAACCTCGGTATCTACAAAACAAGGGATGGGCAGATATGCTAAGGATTAAAGCTGGTGCCCACATGCTCCTATTCTTGATTGGTTCACAGTAATTATCTTGTTCATGAACTTTCAACAATAACCAGTTAGAGCAAAGAACATAAATTGTCAGATTGCCAAGGAAAGACAAACATTTATGCAGCTTTGAAAGCAGGATCATTTTCTTGAGCTAAAACACCAAGAAATTCTTCTCAAAGGAAGCATTAAGAACAAAATTAAGTTCAGAATTTCTCGTAACCTGAAGGCACAATGCCCAACACACACACTTTCTAATTCTCAACAACTATAGAGGTCAGGCTTTCAGCAAAAACAGAGCTGTAGCTTCACAAATATACCCACATATTCTCAGCACATTTGTGCTTTAAGTTCACCCACTTTCAGATCACAGATTCATTTTGTAAAAAAAATATTCAATTGATCTCTCTGTAAAGTAGCATGTTCCTTAGAGAAATTTATAATTTTCACCACTCCCACTATATTTTCCTGTCTCTGTGTACTGCTGTTTTCAATTCCTTTTTAATTCTGCACTGCAGGCTGTAAATAACACAAAATTGCTGAGCAATAAATTACCTTCTTTTACCAAGTTCAAAGTCAACTGAGATAGGATGGATATCTCACAACACATGAGATATCATGATTTCATGATAATGCCTAATAATGGTATTACTGGTATTTTCAAAGTGGCTGTATTATACCTTTTTTACTGAGGTATTTCATAAAACATAAAGAGGCAGTTAACAGTCTTTAGACCAGTCATTCAGTTTAACTGATAAGCACAAACTTTTACTTTAATTTTACAAGCTTACCCTGGAATATTTTAACAAGTCCGGCGATGATGATGGCAATAAGAGCAGTGACCTTAGCGTAAGTAAATATATCCTGCACACGTGTGCCCCACTTAACGTAGGCACAATTTATAAATGTTAAAAGACCTAATGAAGGAAGAAGAAAGAAAAATTAAAAGACTATTTGAACAATGCTCAGTTTAACTCACTTTTCAAAGCTTTTAACTGTAATCTAAATATGCACTTACTTGTTATACTAATACTTAAACTAAATGGTTAAACTAATGGTTAAACTAAACCAAATACACAGGTACTGAAAACACTGGTTTCAACAAAACAGCAGGAAACAGATGTTTTAAACACTGTTTCAACAGACAGAAGGAAAGACCTTCCTGTTCCCTGATTACATGCCCATTTTCCTAATGTTATTCTTCATCAGCTGTATTCAGCAGCTACCCTGAAACTAAAGAAACTGACACATGAAATAATTTATTTCAATGTATAAATATAGTTCTAATAAATGAAAGATTATCTAAAAATTCCTTTGGGAAAACATACTAAAAGAGCATTTGGGAAGTTATTTTTATGCTTAGTTGTTAGGTTGAGGATGAGTTCAACATCCATGGAGTAGCTGCAATGCTAAGTATGGTTACAGGTGATACAGTACTCTTTTCCAGTTCTACTGAACTGTATTATGAAGAGAGAATGTATCCCCTCTACAAGGGAATGTACGGAGAGGACAAGGGGGTAATGGCTTGAACAGGAAAGAAAGCAGATTAGATTAGGAGTCACAAAGAAATTCTTCCATGTGAGGGTCATGAAGCACTGGCACAGGTTGCCCAGAGAAGCTGGGAGTGCCCCGTTCCTGGAAGCGTTCAAGGCCAGGTTAGATGGGGCTTGGAGCAACCTGTGATAGTGGAAAGTGTCCTTGCCCATGGCAGGGGGTTGGCACAAGTCTCTTCCAAACTAAACCATTCTGTGGTTCTAAAGAGCATATGCCTTAATACAACAGCTAATACAACAGTAGTCTGGATTTTTACAAACTGGTAGGAAGCAATGAGTATTTTGAGTGTATTTAGTCCTCTATCCCAAAATAAATTAGTCAGACCTATTTCACAAGATTGCAATGAAACTTGAAATGAGACTTTCAGATCTCACAAATATTTTGTAGTTGCTGGCTAAACTTACTCACATGATCAACTTCCCCAAGACAGTTCTAACAACTCTCAAGATTTTGCTTATGTATTCATTACCTTTCTCTGAAGCGGAGAGCCAGACAACCTCTGGCTGAACTCAAGGGCTGTATACTGAATAGGATACAGTATCTTCAGTATTCTTTATTTATGAAAATCCTAATTTGGTACATATTTTTCTTAGCCTAATTATCACTATATTATTGAAACTTCTGTATTTGAAACAGCATTTCTCCCAATTTTCAGATTTCTCTCTAGCTAGTGAAAAAGTGTTTATATACAACTGATCTCCATAGAATTATCTTGTACTGCACATTTTAAATACACATATAAATAGAAACTAAACTTGATTGCTTCAGAAGTAAGGTAGCAGTAAATAAAAATTAAATAAAAAGATGTGATATATTATTTCCTTTCCCATAATCCAAGAGTACTGTAATACTATTGAGATAAAAATTACCTTGTAACAGCTACCAAATTGAAAACAATAACTTTAGAAAGATAACAAAAGTAAGATAATATTCGGACAAGTATGTCACTAGTATGTTAGACAGTCCGGACAAGCTGAATGAGGTTCAACTGATGAGGCATCATGGCAAGATGAGGGGGGAAAAAACCCAGTTGTATCAAATTTCAAAAGTCAGGAGTGCTGCAGCTCCTGAAGAGCCCTCAGGAAAAGAAAACAACTCTGCTCAGTCTCTGCTCTTCTGTATCAGTAACTGGAGTATTTACTCACTGGGTTTATTTCAGCCATATTTTTTAAAGCAACTTTCATTGGGATTCAGTATTATTAGAGTTAGGGCTAGGTCTCTGCTTCAGATGAAATGATACTCTGGTACCTTATAAGGGAAAAAAAAATATTGTTTTTCTTTAATTTAATTATTGTTTAGCTACTTAAAAGTTTCTGAGAACTGTCAAGTTTAGTTCTGCAGCACCAGACAACACCCCAAAATGACTGTCAACGTAATGCTGCACAACACAAAGATTGTTCTTACACCAGCTTTAGTATTGCTATTACTAGAATTAAAAAAAAACAACGAACAAAACTAGAAGCAAACCCCACAACAAATCCACCCAGTCTCACATACAATCTGTACCTAACAAGTGTGCAGACTTCCACTCCCAGCAGCTTCATTATTAAGGGATTAATCATATCCAGAGCTAGTGATCTGACAAACAACATCAGCTGTGCTTGGACAGGGAGAAGTCTAAGCTTTAACAGCTAAACAAAGTTGTAGAGCAGGGCTGAGTCTTAGCACTGAGACTCAGAGCAGGGCAGAACACAGACTTAAACCATAAAACAGACTGCTAAAGTAAATTGTTCCACCTGCCTGAGAGTGATACTGCTGTCATGTGTCTCCACTAAAAAAAGAGGTGCTAAATCCTCTTTATTAGTAGCAAATGTAGAGGACATCACAGTGTTTTTCTCTACCTACTATATAATAATTTTAATTTAATCACTTTGTCGTAATTTCTTGCTTTTTAATAAACTCCTTTTTTTAAGGGATAACTGCCCTCAGAGTGAGGGGATACCTTAAATGGAAGAGCAGATTCTCCCACACTCTTGGATTTGTACCAAGATACCTTGGGACAATACCTGTTTAAGCAATGTGAACATGACATTACAGGCCCTTCATCATTTGGAAGGAAGGAGGGAACAGAATTGATTAAATGGAGATTCTTGGAATAAGTTTGTCATTATTTTTCCCATCAACCAGCACGTTAATGCTTTCACAACAGTAATAAATGCCAAAAATGAAAGGGGAAGCTGCAATCATAACCAGTTATAGAGGTCAAATATCTGAAGTTATTATGAAGGAAATGTCACTGCTGTCATTTCCCTTTCCTCATCCTTTATAGACAACTCTAATAAGGGACATTAGAGCTCTTCCAATAGATGCCTCAAAAAGAAATCAGCTAGAAGCAGCACATACCCTTGCAGCAAATTGTTGGCAGTAAAAAGTCCAAGTTCTGTGTTAGCTTTTTGATACAAAATCATGCCAATACAGGTGACAGGCTCCAGAGCACACAGCTATTTATCAGTACATCACAAAGCACTGTCCTACAGACTTGCTGAAATACAGTTTTCAGTGTTTACTGGAAATGCGATATATGCATAAAACCACATTTAATAGGAAAATCCTAAAATTAAGTAAGACACATACAATCTAATCATACAGATTCATTCTTTTGATACAGAAGAACAGTCCTAGTTTGAAGTGTGTGGGCAGCTGTTCCTCTATATTGACTAACAGAGCTGGCTATATGAATACAAATATTTCAGTGGTTTTTTTGCACACAAAATTTCCACTCTTCAAAACAGCTTTACCACACATACTGCTGTACTGATGTTATTAACAGTTAATCCCAAGTATAAAGAATAATCTTGAATTAATGACTTTTTGAAACCAGAGTAGTAACTGTACCATGTAACCATTGAGAAATTATTGCAAACCAAATTACACCAGAATTTATAGCATAAGAGCCATTCTGAAATAGCTCTTAAGACCACACCAAGAGTATCCTGAGGTTTGATTTAAAATATCTCTCTCAAGGGAAAACAATTTTTACCCCCATTTTTACCAGGTAAGCTTGAAGAGTTCAATACCTTGTTCCGCTTCCAAATCAGAAAATGGTTCACTGTCTGAACACCTGCAAGTTACTGATGTGCTGGAATTGCTCTTTTCCCCACTGTAACTCAAACCATTGCAGATCCAGTATGCAACAACTCTGAGTGTGGCTAAGATTTGTTTTAATAAAACATACCCTGGAGAAAAACTTAGCACAGTAAATGTCAAGAACTACTTACATTCACAAGCAGCTGCTATGAGACGACAAGCGACATACGGAGGGTCACAAGAAGGGAAGAAAGGCTGAACTATGTAGTTAGCAAAGGTGATGGCAATGACTGCCTGACTAGTTGGTTCAACAATGAGGAGTGAGGTCCACAAACGAATAAATGCAATGAAGCTCCCAAAAGATTCCAAGATATATGCATAGCTGGCTCCTGACTTTGTAATAGTGGTTCCAAGTTCAGCATAGCAGAGAGCTCCAAAGACTGAAAATATCCCTCCAACTGCCCAAATTACTAAAGACAATCCATAAGATTTGCTGTAGATGAGAACTCCTTTGGGAGAGACAAAGATACCTGAACCAATCATGTTGCCTACAATAAGGCTTATCCCATTTAGTAAAGATATTTCTTTCTTCAGTTGTAATGTATTTTCATCTCCATCCTGTGTTCTACTTGGATCTGTCCTTTCTGATTTATTGACGGGGCTGTATGCAGCCAGTGAAATTTGTGATTTTGTGTCATCTGTCCTTTCTGCCATTGTGGAAAGACTGTGAATTCTCCACGACTCCAAATCACAATCTAAAACAAAATATAGACAGCTGAAATCATTATAATTCTTTTTTATGACTTTCTTGCAAAATCTTTTTTTCATCTTTTTACCCTATGAGTTATAAATATAAATTATTACCTCTTGTTGCTTCATATTTGTTTTTTTACACAAAGTCAAATTCATGCACAGTTAAACAGCAGAACCAACACAGACAAACCAAAAGACAAATTCCTATATAACCGAGGATGAGAGAGGAACTTCTACCATTAGGAAAACAAACAAAACTGTAGGAAGGACAGAATTAAAATACTCCCATCTTGAGAAGACCAGAAGAAAGAACAGAAAGAAGGACAGTGAGATGTTATAGATAAGGAAGCACCACAAGACCAAGATGGAAGTTCTAAGCATGAACATAGATGTCTTGCAATACTAAAAATACCAATCCAATTACTGTTCTTTCAGAGATAATATATGAGTGATCTAGTAACATGCTACCAATGCACTGAGGGCTCTTGCTAAGGGCCATAGGCAGAGCTACTCACTCCACAATGCCCTTGATGCAACCCTTGACTTCTGACTGACACCACAGTTCGCTCCCTCCCCAGAACTGTCTCCAGATCTCACTGCCTCATTACTCCGTTATCTGAAAGTACAGACTGTACATAAAGGCCCACAGTAGTTTCAATCCAAATTCCTCCATTAGCAATTGTATTTAACAGTATCTAAGGACACAGAAATTACCCTTTTTTCTCTGCATCACAACTGACTGACTGGAAAAGAACCACCTTTTGAAGTCTCCAGAAAATGCTCCCATGCCTTCCAAAAGCAAGTTACTGCTAATAAAATCTCTTAGATCAAGAAGACATTGATAATTCTGAATAAGACCCATTAAACTCATTTTACACAAGTTTTCCTTTGCCCTGCCCCTGATTAAACCGTTAGTGTATACTTCAGCCTTTTACAATACAATAGGAAAAAAAAAGAAAATCTGGGTCAATTAGAATAAACCAGCTAATCTAGTGTGGGGTGTATTTTGTGCTTTTTTTGGGGTAACACTAATTTTACAAGAGGTTTTCTAACTACAATAAACTTGTAAACTGAGAAAACAAACCTGAATATGGGAATTTTGAAAGGTCAACATGCAGTTAAACTACAAACTACATGCGCATCTAGTAACATATGAACATACAAGCTCTTGCAGGCACACCTTTCTGGAGAGAATACCCCTCCTTTATCATAAAGCCAACACTGGTATACTAAAGCACAGAATATCTGACCTGCCATCCCTGAACTAGAATGAAGATGTGCCAATTAAAAAGATTATTTTAATCACTTAAAAAAGTAACTTCAATTGAAATGGAGTACAATTTTTTTATTGAAAAATATGACATCATTCATGTCCAACACATGAATCTTTAGAGACTGTGTTCTTTTAAATAATGCAAGATCATCATCCATCTGTTTAGTTGGATGTCTTTTGGTTTATTTTCCCCTCAATACTCCAAATAAACACTTTAAAGATGCTTAATTACTAAATACACATTTTATTGTTTATACGAGTCACCATCTAGTATCACAGATATACCAGAAGACATCAAATTTCACACTTACAATTAGACCAAAATTTTCAAACTTCCAGAACTTAATCACTGCCATTTCAGAACTTAAAAGCTTGCATACTATAATGAGGCACCTCCAACAAAATTAAATTAACTAGAAGAGAGTTTCTACACACGAGTTACTACAGACAAGTGTCTGCAAAACTGCAAAGGAAAAGCAAAGTAAATTTATCGCAACTGTTGTTACACTTACCGTCTGACTTTCTGTTACTGGTGTAGTAGAGCTAAGTCTTCAATAATACACGTGCTCCATAAATTCACAAGATTATTTGTTCACTTTACAAGAGGAAGTTATTATCTGTAAATGCATATAATCATTAATCAATTATAAATATGATGCAGTCATCAGCAAGCTCTGCAAAACAGCAGAACAAATTAACAAAACAGATATTTTCATTACTAATTTGGCTGTGAGAAGTGGATTTAAAAGAACACTTGTGATGCATAAAAATATCATTCAACTCCAAACTGAGTCTTTTGATTTCAATGAAAAGAACTCGTGACAGGACACAAATGTTTTTCAGAAGGCAATCCACCCCGAACAAAAGTCAGCAGAAGAAACAACAATACTACAGCTATTATTATGGCATCCAACTGCCATTTGAAAACATGCCATGTTCATTTTCAGCCCTTACAGCAACAGGACAAAACTGTGTAAATATGTTAAGAACTGATCACGAATGTATAACACTGCTTTGGTGGTAACTACACAGCTTTATTTCTTACTCACATATCCTAATCATCATTTCCATGTCCTCCTGAACACCTCCCAAAGTACAAATTAATCAGAAGCATATATATTACATGGCATACTCAGGCATTTTGATGATTTAGGTCAATTGAATAATTCAAATCCCATCAAACCTGGTGTGTTAACATGGAGCCAGTTTTGCACAGAGTAACCATGATTTACCTCATGGTCTGGAGTTCAGAGGTGCATCTAATTACCTGCAACTACAGACTCAGTACCTGCCCAAATGCCTCCACCTCAATTAGCAACACGTGACTGCAGTTCTACACAGTTTTGTTACTGATGACCTTGACTGTTTCTTACCCTACTATCTACACCCAGGAAAGAACAATCACAGTATCTCACAACCTAGACTGTCTTGTGCCGCAACTCTCCTTCTTCCCCTCTGAGCCGAGCCTACTATAGCTATTCCAAAATTCTGCCAACAACCAGAATTTGCTTGAAGGTGTGTACAACAGCTCTCTTCTCTAGTTTTGATTGTTTTCTTCAGGCCCTTTAAAGCCTTCAGGGCAGGAATGGCTTATTTGCCCGAATCACGTGATGTGTTATACTGCCTTTGACAAAATCAAAAGTGTTGGCAGGTTTTTTCTTTCAAGTACTTCACTTAATCTTAAATCGAATCAGAATCTGGAGCTTTGACCAATTGGAAAAAAACTTACCAAGGAAGAAGGAAAGCAGACTAACCGAACCTATGTCAGAGAAAAAACACATACATTAAAATCCATGAATCTGTCACAAGATCATTATTGAATCAGAGACAAATAGTATACATTTTCTAACATACTATAATCCTACTATACTGCAGCTAAAAATACTACCAGAATAATCTCTAAGGCTGCCAAAACCGAGCCACAGGAGTGCTACAGCTAATGCAAGGCTCTGCCTTCACACAAGCAAACTGACACGTGGATTTCCTCATCCCTCACCCTTGTGCAACAGTGTCTTCAACTCTTTTTTGCTGATCACTGCAGCTCTGAGGAACCTTTTTGCTGATATATGTAGATTTCTTTTTTTTTTTTTTTTTTTTTTTTTAACTGATGTGGATTTGCTGTAGGTATAGAAAGCTATGATACGAAACCAGGACAGAGTGACCTGAAACTAGGATCACTTCACTGTTTCACCAAAAATTTGTCTTCTGGTAAGGCCTATAACACCGTGGCCAGGTATGAGAAGAGCTGACGAAGGTTGACATGCAATTAGCAATGTACTAACACTGTGTTACAGGGTTTCCCTCCTTGAAGGGGAAGGAAAGAGAAACCATCTGCCAAGATTCCCTTTCCCCCACTGAACGGAACAGTTGTCAGTTATTCGACCTGGGATGAACCTGCAAGCAATTTAGTACCAAACTGCTAAAAGCTTACTGTGTTTGCTATGCTTTTATACGATACCCACTCATTAGCGCAGATTTCTGGTGTTCTTGATTGCATAAAACAACTCTCATTGTAACACAGCTTTACGTACACACTTTGGCTATTCACATATACCAGATGTAAGACTCCTATTTCTGAATACAATGAATGATTGGCTCTATAGCAAGAGTCAAGATTGCTCTATACAGGCAAACAGCATCAAAGTCTCCAGTGACTTAAGCACCAACAGAGCAAAGGCCGTAAGTCCCAGAAATGCTTACTCAAGGCAGTGTATATATTTAGGCAATGTATATATTTATATGTTTAGTGTGGACATTTACATGGGAAAGGCTTAGAGTTTGCCAAGTTTTTCTTTTTCTGCTGGGAGAAGAATCGCTGCCCTACCATACATAAGCTTAACAAATAGGAGAGCCGTGTGACAAAAAAAATTCCCAGTGTAAAGATCTAATATGTTTAACCAAGTCTTTTGTGCTTGCATATACCAACACACCATCTTCAGCACAATTTTAAAAAAAATCCTACTAACAAACTTTTGATCAAATAGAATTGGCTGTAATATCCGTTTTTAAAACAAAATACAAGGTATGTTTATCATGTAAAAAGGTATGAAAGAGAAGTTACTACGGCAATTTTTTCACTTGATAGTTTATCAGTATGGTAGTAAGTCATATTTTCATATATTTTCGTATTTTTCATTATTATAGTTCCAAGGGAAAAAAAGAAGTAAGGTCTCAACAGGCACTTTAATCAGTCTCGATTTAGGCTGGGAGTGCACAAAGCTACTGCAGTGAGAGGAACATCTGGTGAAATTTACATCAGGTAAAGATAAAAGGAACGATAGTAGAGTTTGTTAAAGTAATTCGCCTTATTTTTAAAGTTGGGGCAGAAAAGCAGAAACCTCTTAAAAGGGAGGGAAATAATGCCAAAAGGCACATGCTACGCCCATCTGTACTCTTTAGGTGGCACTTGCAGCCGCGCCTGACCAGATTGTAGTTAATATGCTTCATTTAAAAACACATAAAACAATAAAAATTACTACTAAACGCCAGCAAGCAAAGGCGTGCTGGCCTGAGGGTCACGCTAAGCGAGCAGGACACTGAAGTGGGCTAAGAGCGGTTACAATTACCGGTACCCACTACCAAAAAGCACTGAAGGCTTCACAAAACCTCGAGTCGCCATAAGCGTGACCTCAAGGGCTGTCCCGCCGGCCTGAGCCCCTGAGGGGGTCCCGCCGCAGGAGGGAGGGGGCATTTGCAGGGGTATCATTGCTACTCTCGGAGGCCGCTCCGCTCCGCACGAGCCGTGGTGACCCTCTTTCTCCTTATAAAATAAGCGAGGATCACACAGATTTCATGCCTTCTGGACAGCCCCGGAAAGGAAGCAGCTGCAGGCACCCGCCTCAAACGGGGGCTGTCAGACTGCAGGAGCCGTTTAAAGACAATATGGAAACACACACGGCATTTATCTGGCTACCGCCGCACATTTGCAGCAGCCCGGGTGGCCAAAGCCGCCGCCCCAGATGCTCTGCAGGGCAGGCACTGCCGCCGGCAGCCCCCGCACTGAGGCCGCTCACCGCCCGCCTTCCCTCAAGGTGAAGGGAACTGAAGGAAAGCTGGGAAGGAAGCCGAAACCTCACCGGGGCTGCGCTGGCCGGAACCGTGTTACCTCGAGCTGTCTCGGGATGCTCCCCGGCCGTTGGCACCCCACAGGCGATGGCGGCACGTCCGCCCCGCCCCCCCCCCACGCCGGCATCGCCGTCCCCGTCGCCATCCCCGACCCCGCCTCTCGGCCGCGTCGCGCCGCAATCCCCTCCCTCATCGCCTCCTCGCCCCTTGCCAGCCGAAATCCACTCGCGTGGTCGTTCGGAGGGAGAAGCTGCAAGGAGCCCCCCAGCTCCGCAAGGGTTGCGCGGGACCTTCCGTCACCCGCTGGTGCGCAGGGAGGTGTTTATAGGGCCGAGGCTCCCCCCTGCCCCACGAAACTCACGGCCTCCCCTCCGCTACCGGTGGGTGAGGAGAGCCGCGATCGCCTCCCCCGCCGCAGCCGGAGCGGGGGACCAGCCTCCCCCTTTGCCACGGGGGCAGCATGAAGAAGATCCTTAGCGCTGACGGTACGGGAACGGCGCCTTTCCCTGCCCGGGCTGGGGCCCTGCCCTCACCCCGCCGTCCCTCAGGGCCTCGGGGACACGGGGCCCCGGCGGGCGCTGCACGAAGTTACATCCACATGAGTTACACCCGTATGAGTTATACCTGAAAGACCCTCAAGCTCGAGACTGAGGGGCCTGAGAGGGTGGAAACGCTAAAATCCGGTGATACTTTTGGTTTTTACTGCATAGGTCCTATGCGCCAGTCATAGTGGATATGGAAATGAAAGTAGAACTACCATTGGTGTGTTCCAGCTTCCAAGAGGCGCATATCTACACCCCAAATCTGACTCCGTTAAAATACATGCAATGGACTTCGCAGAATCGTGATTTAAAAGTGCCCTATGGTGTCTGAGTAGAATAGTAAGGAATTTGCCATCCAGCAGATATATCTAGGGTGTAATGAAAGCATTCTTGTCTTCCTCCAGCAGATTAATAGTTTTACTCCATCTAAGCCAGTGACCCCCAGGCCACAGCCCCCTCTTAATGTTCTTTTATTACCTTTTTGCTGCTCCCCACGAGACAAAGGGATGGTCAGTGCCTGGAAAGACAACAGGGCTCAGGAGACAGGATAGTCTAAACTATTTAATTACTCCTCCCTTCCCTGCTCCATGGTTATTATCTACCATCTAACATAGATAAGACAGAGGTGAAGTTTATCAAAAGGGTAAAAATCTTAGGGGTAAATAAAAATTATAAAGCTGTAAAATAGGAGGGAAAGGCAAACTGTGCACTGTAATACCCATAAATGTGCTAGTAAATGCAATAGTGGAGTCCAATTCTATCGCCACAAGGCTTGCATTTCTGATTTCCATTCTGCTTCCTCTCTCAAAGGTTGTGTGTTTTATCAAGGAATTGTTTTCCTTTGTTGTCACAGAGACAATCAGGCTACCAAGCAACTGCTGCACTCATCTATATCTCCAGATATTCATTACATTGTGTTTGGATAAAAATTAATTAAGAAACTTTTTTTGTTATTGTTAAAAGTTGGCTTTTTAAGTGCACATAAAGAAGATAATTACATTAGACTTTATTTCTAAACTATAAAGCACCATAGCAAAACATACTCTTTTACAGGAGCGGGGTCATCTCAGCTCTTTAATTATATTCGTCTCAACTCTTTGTTTGGATTTTGTCAGACTCAAGCTATGCTAAATCTGTTACCTGCTAAAGCTACTGACAGTGTTGCAAAGCACCGAACAAAACCAGTCTGCTGCCTTCTGGGAGCTTAACAGCCCTGATAGGCGATTTCTTTGTTTTTAAGCCACTTATACAGCACTGACAGAAGATAAAAATGTAGATGACATCCCCAGAATATAATTAAATTCTTACTGTATGAAACCGATTGTTACAAAGATAATATGAACCAGAAAGCAGTCATTAGGTGGTAATTGTATTTAGCCATTCTACAAATGTGCTAGTGCCCTGTGTTCTGTAGTACAGGATTTGCAGGTAGATGGGTGTTTGCAACAGTTGTCTCGCACATTAATCAAAAAGTGGATTGAGTGTGAATGTAAAAGATGAAGCTGATTTCAGTTGTTGCTAGACTGCCTTTTGAACTCTCTCATGACTGAATCTACTGAAGAAAGAATTCACTTCTCAAAAAAATG
Organism: Parus major; assembly: GCF_001522545.3. NCBI lineage: Eukaryota > Metazoa > Chordata > Aves > Passeriformes > Paridae > Parus > Parus major. Next base: position 8,715,325 of record NC_031780.1, on the reverse strand, counting down.
GACTTATAAAATGTGAGCTAGTTGTAGAATTGCCTTTAGAACTGACAAGACACAGGAAACAAATTATTAGGCATGTACTGGAAGTATAGAGAATGACATTTTACTTTAGTAGAACTCTGAAAAGTATTTGTTAGAGAAAGTGCCCATTTGAGGGTTTCAAAATAGAAGTTCACCTCTGAATTATGAAAACTTAGAACACTGTAGAGTTTGGCATGAGAGATCCAAGTTAGGATACCATCACAAGGTTAGACAATGCTTCTAAATGTTTGCAAGTGAGCAGAAGCAAACCTCAGCAAAATCATGCAGATAGATATTTTTGTCCATTTTGGTAAGGTTCATATTTCATAAATAACTTTTTCCATTTTACTGTGGAAGCAAAATGTAAGTCTGGACTCCTTTATTTCTTCTCTTGTTACAGATTTCATAAATTATATGGCTCTTCCCTGATGCTCCATAAATGGCCACTGGTAAGTTACATTTATACAGGACTGTGTATTCTCTAAGTGCTAGCAGACAAAAAAAACAGCTAAAAAAGGTTTAGTTTCCCCTAGGGTTTTATCTGATGCTAATTTAATCAAGTTAAGATCTTATCTAATTAGCTAATGAGAACAAAGTCAGACTGAGTTTGGTTTAGTATGTGAGTTTTTCCCTATCTGCTTTTTTGTGTCTGACTAATATTTCCACTTAGACATATCTTAGAAAATGTAATTCAACTCAAAAAGCTTGAAAAATAAACTGATTAAATACCTGCAAACAAACCAAATTGAAAGAACATCAGATTACAGGAAACCAAATCTGTATGATATTCATTAAATGGTCTTAGAACATGACAAAACCAGGTTAAAAATTGCTATTAAATCTAAGTGAGTTTGGAACCTTATACATCAGCTTTGTACTTGTTCACAAGTTCATTCTGGTGAGTTTAAGCATATCCTTACAGCATAAGTCCCCCAAGAATGTGTTGCTCATGCACTTAATTCATGGAAGAATGAGCATGCACTGAGCTCCTTAAGGGTCAGCACTGAAGGGGTGCTGTGTAAATGTAAGTAGTACTCATCGTACAATTGGAATTTAGGATGGAAATATTGCTTCCAGCCATGTGTTTGATGGTTTTTGCTGGTTCTTTTTAAAATTCTACCATACAGAATGACTCCTGGAACCACTTTGATGTTTGTTTTGAAATGTACATTCTGTGGATGCAGGAGTTATTCACAGGGGTCATGAAATTGTCCAGGACAGTAAATCTGGAGTTTAGCCAGATCGCAGCAAATGACAATTTTTATAAGTACTTAAAAGCAGAGATTATTTTTTGGTAATTTTTCAACCTTAATCAATTCAAACAACAAACACAGTATCAACTATGTATTTCAGGAAACAGAGTCAGTTCAAAAATGTAAGTGCACCTGTTTCTTTTCTTTGGTTAAAGCTGAGTGACTTCATTTACAAAAACAAATTCACTTATACTTTGCCCTTGCTTTTTACTGTCATCATTCCATTGTAGAAATTTCTGTGCTAGGTGGTTTAAGTAAGTGTGATTTACATATGAGAGTGACTACAAGCACCAAAGTGCCATGCAATTAGAAAATTTAGGCTTCTGTATATACCTTCCCCTGCTCCTAGCTGCATGTCTCCTCCTACTCCACTGGCCTTCAGCATTTGACTGGTGCTGGCACTAGCCCAGCCCCCTCTGTAAGGCAATTTTGCTCACTTAAGCTGGCAGAAAACAATACTTCTATGAAGGTAGGCTTTTTATTATCATAATCACAAAAGTACAAATGTGGAATAAGCTAGGAGTGGAGCAGGAGGTAGTAGAAAATATCCCTTTAAGGAACAGAAACTGTGGGACGTCTCTGTCTTGTCCAACTGCAGTTATTTAAATACTCTGAAAATTAACATTAGTCTTTCTTTTATGGAAAACTTAGCTTCTCTATACTAAAGTTTTTTTTAAACGGACTGTAAAATAAGCTTTGACATCCCATCTTTTAATTTTATTTGTCTTATCTGGTTCTGTTGCCTTTCAGGTACCTTTTTCTTTTCACTGCCTCATCTACTCTCACCAAAATTTATCATTTGCTTATACATATCTTTGTTGCACATTATTGCAAGCTGGTTTTGTTCAGTGCTGTCCATGCTGCAAAGCAGAAGTGGGAATAGATATCTTCTAAAACATGGCCAAGTTTTCAAATGTTAACTTTGCTAGGAGGGCAAAGAAACACCAGCAAAACTATTTGCATCTTCAGTCATCTCTAGGTAAACTTCAATGGTCTCTAGGACTTTTTTATCACTATTTTGATTAATGTCACAAACCTTATATTTTCATTTTCCATTTGTCTTGCTCATGTAATCTTCTTTATTACAAGGGGAATGTACAATACATCACGTATTTTTCCTGGTCAGTTTTGGGGGTTTATTTGGAAAAAAACGTCCCTTGTACATATACTTGTTTTAAAACACGGTTTGGCTTAGTGTTCTAGACAACTAAATCATTCAGCTTTGAGACCCTACCCTTTGATTATACAATTTGTCTTATCTGTGTTGAATTAACTTCATGAGCATCTGGCTATTTATTAATGAGAGTGAATGAATCACAGTCTTCATTTTCCTGGAAAACAACATGGGATTTAGAATAATTGTTTCACAAGTCTTATAACACTGCATTAAAGATAATACTCTTTGTCCATGTCAATTTTGAAGGCTATTAAAAGTGATTATGTATAAAAACAAACTAAGGAGGATTTGTAGCTTTAAAAAATAGCATCTTAAGAATAAGTATTTTTTCTTGTTTCAGGTCCCAAATTAGTATGTGGGAACAATGATTGAAGAATATGAAGTCCTTAGTTTTAATGTTTGTAACACAGTTCAACAGCATTTAAATAAATTTCTTCTGGATGAGACAGTTTAAAGACATCTGTTGGGTTAGGTTGTTCTTTTATCTTGAGTAACTCTGGCCTTCTAATACAACCACTCAGACTTTCTTCAAAACAGTAAAGTTGCTTTCTGTTACAGATTCCCCTGTATTATTGTCAGTCCTTTGTTGATATGCTTGTGTTACCTGTCTCTCTCTCTCTCTTGTTTAAAAGCAGGAAAAAGGTATGGAAGCTTAGAAGCTTCTGATCATACTCAGCAGTAGTTACATTGACACTTTTCGCAAGCAGCTGGTTACCAGAGGCTGAAGCCAATGTCATCATTTTGTTTGTGTTATCATGCTGAGTCCAAACTTTGCCATTTAAATACAACCAGATGTTCCTTACCAGAGCCACTTTGAATGCAACATGTTAGACTACAACCCCATCAGTGCTGATCCCACCCTTCCATCTTTGCTTTTAGTGCACTCCTGTTACTTTTCTCTTAATTACAGAATTACCCTGAGTTGTTTGTACACCACAAATAAAGTTGGACCTTTAATAAAAGATCTCTGCTATTTTATTTAGAGAACTTATAATAACACAATACTTTACAATGTAGGAACAGTTGGATGAACAGAAGTAAGGACAGCCTTTATTCCCTAAACTTTCAGACTTCTGGGGGATTCTGTGGTTTTATTTGATCCAAATTTATGTTGCCTTTAAAAGTCAGGTTTTCTGAAACATAATCTCAAAGACCTTTCTGCACCTTGTGTGTTGATCAAAAATTCCAATGCCTGTTGATCTCATATATTTTGCCTCTAAGGGGAACACTCTCATGTATGTGTGGTAAGAGTGACAAATAAGTTCTAATTAGTAAACCTTGTACAAGAAACAAAACCATGTTGTTTCACAAAGATCAGAGCACCTTTGAAGTTGTCACTCAAGGTCCTGCTACATTTTCCATGAGGAAGATTTTCAGAGTTTCTTACTATTTAGAAGTACACCTTAACAATTGAGATGTAAAACATCTTAATGCTAAAAGAGTCTTTAAGAGTTGGGATTTATTGCCAGTCCATTTGCCTTTGCAGTAAATAGGATAGCCTTGTTAATGGGTTTAGTCTTTTGTCTGCCAGTATAGTTGTTCCAATTACAAATCCATTCTTTGCTATTATTAGAAAGCATCCAGCCCTAAAATTAAAATGATGGTTGACTTTGCTAACTTTTCAGAAATTATTTCTCAGCAGGTTATTTGTGAGTGTTTTGCACTCTGCTTCTTTGTTCCTCGCTTGGCTCTTGATTACTTGGTATGTACAGTGTCCCACGGAGCAAATAGTAGTGGACTAATTAAGAACTACCAAGAGTTTCCCAAATTATGCAAGATCCCTGGAACTATGAAAAGCCTTTTCAGCTTCCCAGTCACATACTGTGAAGTGCCATAAATCAAACTTTTGAAAACACTGAAAGCTATGCTTCAGACACTTACAGGTATACTTTAGTTCCAGAAGAAAGTATTTACTTTTTTGAAGTTCACTGCCAGGTTTTTTAGTACTACTTTTTCTCAGTTGGAATCCCACAGGCTATGAACATTCTGAATACCTGATTTAATGACACATGGTCACTTATTGGTGACATTGTTGTCTTTACTTTTATATGAGTCTGGAAGACTAAATGAAGTAGGAGCAAACACTTGGGCTTTAGTGTTAGAGCTTAGGCAGGAGGATAAAGGAAACTAAACCTCATGTGTCATATTACACTCTGGAGGTCAGGGAGTTATTTTTACCTCAGTGTCACTAGTATGGGAAAATATAGAAGACCTCAGCTTATGTTGAAACTACAGAAGACAGCCAAGTTATTTGTTGAGATGGGTCATCAGTGTCATCTCATGCAATAAACGTTATGGCTGGAGTCCTGCAAGTGTCCTCACCCCGCACATCGGTCACTTGGCCACGTAGGTTGCTCAGTGTCATACTACACGAACAACGCTGTATTTGTCCTTACTACAAAGAGCAAATTTTATTACTGAAGTGTTGTATCATTGGGGAAATTTTTATTTTGGATTATTCTATGGTAGAATGGTATACATTGTAGATAACTGTGAGGCTGTGTCATTAAACAAAACCCAAAGATTTAGATTAGGTGGTTGTACTGAAATAATCAGGAGGCAGCTACATTGCATGCTGTTGGAGTTAAATCCAATGTATAGCATACAGTAAAATTACAGCTGTGAAATCCTGATGATTGCCTTTTATTTTGTTCCTTAAAAAGGTTTCCTTTGCCTAAGGAAAACATCTGTGATTAAATAGCTGGCTGTAATAACAAATAAGAAAAATCCTGTCTACGTGCCCAAGCATATCTTGAAGTCTCAAATCTAGAGTGCACCTTTCCCTCTGCAGCTGTGTCTGTCTGTGCACAGTAACTGGTACAGTCAATTGTCACTGTTACAGTCAGGAGAGGCCTGGCCACAGGCCCCGTGCTCCTTCTCTTGCTACTAAAGATGGACATAAAGAACACCGAACAAGAAATTACAGCTTTCACTGATGGGGTCTAATTTGGGTGAAGAAGCTGACTGTTACTATGAGATTTAAACCAAGATAAATAGTCTCCGACCAGCTAAGAATGCAGCAGACTTGGCAGTGTTAGGTTTACTGTTAGACTCTGATCTTAAAGGTCTTTGCAATCTAAATGCTTCTCTGATTTTAAGAATTAATTTAATAGCTATATTGAAAGGCTAGTAAATGGAATACAGGAAAACATTCTTACTAAATACATCAAAATGTAACAACTGAGGAGTTAAAATCTTCTTATATATCTTACTGAAAATTAAATGTAATTTTAGTTTTGAAAGACATAATATAAAACAGCATCCAAATCTCTCCTCCCTTGTACATTTAATGAATTCTCTGCAAAAGTGTGAGTTTTCTGAAAACAAATAAATCTGCAGGTTTGAGTTCCAGCATATGATTGATTGCAGTGGAGTGAAAAGATTTTAGCCAGAGTTGCCAGACTGCATTTGAACCAGCTCTGCAGGAGTCAGAGCAGAAGGGAGGAGAGCAGAGCAATGCCTTGTTTTGCAGAAAGCCTCCTTGAGTTGAAATATTTCTTTGGCTGTAAATGTTTTAGTGTCATACAGTGTTTAATAAAACCTGTCTGAGACATGCAGTCTATCAGAAAAACAATCAAATTTCTGTGTGAGGTCATACCCGTTCAGCACAAGTAACAACCTCTTCTTTCTTTCTGTTATTTTGTTTGCATTTTAACATTGTATGTCATAAGGGGTTCTTTTTTAATGTTCCTGTGGTTTCATGTGAAAAGAGGGAAGAAAATACATGAATGTGAAGTAGCTCTCTCAGCAAACATGTAATGGACTGACAGAAATCTTGCTTGATAAAGACTGCATTTTAATAAAAATGGAACATTTTCACTGTATTTGAGAGAAGATGACCAACCATGATCTGCTGAAAAGCAAAAATGTAGAAGAGCCTTCTATTAAGAATTCATAGCAACACTGTAAAGGGTGGAAATAATCTCCAGGGCTCTTTAATTCAAGTTAACTCTATTCCATTGTCAACAGCTGACTCACTAACAGGCCCATGACTTCACAGGTAGGTGTTAGTGGAATAAATAGTGATTGAGTTACAGGGTAGTTATAAATATTCATGTTATTTAGCTCCAAGCAAAAACATGTTACTTTTTCCCTTCAAATCACTTCAAATGTTTATAGCTTGCATAAATAAACTGAACAGGCTGAGGGAAAATGTTTAGTAAATCACTATTGTTTGCATGAATTTTGTAAAGTAAAGAACTCTTGGTCAGATAAAAAAAGTTCCATGAATATTGCTAATTTCTCAGGGTATGGGGAAAGAGCCTGTCTTCTTGATGGCCTTTAAATCTTTTTTAAGCCCCTGCTTGAAAGCCAGTCCAGAATGACAAAACACAAGAACAGACCAGGTGCTCTGTTTCCTCACTGCATGTTCAGTGCTCCAGACTCTTGTGTGCCCTTCATCTCCTCTTTGCTAGACCAAACACACACAATTTTATCAGCATGTCCCTAACATGAGCTTATCAGCTTTCCTCTCTTCTGGGTTCTTCTCAGTCCATGCTTAGAGCTGAGCACTGTTCTCCTGCTAAAACACTGCCTGCAGGGAATGGCAAACACGGGTTCCTTTGGCACCTTGGACACACGGGGAACACGGCAGGCACTCGCCTCACCAGGCTCTCCTTCCAGTTCCCTGTTCTTCTGTGACAGGAGGCTGTCACAGCACATGGAGGTGGCATAAAGACAACTTTATTGGGAACATATTTTGCAGCTGTTACAAGGTCAAAAGTCTCATACAACTGTTTTTTTTATATTTTCCAGGTGTATTCCTTAGTCACTTGTATCATTTTTTCCCCAGCAGGTAACATTCTAATGAACTGAAAAAAACCTTTGAGCCCTTTTTGGCCAAAGGACAACAAATTAATGTTGGTAGTCATTCTATTAACTAATATGGCACTTTTTTCTTGATAGCTAAAGAAAGAACTAACTGTACAAAATTTTCTGGAGAACAGCCAGGTTACTTCTCAAAGAGTGAAATTCAGATGTGCTTTCTACTTGTATTAATATTGTTTTTTCTTTGTGGAAAGTTCAAGTACAGCAGTTGGAAATAGATATTGAGATACTTTGGCATGTTACCACATTTTAAGAGGTAAGTTCTTATTCTAAATTATTGCCATTTAATTCATCCTGGTTGAAGAGGTCCAGAAGCTCTTTAACTCATGCACGTCTTCTTCGAAAGAAGAAATATCATTCTTAAAGCCTAGAGAAAATGGCAGTTTGAGGCTATAGATTTCTGTAATGTTACTTGGCATGTGTTCTTAGCAAAGAGAAATAAAAGCAGGAAATAAAATACTGGTCACAAATTGTATCAGCACAAGAGCTGGAAATGGTAAGTCTAAGCTTCTGATGTACCATTTTTGCTGGGGTTAAGCAAAATGCTTACAATTAATATGTTCTTGCAGCTGAATTTAATGTAACCCAAATAAATCATTAAATATGTTCTTTTCAGACTTTGTCAGGTAGTTTAATTGATGGTGGACTTACCTTCAAAATCCAGGAGTTTTGTTTAACTCAGCTGACATACCATCTGTCAAGTCAACTGTGTGCTCAGTTGAGGAAATGTAGTTCCAGGCAGGCAATGAAGGAATTGCTTCTCTAGAAAAGGAACAAAATCAAACTGTGCTAGGGTCTTTTGAGTACCACTAAAGTATTTTTCAAAGTGGGGGAGGGCAGGGCAGGGCTATGTGCAGGAGAAGAATGAATAGGAATATAGTGCAAGGCAAGATTTCCCGAGATATAAAAGACACCAGCAATCCTGGAGACAGTATGTACTGCTGGAGGAGAGCATACTTAATAGCTGTATAGCTCAGAAATCAATACATAGCAAAAAGAAATCTAAATTTTCTGTGCCTGCCTTGATGATGAGTTTGGGTCCTTCCCTAACATACCAGACCCACAAGTATTTATTTATGAACATAACCTTCCTTACAGATCTTCACATGTGATGCTCAAGTGACTAAACCTGGGGAAGCATGAAAATTTTACAAGGTTATGTAGGATTCAGACTTGAAACAATAAAATAAGGACCCTTGAGGTTTAGTATGTTTTCATTAGTGCTTTAGGTTTTGTGCTTATGGTGTAAAATTCTTCTGTATATGTTAGCAGTCCATTAATACATTTTTTTAAATTTTGTAGATTAGTATTTTATGAATATGACTTGTTATCTTCCTCTGTTCTCTGTTTTTAACAGGCACTGGGAACGAGTTTTGAGTGGTATTTATAGCTTTGTTTGCCTTGCTCTCTACTGGAAAGACTAATCTCTTAAACATTTCATTGCAGTACCTCAGATTAATTTTCCACAAATCAACTTCAAACAAATTCTAGTGCAGACATTCTTACACGGCAGAAACTCTCCCATCTCAGATAAAAGCATGGTGTAGTTAGGACAAAGGGCAAGGGACAGTCATCTTTTTGCAAATCAGCAAAAGATAGCTACAACCAGTGTCAAGAAGAAAATTACATTTCAATACATCAGAAAAATAAACATTTCCTACTCTACTTGCTATTCCTTTTATAAATTTAAATACCTTCATAAAATTTGTACAGCTTGTCACTTAACAACTATTAATTCTAGTTTTGTCATTTCTGAGTAACTGAAACAGTTTCACTAATCAGTTTATACAATCAGTCCTGAAGTGACTTGGTTTTATTATTCTCCTTGCTGTTTTCTAGAGATACCCATGTTTTACATTTCCTTCCTGCAACTCCAGTTGTTCACATTCAAGTCTTGTTTCTTCCCATAGATACTAAAGAACAGTTTGATTCTTCTATCTTTAATCCTGCTCAGTGCCATTTGTTCTACATTGTTTCGTAATATCTAGGCAACTGAAGAAAACAGGTGAGAACAATAAAAAAATAATAAACAAGCTTGGGCAGAAGCAAAATACCATAAGCTTTCAGCAGTTTGATATTTCATACCAGTGATCAATATGAGACATTTTTAATAGCTCGCACTAAAGGCTTTATAAGAGTATGTATGTTTGCTGAGAAAAAATTATGCTAGTCCCAGGTCTAAATAACTGTATTTTAGTTTGGTAGCAAAACGTTTTGTATCAACAAAAAGTTGATATCAACTTTTTCATTTCAACAAATGAGTAGGGTCCCTTCAAAAATACCACACTGGAAAAGCAGACATCTTGTGCTCTCACTGATTTGATTCCAGTTCTTCTACCAACATTTAAGGCTGGGCTTAGATTTGGCATCAGATTATATTCTCAAATAGGCAGCTGCTTCTAGAAAAGAGCCAAAACTGTTTCTGTGTCAAAACCACAATGATAAAAAAAACAGCATAGCCTGCCAGCCAGCACCTCTTTCACAGGAGTATAAAGTATCCAGCAGAACAAACAGAATTATTTTGAAAGCTGCTATTAAGTTTCAACAGTATTACTAGTTTCTCTTTTAAAGGTCTATAACTATTTCCCACAGGTGAATGTTTATTTGTTTTACTGAGTATCTTATATTTTTTAAAGAGGCAAAGCACCATGACAGCAGTTTCTTTCCTGACAAGCAAGATATCCTTTTTTTAGCAGAGATTGTTGAAATTTCCAATTTAAAGTGTAGACTTTAAAGTGAAAAAAATTCAACTGTGAAACAGGTATTTAGCTCCTTTAATAAGCAAAACTATTGTCAACATATTCTGATAGACATTGCTTTTAATTGCAACAAGTTTTTAATTCAAGGCAGTCTCAAAGTTCAATGAAGTTACATTAAAAAAAATGTTTATGGTTCCAGCAGAATCGTAGCTGGAAATTTTGATGTAACACATTTCTTATTTCTTAAGTGTGCCTAGACAACACATCATTACTACATTTGCAATCAGCCAAATGACTGAATTCAGTGAGAACTTTGAAACTGCAGAGAGAACAAAAGCAACATAGGGAAACAAATAACATGGTTTTGCAATTGAAATACCTGTAGATGGTGTAACAAGTTCTCATGTTAATCTGATGCCATGAAGCTTGAAGAAACCCCACTGGGCCTCTAAAAATCTAGCACCTTATATCATTATTTTCATTATAAAGAAAGCAATCTTATTATTTCCCTTTCAAATAATGCTGGTTTTGGCTGGAGTAGAGTTTATTTTCTCCATAGGAGCCAGTATGGGGCTGTATTTTGAATTTGTACTGAAAACAGCAATTGTCAAAATTGACAATTCAGGGATGTTTTGTTATTGCTGTGCAGAGCTCACACAGAGCCAAGGCCTTTCTGCCCCTCACCCCACCAGGGAGGAGGCTGGGGATGCACAGGGAGCTGGGGAAGGACAAGCTGGGACAGCTGATCACAGCTGGCCAAAGGGATACTCCAGACCATGTGGCATCAAGCTCAGCTAGGGAAGAAGGAGGAAGGAGGGGACATTTGGAGTGATGACATTTGTCTTCTTAAATAACCATTACGTGGGATGGAGCCCTGTTTTCCTGGAGATGGCTGAACACCTGCCTGCCCCTGGCAAGGGCTAAATGAATTCCATGTTTTCCTTTGCTTGTGTGCAGCTTTTGCTTTACCTGTTAAATTGTCTGGATCTCAACCAAGAAGTTTTCTCACTTTACCGTAGTAGAGCGTAGTCCATTGGGGTTGAACCACAAATGTTCTTTTCAGCATCCAGGCTTGAAGGGTTCAAGGTAAGAACAGATTTGGCTGGAATGTGCAGGATCACATTTATAGCAGCTGTTGCTGTTTATCTGTTGACAGACTCCTGTGCTTACCATGGGGCTTGTTTGGCTTCTGTACACAGGTGTCTGGTGCTTGTTGGTGGCTGGTTTGTTGCTTTCACTGCTTGCTGTACTACTTATCTTATTTGACTGTGCCTGGGAACATTCTGATAACAGCAATGTTTCTGTGCTGCTGTACTGAACAGACTGGAACTCCATGTGAACTCAAGTCAAAGGGTCCCTGACCTAAAGATGAGTTCAAGCAGCAGCAGGACACTCCAAAGCATCTGTGACCGTGGCTCAGTCCAGGACAGAGCAAGAAAACCTCCCACTATTCCCAGGCTGTCTCCCATTAGAGTACAACCATGACAACAGTTCAGCAGAATCGCTATTTCAAAATTATCAGTTTGGAACCTCTTCTGTCTAGTTTAATTTTACATTTGAACTGCAGACATATTCAGAGAGATACATGGATGTAAAGTACTAACATTTTTCCATTTAATGTGCACTCCAAATCCCACATCTTCAAAGTCCTGATCTAAGTACTGCTATATTACATGACCATTTGTGATGAAAATGAAGTAATTTATATGCATAACATAAAACTTCCAAGTCTTACTTAACGCTCTACTGAAGAAATATTTCTTGATTCTCTGAAGCCTTTCACTCTAACATCTGGCTCAGATATGAGCACAGTGAAAGGCAGTAATTTTTTTTTCCTCATTCAGTATTCTGTTGTTCATTATCCTTACTTGGAAGTATTTATAAACAGCCATTCTTTCGTACTGTGACCTCCAAAAAGTCATGATTCATTTTCCTCCCTTCTAAAAAAAAAAATCAATGAAATAGGATGTCATCTCAATTGAACTCTGTTTGCTGTGGCAGATATTGCACTTCTCCCATCTCTGAGGTCCAAATTAGAATTTATTATACCAGTCTTGGCAATTTCTGTTGGCAGCAGTTGACTTGACCTTTTAATCCAGTTAGCTTTTTCCACTACAGTACTCAAATAATGGGCTGTAGGAAGGCAAATGCCTTTAGTCAATGGGTTGTGAGACACTAACATGAATCTTTGCAATCACAAATTACTAGAGCTCAGATCCATACAACAGGCTGTGAAAAAGTCAGTCACAACAGCCTGTTTACCTTAAAGGACAGTCTGGGTGATGAATAACTTGTCCCAGAGGACTACATTTGTTCACTGAAAGTGCAGTCACTACAGCCTGTGCTGCCCTCTCCCCCAGGCAAAGGCAAGTGTCCAGCAGTGCCCGAGCACGGCCGGTCACTGTGGGGTACGAGGTGATGGTCTCATAGTCCATCCGGGACAGGCTTTGCTGGGAGCGAAGCACATCGAGGATGTGGTTGAGGCGTCCTTCTGTCATGCAGTTCAGTATGGTCTGTCTCTGGCAGGCAAGGATTTGACAGCAGTTTCCTTTCCTGCAAGGACCTTGAGTGAAAGGAAAACAAAATGAGACAAACCATTTTTCATCCAGAAGCTGTTAGGAAGTGATAGCATCAACACCAGAAATATAGACTCAGAGAAAGGAAGGAAGGAGGAGTTAGTTTGTTTGTGTTCAATGTTTGAAACTAGAATTTTCATCTTGTGTTTGAAACTCACAATCAGATTACAGCACATAGGTGTTTTTAAACCACTGAGTGCTCTGATTGTGTGAGGGGAGAAAATTTTCAGGTCCTGTCCTATTCATCTAGCATCTGTATTTAACTTTGTGCAAAACACCTTTCCTGGACACAGATGAGAAAACTTTCTCCTAAAGGTGGAAGGACAGACAACTTCAGGGTAGCAGGAGCGTTCAAAACATGTAGAGTGAAACTGGGAAGATGAATATACATCAATGCCAAATTAGTAACAAAAATAATACTACCGATAAAATGGATGAGAGCTTTGGGCTCTCTCTCTTTTCATGTGATGATTAGAATACCTAGTGCTGACATTAGGGTGTACAGTAAGTACCATACATGAAGAGAAAATTAACTACCAAAAGCTGTGTTGCTTTGGAGAACATGCTTCTGTCATTCTGATTTCTGAGTGTTGCCAGGAGAGTTCTGTGATGAACTTTTCCTGCATGGCCTAGTCTGTTGATTTATCCAGAAATTATGTCATCGCTCAAGTAAATTGCTGTAGAGGAGGACAGCCAGCTAGCCTGAGAATTGTTATGGGCCAGTTTGCAAAAAGTTAGCATAAAAACCTCACAAAACTTCACCCACAAAGAGTCTTCACAAATCAGAATCTGACCCTTTCTGCCTCTCTTCTGCAGAAGGACCTGGGTCGATGTGAGGGGATGAAGAGCCCCCTGTCACCTCTTTCTGTAGTCAATAGCTACTTTTGCAGAGGTACACAATACACAGTAAATGATTGCAAAAAAATATTCTAGACCTAAACAACTAATGTATTTCACATTCAATGTGTGCTGTGTTTTTTGTATTTTTATTATGGTCTTTTCAGAACTGTTCTCAGCCTCACTGTGGCCCTGAAAGAAAGGAACATGCCAATGTTTTCAGTGGTCAGTACCTGAACTTCTGAGAACAGCGGAGCAGCTATACACAAATAGACATTTGTTTCAAGTTAGAATCAGTTATTACTCTAAATACCTGAAAATGTGCGCAAAATTTAGAAACATCTGTTTCCTCCAGGTTTTAACCAATTTAATCACTAAGATCTGGCCAAGGTGAATATTGCCAGCTCAAAGTGGCAATGGTGCCTTACCTGGCACTGCTTGTCCAAGGCACATTGGTTGTGGTCTGTGCTTAAGAGCCAGTGGTGGGGTGTTATTCTGGCTGCTCTCTTTGCCTGCAGTTGAACCAGATGAAGGACCTGTGCAAAAGGAGCTTGATTTTCTTCTCTCAGAGCCTGGGTGATCTAGAAAAAGTTTAAGATGAGCAAGATGAGACCTTTGAAATGAACAAGAAAACATTACACGTATGTTGCTCACTACAGGAGATAGGAACTGAAGACTGACTTGAGATTACTTTGGCTCTTGTTAATACATCATTCATTATTCCTAGGAAAACTTTGGCATATATTACTATACACATCTGACTTTTCCAAGCTGTCTCTAGGAATTTGTTATTGAAGTTATGGAACATTTTATTCTGTCCATAAGTCTGATGGCTATTGATCAGAACTAAAGTGCTTGGAAATGTAGATTTTGCTACCAGTTAATTGACTTCTGATGTCTCAATTTTTGTACCTGAAGGCATGAGAAATATAGGCAATCTCTTCTTGATACAAATTTAAACACTTAGGACAAATCCACATTGGAAAGGTAAAGAAAGTTATCTATACAGGAACAGTGATTATCAGGAATTATTCATACATTCCTGGCAACATTACCTTTTTAAAACATATCTCTCTTTCTTAGCAAATTACAAAATAAACAGTTATTCCTGGTGGCACAAATCAGTTCCCAGAGGGAATTGTTCTGTCAAAAGCAACAAGCAATATTTGATGTGTGATGTGTGAGAGAAAGGCAGCTCTACATTTATATCTCAGTATTCTAAAAAAAAAAAAAAAATTACTGATTTTTTTTTATTATTATTTGATCTATACATTTAAGTGCAAAGCTTTGTGGTGTCTCTGGTTTCCTGCAGTAAACTCATGCTTCAGATCATACCAGCAGAGAGCACAGCTTTACTCTGAGACGTGACAATTTTGCATGAAAAATTACATTTCTATATGGAACAACTAGTAATTTGTCCTTTTCTTATAGCAGCTGGAGCTGAATATAATTCAAGCTGGTGACCTTTTGTTGTTGTTGCATTCTGTGAGGTAGTATTTGACACACCCATCTCAATATTATCTCTTCCTGCTGTATTTGCAGTGCTATCAAGTAGAACAGTTGACAAGCTTGGCACTACAAGAGGAATTTTCTTCCTGATTAAGTGGTTGTCTTTTTGTGGACAGATGATCTGAAAGAGATCCAAATAGAGAAGAGTTATCTTCTTGGAAACTTTTGTTCCAAAACTGTTTCTAAACAGGAGAGGTTCAAAACAAACCTTGAGAGAAGGAGGTTGTTTTTGCAAGAGTAATGTCAGAGTGAGCTGCTTGGAACAAGATAAAACAGTGGGTTTTGTTGGATGGAGTTATCCTGGTTAGGAACATTTTGCCCAAGTGTTTGCATTATACAGTGTCAGGGCTGTCAGGAGAAATAAGCAGCTGATGAAATACTCTGAAGACTCCTGCGCCACGAACTCACCTCTGAATTGCACGTGCCTCTCTGCAGTGTGTAGGTCTCTGAGCCTTTGCATGCATTAAGCGCTCTCTCCTGGAAGAAGAAAAACACAGTGACTGCAGTAAGTGTAGACGTGGTTTGTTCCATTCACAGCTGTCAGGAGCAACAATTTATAGTAACATAACTTGCACTGGCAACATATCTTAAACTGTAAGGTACATTCATATATAGTACCAGTTCTGACAAAATTCTACGTTGTTACTCTTTCCAATGTTTCAAATTTATTTTAAAACCCAGTGTTGAATCATGCAGAGGAAAGTGAAAATAAGATTGTATTGAGATTGGGCTAGCTAGAACATGTTTGCTTTTAAATAGCCAAACAGCATGGCCATCCTGTATTCAGTGTGCCAAACTATCTGCAGTAAGGATGTGTCAACACTTGTAACTTTTTTCCAGTTTGAACATCCACAGCAGATTTGTTAAACTATTTTTGAGATTTTATACTTCAATAGTTGCGAATCAATTTCCCAGAAACTTCAGTATCATTTTCAGAGTAATTTTGGACTTATCAGTTCAGTTGTTTGAACACTAAATTATGCTCATTAACAAAAATAAGTCTTCACAATGTAAGAAATTGAAAAATAAAACTTTTCTCAAGGGAGACTGTACTGCCAAATATTCCATAATTTAATGTTTCAATCCCAAATAAACTTCAACAGTTTTTATTTAAAAATTACTCTGACTCTGACATTGCCACCTATTAAAACATTGATCAAGGGCTGTTCTGTAAGCCCAGAGTGTGATTACAACATATAGAAATAGTGCAGCATGCATCAACATACACAACACACAGTAATGAAATCAACAACACAGCATGGGTTGTGTAACTCCAGCTAGAGCCAGAGTCCTTGTCCAAGGGCCAAAACACGTGTGTGACTGTTTTTGTTCAGTGCCTATGTTAACTAGCCAGGATGTAGCTATGTTTGTAGCAGTCACATCTGTGCCAGGTTTCCCATAGCAGTGTGAGCAGATATGGAGCTAGTTTTATTCCCTTGGTTGCTGGCTGTTCCCCAGCCCCTCCTGTGGTATTAGAGAGCCCCTGGGACGAGCAGTGTCTTTTCCTGAAAGCCTGGCAATTTAGAAGCAGTGAAGGGTACAGAGCAGTGTTGTTACTGCTATTGCTACCACAGGTACAAATGCTGTTCAGGTTTAGAACTAGAGGGTTTCTAACCAGTACATATGAAAAACCCGTCCTTGGTTCTAGCCCTAGTCTGCAGTACTTGAGCTGATGTTTGTTCTCACTCACGTGGGTTTGCCAGGCTGAGTCCAGGTGGTGACTAGAAAGAAGTCAAAATATTTTTAAAATAGCATGTAGCAATTGACTAATTTTCTGGAGGACCTCACAATATATATTGTACAATTTCTGAATGAACCTGAAGTGCCAAAGGGTACTCCCCAGCTCTCTGGCATGACTAGTAAAACAATCAAGACAAAACCTTCACTGGCTTTGGGTCAGAAAGATTGCAATTGAGCAAATTAAATAATGTTGTAGGAGAACAAGAAATTTTGCACTAACCTTTGCATCCATCAAATTGTAGATTGCTGCAGAAATTTCCTCCTTATTTATACTAGTCAAAACTCCATTTAGAAGGTGTACACATTCTGCAGGGGCAATAAAGCACTTTAAACACTACATTGTGAAGGAAAGCATGTATACATTTATCATCATATTTACTATTATATTGGTATCATCAATATAATATTAAAAATCATATATCATTTATATAATTTACTATTATATTGGTATAATCATATTTACTATTATATTGAGAAATTGGATTAATTAGAGGAAATTAGTTAAATACAACTTCAACCTCACACTTTACCTTATAGTAAACAAAATTTTGGAGATAAATAAGTCAATCTCTGGTAGGAAACTTCAGTCAGAGGAAACATCAAAGGTAGTCTGATGATCTAAAGACCATTTTCACTTCAGTTGTTCAAAGTGTTAGAGCTCCTACAAAGACTGTCTCCATTAATAATCTTGCACCGAAAGAAATCCTGAATGTTACCTGCAGTGTGTGGTCTATAATCTGATTTTTGATGCCAGCACAGAACAATGAGGTGCAACAATCTATTCCTCTCAGGCAAATTACTTGGTATGAACTTTTCTGAAATGCCTGGCCGCAAACTGCTGCAGATTCCTCTCAAAACATCAAGCAGGGTTGTTTGACCTACAATTTAATAGAAAATGTCACTGCCAAAAAATATTAAAGACCTCTTAAAATTACATCCAATGTAAGTCAAAAGGAAAGATATATTAATGTTCT
The DNA here is from genome assembly GCF_001522545.3 of Parus major. NCBI lineage: Eukaryota > Metazoa > Chordata > Aves > Passeriformes > Paridae > Parus > Parus major. The sequence goes on along the minus strand of NC_031780.1, from coordinate 8,697,715 downwards.
TGAAAGTAGATATGCTAGCCTTTAACAATAGATATAGCTGCTTATTGCAACAGGACCTTTCAGGATAAAGAACTCTGTTCAATACTGAGTCACAAATGGTTATGTAAACTTGTACTGTAACCATGCACAGATATCTCAGGAATACAGGCTATTATTTTAAGCAGAGTTTTATATAAAGCCTTACACTTGCATTATGAGAGTATAACAAAAGAATTGGAAAAAAAAAAAAAAAAGGAATCTACATTGAACAGCCTCAAGATGGCAGCCATAAGCTGTATGGGCATTTAAATATTATTCCATGCAGAATTTTTTGAAGGTTCTCAGTCTGTAAAACACAGGAGTCCTTCAATCAGTTTTGCCATGCAGGATGAAGCCCATAGCAAAGAAGCCCTTACTGATCTCTACTTCCATGTAATAGGGATTGTTCCTAGACACTGACAATTATTATATAATGCTTTGTAAACTAAGTTCTCTTCAACTGCTCACACTTTTGTCTAAGAAAGTAAGATCCCCTGCTTCCTTAAGATAATCCCTCATGAACTGACATTTCTGTCAGGATTGGTATTTGAAATTCACAGCAACTGTAAAATGGAGTATTCTGCTCATTAAAATTAGCTACTTGTCACTGATTTTATGAAGTGATATTCCTTCTCTCTGAAGGTACGTGCAAAACCCATCTCAGTGATAATGCTTCAGCGAGCACAGATTGATGATACTAGTGGGGGAAGAGGCTCTGCTTTTTCCCTTCAGAAAGAGCAGCTTCTTCAGAAACATTTAGGATTTGGTGAGGAATTGTAATATTTACATCCTCTAATGTGGAGCTTTGTGCTGTAACAGTAAGAGAAGGCAAAGGGACATCTGAAAAGACGGTGTTTGTGTCATAATTTCACTACAATAAGGGAATTTGTGGACAAGATGTGGACAGCACAAAGTCTAACATGAACAATAAATACCTCCAAAAGGTTTCTGTCTGCTGAGACTCTCCCAACACAGGATTCCAAAACTGAAAAAAACCAACAAAACAGTGAAAGATCATTCATTAGTTTGCAATCTGAATCTACATTCTGTTTCAAGAGTTTAATTCTGTTTTCAGGAGTTTGACTTTGTATGTTTCATAAAAGAAATCAGAAGAGTGGTCTCCTTAAAAGTTATTTAAAATATTAGTCCTCAGCTCTGTGTGCTGGTCATGATGATGTGTATCCATCCAGACCAGTGGCACTTTGTGGTCCTCTCATTTACTGAGGCATCCACAATGTATGTAATATACCCAAAAGGGACATGTGGCAGTGAGTAATCTCTCTCCTTTGTATAAATCATTTTGTTAAAAAGTACAGGTGCTTCAGTGGCTCAGTAACTTATCCCAGCAGAGATTCCATAGGATCTTAATGGGACACTGTTGAGGGAAAGATTTTATTTTTACCTGGGCCTGATCTAGGCATAAATGATTCCTTCTGAAACTAAAGCAAACAACAATTTACACTTCTAAACTATGTGAAGCAGTTATGAGGCTTCTAAATATATCTGAAAGTTTTGGCAGCTGTTACACTTTTAAAACATTTAGGTCCATTATATAAATATTTATATGACTGACTTTGAGAACAGTTCTTAACTTAATTTTATTCACCAAAGATGGGAAATTAAAAGTTAATTCACTGCTGTGATTGGCCTCATGTGCCATACTACCCTACTGCATTATGTATGTCTGGCATTTCTACTGTAATATCTTTGAAGATAAGTGTTTTGGCAGCATTGTAGAGCACAGCATGGACTAGGTATGATGTGCCCTTAGAAACTCCTTAGAAACTCATTCACTCACCTGTAAATATCACCTTCCTGGGAAGGGAGGCCTCCTTCAAGTATTTCAGGAGGAAGATACACTAAATCCTGGCAGTTTCTGTGATGGCAGTTCTGCAGGTCTGACCTCAGTTGCTGTTTCCTCCAGTTGGTTAGGCCATAATCTGATATCTATGGAAATGTGAGCAAAAGTAATTTTAGTAACAATATAACAAGTCTTGTATCAAATGTTGACTGCTAAGATCAATATATTCAACAATAGGACAATCACTGGATTTTACATTAAAGGACTAACAGTAGAAGCTCCTACCTTGGCTCTGTACTGCACATCCAAAAGCACATTGGAAGGTTTCAAGCTGCAGTGGCAGAGAGCAGGTCCAAGGCTGTGAAGTTGGTGCAGCCCTTCAGCCACATCCAACAGGATCCTTATGAGTAAGGGAAAGGGAAGTTCTGGGTACAGTTGATGCTAAGCAACACAAAATACAGGTTTTGGTACAGTGAAGTTGTTACTATTCCCATTTTCATTTGACAACAAACAGAACTACAATACAGAAGCATAATGAAGAAACTGAAGAACAGATTGTGACTACTATCCATAATTTACATATTGATTTTACTTTGATCTTGTAATTAATTTTATCACCTCAAAGATGACATCTTTTATCTACCTCATGGATGAGGGAGTGGAGGGATCCATTGTTCATCCATTCAGTCACTGTCCCCACAAGTCCATGGTACTGGTAAATTCCAAGGAAAGGCAGGAGATGTTCAGACTCATAGTGTCTGACACTTGCTATGTCCTGAAGTAGCAACTTCCACTCCCTGAAAAAAACACAAGTAAAGGCAGGTTAGACTGAAGTGAACTTCAGTGGAAGATGCAAGTGTAGGATGTGGAAATGAGTGAGAACCATGTGGTTGAACATAAACTAGTATTATTTATAATAACCCAGTATCATATAATCTTACAAACAACTGTAAGAACATGAAGCAGTTGTAGTGTAGTGTATTTTTATAATATAAAGTAAATTTAATTTTTCTAATATAAAATGAAAGACTTCTGGATGCTTTAATATGAACATAAGAGCACAGTTTGAAGCAGGATTGAAGTGTGAAGGTGGGAAAAAGCTGGAGTATATGAAATACTAGATTAAGAATAAAACAAAGATTTACTTTTACAGTTCCAAATAACTTGTATTCTTTTGCTATTAGTGACATCCGCATTGGCAAGGAAATTATGTGTTTCCATGCTTTTCTTGCACATCTCACTGCTGTGTAACCCTGGCCATTACCTCCCCTCCTCCCATATCACCTGCTTTCATCTGTGCAGGCTGGTTTAGATTAAATTCAACTGAGGTCTCTTCAGGGACCTCTAGAAAAATAACACCTTAGCATACTGTTATTACTGATCCGGGTTTGTAGACATTATTATAGTAGATTAATTATTGACTTCAGAATTAAGCTCTACTTCATAAAAAAATTGTAAAAAAACATAGAGCTTGTTTCTCAGTAAAGTTGCCTCCAAGTTGCCTCTTGGTTGGTCAGGATTTCTAGGAATGGAGATGTGCTTAGGGATGAGGTGATCCTGGATAAGCCACGATTTGTTCTGGTGCCACCACTGCAGGTCTGTGCTGCCCATCAGTGGGGTTGGTTGGGCAGATGAGACCCATACCTGTCTGTAGTGTCCTGGCTGGTCAGCAGCTTCACAGAGATGGAAGTATTCCAGGAAATATGAAAGGCTTTGAGTGCAAAGCCTGAGCCTGTTCTGGTCAAAGTAAAGCTTTCCAAATCTTCCTGGGTTACCATCGGTAATGGACTGGCCATTTCTTGATGGCTGGCTTGGGGGAAAAATGTGTCAGAAAAGAAAAGAATTTAAGAGGGTTTTTTGCCACAATTACCAAAGCACAGTGAAGTTGCATCTCCCCTTACTTCCAAAATAACAAATCCAAGAGCCTTCCTTTCACCACTCTGTGTCAGACTTTCCTTACAAAGAGAGGAAAAATGTACTAATTGCAAAGGAGTGTCTGGACCATAATTTTCCACCTGAAGCTTCAAGATGCTAATTAATTGCTCATCATTATTGCTTCTCTGAAATCTCCTTACAGAAGAGATGAGGCTGACAAATTAACAATTTCATAAAATTTGAAAAGATTCCTCTGAATGAAGATAATTTTCCAAATGAGCAATTTATTCCTTAAAGTTGCAAAGACAGGCCACACAAATCTACCAGTCCTGAATGTAAAGGAGGTAAACAAAATGCTGGCAGAAGCAAAATGATGTCTCATTTTTATTCTATACAGCAATAAATAATAATTTAAATAGCCAAAAAAATTTACTCAACTCCAACCATAGTGCATGGAAGACCAAATAATGGTTTTATCACCTAAACCATTCTTGAAAGTATTAGTTTTTATTTAAAATTGAATCAAGTAATAATATAAGCATTTTTTGAGCTCTCGCTCACTGGATACTTAGAAATTAAAGCTAATCATCAGCTCTTTATTTTGGATTTTCAAAATCTAATAAAACTGGAGACTTTTTGGAATTGAAACAGAAACCACTTCCATTTTTAATGTTAAAAGCCATGTCATGACATGATAAGCACCATTCTCCCTGTGTCTGAGTTTCTACATCTTCGTATTGCAAGGTACCAAGACATTCTTTCAATAATTCTGCTCTTTTGAATGCTTTTTCTCCCATATCCTTTAAAAATCTCATTATCAACCCTCTAAGTCAATATTCCAGAGATTACCTATGCAAGGAAATGGTTTGCATTATTTTTTAGTAAGACACTAAAAGTCTTGGATAACTTTGCCATCCTTGCCCAGCCATGCAGACAGGGTCATGAAAAAGACTGCTATAAAAGCCATTTATTTCAAGTTTATAATTATAAGGTAATTTTAAAAAGTTAATTCATAGCAAAAATGTTTCCTTACTATGAGAGAAAGTACATTAATATACAGGTGTCTCAGGGAAAGAAACTGGAAATAAAAATCATCTTACCTCTGGAAATTCAAACATAAAACGATGGAATGGGTGGAATGAATGGAGTGAAACTGCTGATCCCAAGTGTGAGTCGCTTTGAACCGCATTCAAACACAGCTCGAGATTTCCTGCCGGTGAGTCAGCTTGCTTGTTGATCTCTCCTTTTATTGGCTGCCTGCAAACATCTAACATTTCCTGGTCAGATACACAAACTGTAACTCCTTAGTGACTGTAGATGAGAGCAATTGCAGAGAAGCTGGACAGCTGCTTCTTCCACATCAAGAGAGAAAGGTATATAACAGTGTAAAATACCATGTTGGATACAGCCCAGGTACAGAATTATGTGGAGCTGTGCTCAGACTGTGCAGCTGATACTGATTTCTGCAGTGGGTCAAGCTGACAGCACAAGTTAAAAACCCCCTAAATATTTTAAGCCAAGTTGATCTTAAAACAGGAAATAAATGCTGAGTTTCTTGTAGGAGGGTGGACAGGCATAGGGTAATGTCGTGTTGCAGAGAAGTCAGGTTCAATTGGCTGTCAAACAGCCCTCCTGAAGAGGATGTAGGGGTTAGGGTGAAAGTCCAGCTGGTCATGAGCCAGTAGTATGTTCTCATCACAAAAGAAGAAAATTAAATGCTGGGATGCATTAGAAATGCAGTCAGGAAAGTGAAACAAGTTATGGTGCCTCAGTGCCCAGAAATGGTGAGGCTGAAATACTGGGAGCAGCTTTAGGGCCCTCAGTTCAAAGAAAATGTTGACAAACTGGAGAGGACACAATACACAGCTACCAAGATGGGGCCCTGGAACACATACCTTACAACGAGAGGCTGAGAGGGCCAGTCTTGCTCTGGCAGATGCAGCAGGCCAAGGAGAGATCAGTTTGAATTCTACAGCTATTTGAAAATCAATTATGAAGATAGAGACAAATTCTTCTCCATAGTGGCAGATAACCAGCAGTGGCATGGGCAGGTGTCTCAACTTCAGAACTTCAAGCCAGATGCTAGAACAAAAATTCACCAGGTGAGTAATGAAGTTCTTTATGTGCCACTCAGGTTTCAGAGCCTCCATCCTTTAAAGGTCCTCTAGACTTAGCTAAACAAAACCATGGCTGACCTGATTCAGCACTGCCAGCAGTCCTGCCTTTAGCAGGAGGCTGGGCTAGAAAGTGACAAAAGTTCTGTATACCTTTAATTTTATGAAAACCTTACAGAGCCTAATTGTGTTCCTGCTAGGCCCTTATCATACACATTCCCACTGAGGGCTGGTGAGACTGCTGCATGCAAGGTGGAAACTTAGAGAGCAGTTGTTTCAGTTGATCACATTTTATGCAAATTTCTCTATTTATAGAGTCTGACTTAAAAGCAGTGTCAGTAAATGAGATTCTGTCCAGAGACTTCAGCTGGTTTTGGATGAAACCCTAACCTCCCCCTGTCCTGGGGAGGAGCAGTGAGGCAGTTAGCTAATCCTCCCGTGATCACAGGAAAGTCCCTTTTATCATAAAATCATGTGGCCAGGGCTGTGTGGCCTGAGAGGAAGCACACTATGAGGGGGAAGTTCACAGTGTACTTTTGCTGACAGCTCTAACTCTCTAACCAGCATCAGCTTTCTCTGCCCAGCACACCCCTCCTCAAGGGAAATTTAGTATGAGGAGACAGAAGCAGCAAAGGTGAGAAAAGTGGGCTGTTACAATCCTAGAGAAGGCTGGAAGCATGTCAGGTTGTGTTGTTGGTACCACAGGATCCTCCTTCCTTGGCTTTGGTTTATCAATACCACATTAATTTTTGTTTATATATATTTTCATATAATTTTGTTTATATATATTCTATACTTCTGTGGAAAGTGCATTAAAAATGTTTTCCTCTTTAAAAGGTGTTGGCCTGTCTGGCTCAGCCTGTGCTGCAGGAGAATCACAAACTCTTCAAAATCCATACAGCTAATTAAAGAAAGTTCTGCAGAGGAGCTTTGTATCTAAATTTGAAGGACTTAATTTTACTGAAATTATTTGACACTTAAAGTAGTTTTAGGTAGATCTGTATTTTTAGAATATCATGTGATGGGGAAACTAGAGTACTAGAACAATTCTACATTTGTTTACTCCTTTTGACTATTGTTTTCAGCTTAAAAAACCCCCTTAGCATAAAACCAGAAAGCTTAATTTTAATCCATATGTGAAGAAAGCAGAAATTTACAGGCCAATTTACAGTGCAGGTCTGACCTAATTAAACATTCTTATTAACTGAACATGTTAATTAAAAAAAACCAAAACAGTATGTTACCTAAATATAATTCATCCAGAGAAATTAAGATTTCTCACATACTATGAACACTCATAAACAGTGGGCAAGGAAATCTGTAGGCTTCCACAAGGCCAGTCTTGTGCAGAAATCAGACAGTGAAGAAAAAAAAAATTAGTTTCACTGTAAATTGTTGAGGTTTTTTTGTTGTTTTTTTTTGTTTGTTTTCCTCGTAATAATGTAAAATACTTGGAATAAGACCTTGCAGCAGAGAGTAATGGGTAAGAGAGACATTGAATCATTCTCATCTCGTGTGCATAGCTTTCATTCATTGCCATACAGGCAGCTAAATAGGTGCTGGAGAAGGACAGACACTCCTGCCAGAACCAGCAGCTGCCTGATGCCCAGGGGCTGTGTGCTGTTCTCAGGGACAGGGAGAGACTGAGTTCCATTGGAAATACCACTGAGTGCATTCCAGCCATATGGATGGGGAAACAACAGTGAACAGAAAGATAATCTGAAGAGCAGGACTTTAAATGTTCATTATGTGAGTGCCTGCAGGATTCCTTTTAGTGAGTGAATCCAGCCATCACAGAAGGTTTGGCAGGGGCATCTGACTATAACTGCAGGAAGCATTCTGAGATAGTAGTTATTTCTCATATGTACATTCATGCTAAATGACAGCACAAGTCTTTCAGCAAAGTCATGGATCTAAAAGAACCCAGAGCCCAGTGTTTAGTCCATTCAGAAGACAAACAAAACTGACTCTCATATTGTCAAAGAATGAACAGTTAAAAGACATCATATTTATTAATTTACTTTTCAAAGTATCAAAATTAAGTCTTTTAAAACCTAACCATAAGAAGAGCTAGAAGTTTTGCTTTTTTAATCCTAACTTATTTTTGTGTCTCATTCACAAACTATGACAGTTCATAGGAAACATAAATATGATTTTAACCGTACCTTAACATCCTGAAAGCAGGAATAATAATGATACCTAAAGAATAACAGTTTAAGACACAAGTGGTTTATAAGTCTTCTCTTCATAACAGTCACAAAGAGTTATGATCAAATTTAGAATAAAATAAGGGTTTTACAAAGAGTAGCTTTAAAGGGCCATGACATAAGACAAAGCATGAATAGAGAGAGAGAGTGTACAACGGAAGAATGACACAGGACCAGAAGATTGAAGCATTGAGATGACCCAAATACCAAAGCCTCTGATACATATTCAGTAAACACTACACTTGGATATTTCAGAAGAGTTCCCAGCATCATTTCTCAATCTGGCCATTCCAGTTGAGCCTCTGGGCAGGTTAACTTTTGGCAAGGAGGTAAGTTCTAAGGTGCTGTATTCTTTGGCACCCTGTCTATTTTGGGAGGACTTATAAGGAGATAATGTTAAAATGCTGTAGGTTTTAGATTTGCAGGATTCAAATGGTATGTAGTTCAGCTTTATAAAAGCTGGGCTGTAGTGCCTGAGTGCAGCCAATGATTTAATCATCTTGCTCTGGAAGACAAGACTCCAAACAGGAAAAACACTCACTCGCTGTAATGGGATACTTGAAGATACAAAACTATTATGTCCCTTTTCCATTTCATGGATGTGTCATTGAACTAAGCCTCCCTTTTCTATTTTTGTTTGTTTGTTTTATTTTTACCATACCAGTGTATTTTGGGAAATACTTACAAAATTAATTTTGCTATTAATGAGATGACTAAACAAAGGTTATCAAAGCTTCTAGCCTTTGGCAATTTCCATAAAATGAGTAGTGCCAAGCACCTCTGCTAATTATATTCTATCAAAGAAATGTATTGATTCTTTACCTAATTATTTGTACAGTGAAATCTTAAACAGGTATGACCCAATAATTCATGTAAATTGGAAAAACTCCCAGACTGCAGAGAGTTTAGGGAATCATACTTGCTACAAGTCCTCATCCCAAACTGTGATATGTTTTGGAACATGACACCCTAAACTGTATTAAGACAGGGTGGAGAAATGTGAACCTCCAGGTATGTCAATTATGTACCTGCAGATAAGTAGTTCTAGTAAGCTGATGGTGAAATGTCAGAGGCTGCATTGTGTGACCTTGCTGTGAATGTGTGTCAGAGGTGAGGCTTTATAAGCAGCTTTCAAAGCCTTCACACACACCAAGCAAATCCCAAGCTCTTTTAGGCATAGTGAGCACTCCCTGCCTGCTCCCCTAAGGATACCTGTCCCAGGGTGAGGAATAGTGCAGCAGTATTCACCAATCCCCAAAAGAAGTCTTTCCCCTAGGACAGCATAATGCGAATATATTTTCCAGTGCCATGTCTGTCTCCTGGATTTTTCCACCAGAAAGTGGGCAATGTTTTAATTGGCTTGATTCTAAGTGCTGCCTTTTCTGTACCTGGCAATTCTGGAGTGTGAAACTATGCATCTGGGCACAAATCATCAACAACAATTTTTAAAAAATCTGATCTTGACCAAATGCTGTTTTTCAGTTGCAGGGCTGATTTGGGTTCATTTGGAGATTTTTTTGTTTGGCTGAGGTTTTTTTAAAGTTGCAACAACCTGTAGATTAAAAGCATCTGGAGCATACAGATTGGTACTGATTCCCTATAAGTGTTGGTATAATCAAGCCTGCTTGGAAGCCACTCGAATGTAGTGCCATGGAAGAAAGACTTCTGAATTGCTGCAGTAAACATCCATTGGCTTTCAGTCATTTAGGAAAACACTCTGCTTATGGTGAAATATATTCTTTGAATTTGGTTATTAGCATACTGAACTGGAATTAAGTCCAACGCTGCCAGAGATGAGAACTTCCTTCTCTTCTGTGGAAAGCAGCCAAACAACACAGAGGATGTAAAACATGGAGAATTTACTTCGTTTTCCCAACAGTTTTCCCACCACCAGTCACATAACTCTTTGCAGACCAAAAGAGCCTTTGTCAACCTTAAAAATTTTAGCTGGACTAGAATCCAGCATAAATGATGTGAAGAGACAGCACTTAAAAAAGTGAAAGGAGGTATATTTATGGAAAAAAAAAAATCTGATTATGGGACTTAAGTAAAATAAATTATTAATAAAGTATTTTTAACAGATATTGCAGTAATCAAGAGGTTAAGTTTCAGCTTTCATTTGGAGATTGCCAAATTGAAATCATCTGAAACTATTCATTACAGACCCAAAACTAGAAGACAATGAAAAAACACAAGACATTGTTTATTACACATAGTCTCATCAAATGCATATTAGTTTGAATGGCTGAGTTTTTGACTGAGTTGGTAATATTGCAAACAAGCTCCTCAGATGAGAGTGAGCATTGCAGTTTTCTGACTTCTGCTTGACACTTACTTCCAGTAAATTTTTTTGTGGCTTAGTCTGTGGAGATCATGATCATTTCTCCTGTGAAAGTGAAGAGAGAACAGGGACACACAGCAAGAGAGGCACACAGACAGTGTCCAAAGAGGCTAGAGAACCCAAGTGCTGCCTGCCCTGTGGTGCCTGTGTGCTAGCTTTCTTTGGAATTCAGCATTTCATCTGTGGCAAAGACACTGGAGACAAAATATAGTAATAGTCCTATAGTTCAAGAAAATGTGGTAATGCAGCATAATCTTTTGGGATTGATGTTTTGACTCTTTTAACTTGTCAGTGATCAATCCATTTTAATACAGGCAAATGAATTTCACTGAACAGTAAACAGTTCTAATAATATCACTGGATGAACTTTTTGGACTTTTGCATTTTAAAGCTGAAAATAGCAGTGTGGCATGAGTGAGAATAGCCTCTACTGGGTGGACTTTGTTCTATTGTGTTCTTTCCAGGAAGTGACAAGAAGAGAAATGACCTGTTGCAAATTCCCGGATTGTATTGCGAGAGACAAAAAAAACCCCACGAGGCTTATCCATGTCCTCAAGTGACATGTATTCACTTTTCCTCTCAGCTTCAGTGCTACAGGAAAGCAGGTATCAAAACAGACAGCTCTGTGGCAGACACTGAAAAGGAAACATTTAGAATTCGTGCAAAAGCTGATAACCCCTAACACTGGCAAGCCTGGGGAAAAGCCATGGTTTTCCCAGCTTACACAAATTCCAGCTGGAGGCTCAGGTCCACGATTGTGAGAAGCAGCAGTCATTAAGCATATCTGCACATCCCTTGGACATGTTTTCCTCTTGGACATGTTTTCCTCTTAAAGCAAAATGCAGCAGCAGACATTTGCCAGTGTGTACACCCAACTCAGAGACTCTGTGGATTAAAAGCCAGTGGCTGAGCTGTGCCTCAGAAGCAGCTCAAGAGGATGATGGAAGGCACAAACAGGAGTCACATGGAAGTCAGAGGGGAATGTCCAGTGCCACAGCACAGAGGGTGTGCGAATAACCCCAGGCACCAGTACATGCTGGTGGCAGCCAGGTGGAAGGCAGCTCTGCAGGAGAGAACTTTGGGGTCCTTAGTAGGTCAGCAGCAAGGAGATGTGTGGCAGATGATGACAAGAATCCTGGGCTGTGTTCAGAAAAACACTGCCAGTAAGTCAAGAGAGATCTTGCTCAGCACTGGTGAGACCACATCTGGAGATGTATCCCCTGCTCTGGGCTTCCCTGTGCATGGTGGACATGGAGTAAGTCTAGCAAAGGGTCAGGAAATCGATCAGATAATTGGATTATCTAACATGGGAGGAGAGGCTGAGAGAATAAAGATTGCTTAGCTTCATGATAAAGCTCAGAGGGATCTTTCTGATGTATGTAAACACCTGATGGGAGGAAGCAAAGATGGAGCAAGACTCGATGTTGCCCAGTGAATGCATAAAAAACAGTAAGAAGAAATTGAAGCACAGGAAACCATTCAAACATAGGAAAACACCATAAAAGTGATTGTACAGTTGAACAGGTTGTCCAGAGAGGTGGAAGTCCCCATCTTTAGAGGTATTTAAATCCCAGCTGGACATGGTCTTATAAACCAGATTGTTTGGATTCTTCAGGTTTTTTAAAAAACAACTTGCTGCAAAATAACTGTGAAATGTTGCTCTAAGAAAGAATGTAACATCAAAGACTTTCAATTGTTAAACATTGTTTTTAGCATTGAACAATTAGAAAAGGCCTTCACTGGGCCTGTTAACCCCATCTGACTTCAGTTCTTACACATGGCTCCATCAGATAATCAAAATAAGCTTATCTAACAGCTTTAAATATTCAGTATCTATTTTTAACAGCTTTTTAAAAATATTTTTTCTTGCCCCATGACGTTATGAGGAAATTTGGGTCAGAGGCTCATGGGTTTCATCACTACTTTTTCTTAGTTTGCTTGCAGAAAACAATTGCTTAATTTTCCTGTCCTATATCTCTAATAGGGTCAAAAATTATTTGACTTGTGCTATACCCAGTCTTATTTAGCAATGGAACTGGTGACTTTGCTATGCTACTGTAACTGTAAAAATTCAGTTCCTGACACTTTCAAAGTGTGCAGTAGATTCTCTCTGCAGTGAAATAAAAGGGAATAAATCTATCAGAAGTGGTGCCAATAAGAATAGACAGAAATATTAAGTCCTTACACACCAACAAAGCAGCTTAGAGAAGAAACACAGCTGAGAGTATGAGCTTAAATGCAATTTCTGAGAAGTAGGCAGAGCACATGGGTGAAGGTCCCAGATGAGGCTGATGAGGGCAGTGGGGCTTCTTGGTGCTCTCAGGGCCCTGACAGAAGATAAATCCCAGTAGTCACAGTTTATCTTCCCTTAAAGGTAGGCTCTTTGAAAGCACTGTGTTTGTATTAAAAGGTTTCATGTAGATTTACTAGGCTGGAATGAATTTTTAATCTGTAATTGTTCACTAGGCTTTCATAGGATCTATTTCTGAATGTCTAACACTAATCCTGAAAAGAATAATTTTAATAGCATTGTAAACCATAATGCTGCTTCCTTGCAGTTCTCATTAGATATTGGCCAAAGCTACAGAATCTAATACTGTTATCTCTTCTGAAAATGTCTCTAATTTTAGTGCTCTGTCCTCTCCCTTCTCTTTTTTGTGATAAGCCTAAAAATGCGTCTTTTGGCATACTGGTGAATAGGTTTTGTTCCTTAGCACAGGGAGTGTTTCACAGACATTGGAAGTTTCGTGTCTGTAATTTCCTTCTAGAGACAATAGTTATGATTTATTTAGAGGAACTTCGTCAGCTGGTAGAAAACCATGAGGAAAGTATCAGAGAAAACAAGTTTCTCTAAATAGTTTCTACTAGGTTTTGTATGAGCTAGCTTTTTCCCAAAGCAGGAGTTAAGTCTCCTGGAGACCAGGAGATGAAATTTTTGCTCTTGCTTGTGATGGTAGATGTGGTGAGTGTGTAAAATCACAAAAGCCATGCCTAGGATGGGATTTGACATGAGAATGCTGTCTAGAAAACTCTTTATGTGATTTACTGTATTGTGTAGCTGCTGTTTGCTCTTGCTTTCCATAAATTTGCTTTCTCTTCCCTGGTTTTACCTCATTGCTTGGGAAGATGTAAACTGTATTTGAAGCAAGTGCTTAGCACAGAAAGGTTCTGATCAGAGATCAGAGTCACTCTAGCTGTGCTGAACAAGTAGATTAAAAATGAAATGACAGAGATACACGAAGTGGAAGGCACTACCAATGATGGTAACAACACTGAGATTTGTAGGGGAGTGGGACTGACATGGTAAACAAGAATATGGTATTTTCTAGCATTATCTAAGGAGATATTTAAGCAGGGAGGCACATGTGAACTGGATTTTGAGCTCACAGCAGAGTTGATCGGTGAGGAAGGGAGCAGAAATCATCCCTTCTGAAGTAAGAAGAGATCATTTTTTGAAGGCTGTAGGAGGCAGAAGGGTTAGAGGGTTCCAGCAGGCATCTGGGAGGGTGCTGGCTGTGGGCAAAGGGCTGCACAACAGCAGGAGCCTTAAGGGACTGCAAACTGCAAGATCAGCAGAGGCATGAAGGATTATGAAGAGAACGTGTCCCTCCCTTGTTGGAATGTTAGAACAGGCTTCCAGTGCTCTCTTCAGGTTTCTGTCAGACACAGCCTCTGCCTGTGAGAATGTGCATCATTTCTGTGAGTGAAATGCACTTCCCAGTGTAAGGGTGGAAATTATCCCCCTGTGCCCTCAACAACAGGTGCTGGTTGTCCTGAAGACTCTGCTGTGCCTCAAACTGAAAGGACTGCATTCAAGCTGCTGAAAATACTCTCCATGTGCTGGAGGGTTGGATAGGACTGCTGGAGCAGGCAGCTTCAACCTCAGTGGCTGTGATGGACACTGGGGATGAAAATTGTGCATTTCTTGGTGTGATCCAGAGTGTAAAACTAAAAAGAAGTTACAAGGAAAGGAGTGAGCCTGTCTCATTTTAGTCATGGCAATGGCTTATTCTTAGGTGGTGGTGGTGGCAGTAAACTTATTTGTAATTCAGAAATCAGTACTAAAATCTCTGTACAAATCAATTATTGTGTATTGATGGCAAAAGGAGGAATCTGATTGTCTGTATAAGCTGAGAATGAAAAAACACATTAATCTTGTAGTAACCAGAGAGACTAATAAACAATGTCAGATGTAAGTAATATTTTTTATTTGGCTATGAATCCTTTGCAACCAAAATTCTCAAAAAAAAGCTGCTGAAGAGATCTTGAATCTCCAGATGCTTCATTTTGCCAAATCTTAGAGTACTGGTGATAATGTGTTTGTCGTCTAAAGAAGAATTAGTATATATTTTTTTGTTGTTTCAAAAAGTCAAGCAGCTATTTACTGAGTTCCTAGATGAAAGATACAAGCTGAAAAACCACCAATTTACCTATTACTCCTGGAAGAGTGATGGTATCACAATTGCTGCTATGAGCACCACACTGACACCAGGCATGAGGGAGACCATGGATCTAGCAAGCTTAGCAGGCACATTTGTAATTCACTTAGAGGACAGCATTCAGGAATGCTAAGTGAATATACTTACTGGTACAGGGTATATGCTCAGTATTCTTGAAATAATATATTTAACCCAGATTTCTGGGTTATTTTTACACTTAGCCCCAAGGAATGTTACAAACGCAGTGCCAGTATGGCAGAAGTACAAAGCATTCTAAACATATAAATACAGATTATTATTTGGCTCAACCATGAAATATGTTGCAAGCATTAAATGTTTTGTTAAACTTCCAGAATTTTATGAAGCCAGAATAGTGTTGGTGCCAAGATTTACAAAAGGTGAATCCTGACTGCCAGGATACAAGGAGAAAATGTGACTATAAAGGAGTTTGGTTGATGTGAGTTTTGAAAAAAATCATAGACAAGTGAGGAAAGGATTCAGCTGAGAAGAAAACACATTGTGAAATCGAGACACCATTTTAACAGTGATTGATTATAGGAATCTGCTTCGTTTTGTTGCTTGTGGCTGGAGGGTTTGAGTGAAAGCTGTCTGCTTGCTGCAGCCTGGTTTCACCACACAGGGTCAGTGTGAGATCACACAGCTTTGCTCTGTACCAGCTCTGAGTTTTTGAGCAGAGGGCAGTAATGCTGGGCTAGTGTAGGGGCCAGACCCGAATTTCTCATCATGAAATACACGGTCCCTTAGAGGACCATGGAAAGAGAAGATTTAGTCATGGGAGAGAAGGAATATTTTCCATGTTTCCTCTGCCGACGTAGTGGAACTTGTTGCTCTGGACTTCATGAAAATGCTTTAGGACATTTGTCCTATAAATGCATCCTGTTTTTCAAGTCTGTATTGCTTCTCCTTGCCACATGGATGGTGTGGAGCATAATGTACAGGCATTCTGCTTTATACAGTTGGTTGATATTCTTCTGATCTGGCACAGGCAAGGGAAAGTGTCATCCTGTGGTTAAAGAATGGGGCTTGAAATCATTTTGCCTCCTGAAATTGATGCCTCTGCAATAGACTTTGGGTGTGACTTGGTGGCACAGCACCCAGTGGTTTGTGCCTCAGGGTCCTTCCCAGTAAAATTAACAGAAATGTTTTTATGAGGGTAGCTCAGGGTTTATTTAATGCTAATACTATCCTTGATAACCAGCAAAAACATTCAAAATAAGCTGTGGTATCTTCATGCCAGTAACGTCAAGAATAATCTTCTGGGGTTTGAAGCCCTTCTCTTTATTAGGAAAAGAGGAGTGTTCTTAACTTGAGGCAAGTATGCTTGTTTTTGAAAAAAATATAGTTTTAACTTTCCTGAATGAGTAGTAGCAGCGGATTTAAATTAGCTATGAAATAGCATTGGTTGTGCAGCAGAGGTCACTGCTGCATTACTTGAATAAATTCTACCAAGTGCCTGATAGACCTGACCAACAGGATTTGTAATTCACAATAACTATTTGTATTTAAATGAAATTAATATTTCCCTGAAATTTTTATTTCTTTGAAACAGAGAATAAGCACCAAGTGAGCTGTATGTACAGAACTTGTACTCCCAGGATTCTGCAGCTATTTGAAAAACCCTGGACAGTTCATAGATGTATAAGGAATTCTCACAGACAGATAAAACACAGGCAGATATTTTCACATCATGTCTTTTGCTGTTAACATACAGAGAATTGACATGAATCAGCTTTAGAAAAGTCAGACCAGGTTTGTGTCTATGTCTGTTCTGGAGACAATAAGTTGGAGCACATTTTGGAGTCTACCACAGAGACAAGCAGCTGGGAAGGAAAAGAAAGGAAAGAGACAGATGTGTGGTATTCTTTTGAGCAATTAAAAAAACACCCAAACAACCAGAAAACTATCCTCACAATATTTTTCCTTACAAGTTAAAAAATTCTGAATGTGGAAAATACTATAAATATTATTATAAATAATGTGAAAGGATCCCATCCCTGGAAGTGTTCAAGGCTGGGTTGGAAGGGGCTCTGAGCAACCTGATTTAGTGGAAGGGGGAATTGGAACTAGATGGTCTTCAACCCAAAACCTTCCAACCCAAAACATTCTGTGATCTTTTCCTCAATGTACACACTGTCAAATAGCATGTTAAGAAAAAACATCTCATGTGCCATAAATTTGCAGTTCATTTACTCCTTTAGCATTGTACCTTAATAATAGTTATTTAAGTATACTTATTCACTGATCATCTTATATATACCTGCAACACTTTAGCATCATTCTGAATTGAGGTAGAAGAGTCTTAAGCTGTGGTGTCAGATCTGATGTTAAGTCAATAGCATCAGGCATTTGAACATTTTTTTCAGGATTCTTGTTTTGATGAGAATTAATTCCACACAGTATTTTACCCTGCATAGACTAAAGAACCTGGAAGAAGGATAAAGAATGTTGTATTATGCCAGTACTTTCATTTTCCTCATTTAAGCAAAAAGAATTATTTGTAACTTTAAATTCAAGTATGTAAAGAAACATTTTTAGGCAATCTTAAAAACAGTGAGCCTGATGCACTTTAATAAATCAGGGCTTATTTATCAATTTAATCATGAATTTAGCGGGTGTTTGGAAGTGTGATGAATTCCTCAATAGAGAAATAGAATGAATGGCTTTTTCCATTAAAAGGAACAATAATTAAGCACAGCACCAGATCTCTATGTTCCCAAGCATAATCCTATAAGAATATAGTGCAGGTAGGAGGAGAAAGAATTTTGTTAACCTCCTTTGTTCCCAGAGAGCAATGCAAAAAAGATTTACCTCCAGAATCTGGGTTGTGGCAAACCTAAGTAACAAAGCCTCACTGAAATGAAAGGGGTTCTGTAGATTGAAGGGTTTCACCTCTGACCAAGAGCTGGCAGCACCAGTGCTCAAACCATTTCTGAACAGTAATTGCCCAGAGATTATTTCCAATCGCTGTTGAGCCTGGTGAGTATTAAAGTAAATTTCTGGGCTTTATTACAGGTCTGTACATTATGGCTCCAATCTGGGAGGTTATTTAAGTGTGTCCCTAATCTCCCTGAGGAGGGTTGTAGAAATCAGGAGATGTGAGATCAAGAGCTGAGCTCTTGAGAGAGGCACAACCAAGTCTGCTGCCTTTCTGCATCCCATGCTCAGTTCTCCAAACAAGACTTTCTTCTTGTGGCTGATTCTACTTAACTACTGGTTAATGGAATCATATCTTTGGGCCATATTTTCCAACAGGAAGTTCTGGATTATTGGATCCTTAACCCTTCAATACAAGTCACAAGTTTTCTCTTCTCTTGAACAGTTTACAGCTCTGTTTGGTACTGTGAGTCCTCAGGCTCTCTGAAAAGCCAGTCCAAGTTATTTATCAAATGAGCCACCAGCACAAACAGAGAAAAGTATAAACATAAAACTTTAAAAAATGTGGATCTTCACATACCACTGGTAGTTCTGCAGTGGATACAGAGGGTAGACCTCCAGTCATTATGGATCTTGCTGGATTCTGTTTTAGCTGAACATTGTTACAGCAGGATTGAGTATGGGTTCCATCTTCAGTTTATACATGGAGCTTGTATAACTTTTCTGGAACTTCACCAGATTTTAGAAAGTAGATTTTTGCATACTAGGATCACACATAAGTGTTGGCATGAGATAAAAATTCCTACAGTTAATAAATAAAACCAAAATGTCCCAGGAAATCATAACATAAGCACTATTCCAGAGTAATTTTGGCACTTGTCCCTGGCCTTAAAAGTCCTTAATACCGTTCCATTATAGTCTGTTTTGTTCCTAATAATTTAAGAAATGAAGCACCTTGGATAAATTCCCACCTGATGCTGTCGAGCAAGGGCTGTGGAGACCTTTATGTAACTGTCCTTCAGCTGTGAAAGACAGCAAACCATTAGCAGCAGGGGCTGGAGGGCAGAGTAAGAGTTTTAATCAAGAATGGGAATAAGTGCAAAAATATGTTGGTGATTAAAGCAAGTTGCACTAGAGATGTGCTACAGACATGCTTCCAGTTAGCCAAGAATGTCTGGAGCAGATGAAGTGTTCAGCTGTCAGCAACACTGCAGAGCAACAGAGATGAGCTTTTCTAGAAGCATCCAAAGGACTCGCGTGCTTTCCGCAACCTTACCCAGAAACTTCTGTGTGTAGGAAACACTTGAGCTATAAAAGATGATTAGTGATATGAAAACAAACTGACAAACCAAAACATTGCTTTAATATTTCAGTTAGCTCTTAAGTAAAGCAAAAAATGGGAGCTATTTCCTGAGTCAATAGTTGTTCTTGCCAAAGGCTACAATCAGCACTCAGTCAAGAGTGGTACTTCATCCTCATGATCCGTGACCATGCTGAAATAGTTTTAAAACCTCCTGCTCCCTTGCCCATGGTGTTTTCCTTCTTGTTCACCTTACTCCTGATCATTCCCCTCGGTGTGTCTTTAGCAGTTCTTCCAAATTCTTTCTCCAGTTTTCTGTATGTGGGAGGCCCAAATGCTTTTCTGCTCTATTTTTTGCTATGATTCACATACAAAATTATCCACCATCACCTGTTCAGGACTAAGAAAGCTACCTTTTAATTTCTGTCATCTATCCAGAAGAGTGCCTAAGCTAAAAGTTATACTTGTGAATAATTTAACCATGTGTGAAATTCAGCATGGCTGAACAGGGCCTGCTGGAGACCATCTAGTCCAACCCCCTGCTGAAAGCAGGGTCAGCTACAGCAGGTTACACAGGGCCATGAGCAGTTAGGCTTCAAATATATGCAAAAATGGTCTACAAAACCTATTCCAGTGTTTAGCCACCTTTACTGTAAATGCAGGGCTCAACTTTCTCCCACCTCATGCAAGTAATTTTATTCAGGTCCCTGTGGAGGTCTTGTCCTGCATGTCAAAGAGTTCACTTTGGGTTTAGACTTGGTCTCTAGGTTCTCATTCTTGCTGCAGGACAAATTGAATAGCTAAGTCTTCACCAAGACTCCTTCTCCAAATGAATTCTTAGATATTTTCATCCTTTTCCCTGATAAAAGTAGGCTGGGAAATCCAGAATGGTTTATGGAAGTGTGTTTCTTTTAAAGTCTTCCCAGCCTGCTACGTTGGCTTCCTCTTACTCTTTTCTGTCAGTTCCTAACCCGTGTCTGCTCCAGTAAAAGTGCAAAGTGCAGAATAAAGAGCCAAACCAAGAAGCTGTGATTTTACAGCATTGTCCTATCTGGTCTCCACAGAGCTCTGCAACAGCCTTTAATGTTCTAAAACTCATTATCATGCCTCAGCCCCTTCCTCTCTGGAATGAGCAATCCTCCTTTTTTCAGGCATTGCCAGTGTCACACTACTCCCAGTTTCCCTTCTCCATGGACTATAGTTTATTTTCTGTATATGTATGATGTAGAAACAGCATGTGGCTTGGTTCTTGAAATTGGGAATAAATCACTGATTTGTCTCATGTTTTCTGGGTAGACTGGACAGGATCTGAAGGCAACTTTAAGAAACCATAAGAAATTATAGAATGGAAGCTCTTAGGGTAAAGTTTGGGAGACCATATGATTATTCTTTGTTCTTCACTAAGCACACCAACTATTCTAGATTATCACTGATATCTAGAGCACAACTGACCTTTTCATTCCTGCTGGAAGTTTGTGGTGTTTTAGTTTGAAACCAGCATATACTTAAGGCTTTGTGGTATCCTGTGCATATCATACTGGATGGAAAAAGCTTGTGCTGGCCTGTGAGTGAGATCATTTGTGCATTTAAATGCCAAATTCATATCATGAGCTATAAGCACTAATAACAAAGTACATCTATGGGCAGATTCATTTAAGTTTATCTGAACAGGTTTAATGTCGGATTGCCTGTTGTCTACGAAGTGCTACATACTGGAAGTGACTAAAAGAATATTTTAAACCCAAGCAGTGAATCTGTGGCATCTAGAATACACATCCCTAATCTCTTTCTGGACCAAAGCCCCAAGCAGAGAAGTGGAGAGAGCAGGGCAGGAGCAGTGAGGAGTAGGCTGTGCACAGCTCAGGCAAGGGCTGACAGCAAGGTCTGGAGCCTAAATGCAGTTCCTGGGCCAGTGGACAGATTGCACCTGGATGGACTCCTGGATGATGTTGGTGAGGGAAATTAGGACCTGTTGGTGCTCTCAGGATCATGACCCATTACAGCAGGTGGAAAAAAACTTGCACAAAAAAAAGGTTTTGCTTCTGTAAATGGAAGTCATGTGTTTAGAAATTGTCTAAAGGAATGTGGGTGCAGCATTAGCTGAGAGAGCAGAACCGAATCTGCCAGAAAAGTTTTGTACAAGGGGGATTTGTAATTTTGACTGTTCCAAGGACACATGGTTTTGGAATGCTTTGGAACAAGAAAAAGAAGTTATTTTTCTCTGTGGTGGTTTTGTGTTTTGCAGGGTTTCTTTCCTTCCCTCCAGTTGCCTAACGCTATCATGGGTAGATGAACTTAAATTACCTTTTTCACTATCTAAATTTCTGCAGGAAGCTTTTTTTCACCTGCATTTCCCTTTTTGCTACATATCTACATTATTATAAATATGTCTTCAGCAGAGATAATTTCAAAACTACTCTGTGAAGAAAAGCCACTTAAACTTATTCAAACACAGAGTAACACAGCCATTCTCAAGCTAATTTGGTTCTGATTTCTATTAAAACATATGCCTAGCTGCAGTACTGTTCTATGAATCATGGTTAAAAAATCCCATGGAAAGAAGTTATCTACTTGCAGCCCCTTCTCTCTGTAAGAATCTCAACTGGCATTGAGATATAAATGATAGAGTGAAACTTCTTTTCCTTTTCGATTAAGTGAATGTGTAAATTTTGATTAACAGATCTTTTTATTACTAGTCTTCAGACTTTCTAGGAATATGGATTTTCTTATTGTCTTCCCTTTCCTCTCTGAAGCTAAGCAGAGATCTAAACTCTCTGTGATGTTCTGGTGGGCATGGAGGAGTGTCCTCCTTGTACATTGTGCAGCTGAGAGCAGGGAATTGCAAACCCATTACACTGTGTGTCTTCACAAACAGGGCAGATTTAGAATTACAAACCCCTGTTACACTGTGTGTCTTCAAAAGAGTCCAAATTTTTACTCTGGCAGCTGATAGGCACAGGGTACAAACCCACTAATGAAGATGAAGCTACATAAGGTTGGGTAAGTTTCTATATGCTGAGTGGTTTTTTAGTCAGAAAGGTTTTGCTTTTTTTCTTCCATATCAGTAAAATTAAATGCAAATAATACAGTACAAAGTTGCATATATCTTACTGCTATGAATGGAAGCAAATCAAAGTAGGAAGTGCTACTTAACAATGGAAATACTGCCTATTTAAGGCTTCAAAAGGGCAAAATTTGGTTTAAATGGGCAGAAGATTCTCAGAAAGAACAGAAATTCATCTGGAGCACATTGAAACGTTTGAGTTTGACAGTCAATGTATGTGAGACTTGCCTGGAACTCCAGCTCATGTCCACAAAGAGCTTCCCTTGGCACCTGGGCACTGCTGCTGCTGCTGCTACCCCTAATTTTTGCCCTCTGTGTGTAGCAGCTGGAAGAAAGGAAAATATTTGAAGTGCCAGTGAAGGAGTCTTAGGAATTCATAGTGCCAGAAGAGGTTTAGAGGGTCAGACAAGGTGATAGGGAACAGCTCATCCTCACATGAGGCTTGAGGCATTTTCTGTCTCCTGAGAATAATTGAGATCTTAGTGTTTGGTAGCTTTGTCATGTGCTCTCTGCTTTGCCCAGAGGACATGTCAGTGGAAAAGCGTGGGAATTAAATTCTGTATGTTTTATTACAGGAAGCTATACAGCCAAATTCAGTCTCCTCTTGCCCAGAGAATGAAAGCATGCTCTGCTGTGCCAAACAGGCCAGTTTTCTGCTTTTCTGCTGTCTGCTTTAGGAGAGTGATGTGATGAGATAGTGAATGCTAACCTGCTCCTGCAGTTCAAGGACCTGAACTGCAATGTCTTGAATTGAAATGAACTGGAATTGAAATGTCTTACCTGTCCCAGAATCCAGACTGCAGAGCTTCCGTGTCAAGTTTATGTTAAAAGCATTTTAAACCCAAAATTACAGTTATTACATTGTTCAGAGCACTGGCAGGACAGCAGAAAGGACTGACAGAGAACTTATTTCACACAGAAGAAAGTAGACTTTATGTTTGACTTACATAGGATAAGCTGATATTTATGCATTTTGTTGTAACCAATGTTTTCTGTTAGATCTAGAACTGTTCTGGAAACAGTTAAATCTATTTGAGTAGAAAGAAATATCCCAAGTTGCTCCTGAATCTACCTCCAGCATGCTCTAGACTCTGCCACAATTATTACTTCAACAACTTCTGTTGCTCCTGAAAACCATGTTATCTGTGCAAAGGGACAGCAATCAATACTCAATTCCACACTGCTAAACCCCAATTTTTTTATTTATCTCAAGCTACAAAACTTTTAGGGACTGTTACTCAAGAAAGTCTTATGCAACCTATAAGTTCTTTCTTTCATTCTTCCTTTTAGCTTCATTTAGAGTTATGAGGCATGACTCAGACTGGGGAATAAACAAATTTTTTGCTGATTTTATTGGCCTTTCAGTTAGGGCCTGAGAGCCCAGGTTAGATGCCAATCTTTCCAAATGCACATATGTATAGATATGTGTGCATTTATAAAGCCAAAAGCTTAGGCAGTACATTAATGACCATGGAGATGGAAATCATCTGTTCATCCATACAGCACACAGAAAATGAGGAAAAATTAGCCACATTCTCCTGAATGTGTTTATTTTTGGTATGGAAATATGAGTTTTAGAGTATTAGGGTGGTCTTACCAAAGTGATTTATTTCTTTGCCTTCCTGGACAGACTGATAGGAGTCTCAGCAGGGCTTACTTTTATAACTATGAGAACCTGAGGGTAGCCTCACCTGGAATCTCCATGGGCCCAGGAATCCATTTAAGCTCAGTCTTGGCCTCTGGTCCCTGCCTGAGCTGTGGATGTGCTCATTTCTGTGCCTGTCACTGCTGCTTGCTGCTCCTGACCTGGGGACGGATTTTTTTTACCCTGACCTTGTCACTGCGGTCCTTTTCATCAGCCACTGGCCTGCACCTGACCTTGGGTATCCTCACTAGAGCTGAGCTACATATTGAATTCTGGGCTTGACCTTTGACTGGCCTTGTTACCATGAGCCTTTCTCATGATCTGGGCTCTCAGATGGCCCTGGCTGTCCTCCCTTCACCTGCTCAGAGATGCCTTCAGGCAAAGTTTTTGACAACTTTTCAAGTTTCAATTTTTACAACTAACTAGTGATTTTCATGAACACCCTTGATATTTTACTGTTCTCACTCAGGCTGGAATCAGTGAAGTATTAATCATGAGATATAAAGCAAAGTAAAACCCCAGCTTGTGCTATGATGACTAATATTGTCATTGGAGCCACAAAACAAAGTTAATTGCTGTTCACTGCCTTAGAGAAGATGCGAGCATGGTTTTCTTTTTAAAAAGGTGTTTGGTCCTGATTCTAATTGACTGTCACAAGAACCAGTGTGTTGATACAACTGAAGGCAGAGAGTGGGCAGGATGCAAAACCACTGACAGGAAAGATGAACAAATAGAATGTCTTAGTTTTTTCTATTGCTAATGGTTTGCATTACTACTCATATTCTGAGAATCCTTTCCTTAATTTCAGCATGGTTTTGGGGGTTACAGTGGAACAGAGTTTATAGAAATTATTTCTGGGTTTAGATTTTAAAGTTGTTCACAGTGGGTATGGGCATGTACAATGAGATTAAATTCACTGCAGGAGCACAAGGAGGTTGTTGCTTCCTCTCAGTGCCAAAGCTTCATTTTAACTGCTATGCTGACTTGATTTTTTTAAAATATAAACATTAATTAAAAGCAAATTACTTTAATAGGTTTTTTTATAGAATTATAGTACAAGATCAAATATAGGTCAAATAAATATAGGTCAAACAGCTCTTGAAACTCATCTGGAATTGTACAGTAGTGACATAATCTGTGATAGCGTAATTGGATCTGAATCTTCTGCTGAGTGATCTTCTCTATAAATAAATTTCTGTTCCAGATCACAGGAGCTGAAATCAAGCCTTAGATAGCAGTGTTCGAGTTGCAGTAACATCTAGCTGTCAGTTGCACAAAGTGTAATAATATTAACATAGGCAAGACAAACCTTTTCTATGTGAGCACTCCAGTTAATCTTTGAAGCAATGTTAATCAGCTGTTGTAACAAAGTTTTGATTTTCCAATTGTATCATTCTGCCAAAAAACCTGGAAGTGTGCAGTGTTAGCAACTTGAAATTCTTGCCTGTGTTTTTGACTGAGAATGCCTTATGACAGCACTTGAGTTTGCTTTTGGGCTATTTTTAAAAGCAATTTATTCAGTGATTCTCAAAGTACTGATTACACTGGAATCCATAACATCTGCCAATGTGTAATCTCTGAAACTAGCTGAGGATTTTCCCAATTAGGTGACTTAGTAATGACAAAAAGTAAAGGATTTCTGGTAGCTGAGAAGTGAAATGTGAGATAATACAAAGATGCTGTAGAGTAAAACATGTTGATTTTTCTAGTATTGCCTTAGTGTCTGAGGTAAACTAGTTAGTTATTTTTGGAGTGGTATGTGTATATTTATATTTGGGAATCATAACAGTTACTACTGTGCATGAACAAAAGTGATATCACCTAGAAATGAACACTCCTGATACTGACTGGAATGTTACAAAGTGTTTATCCTGTTGTACAGAAAAGCAGATGTGGTAAAAAAATAAATTCTGGAACATTACTGTTGTCTCTGTATATTTTTTAAATTGTAAATTTAATTGCTTTTCTTGCTTACACTTCTGCTGTATGGACTGGAGTTAACTATTAACATGCTGTAGTTATGGAGTCAGGTCCTGCACTGGTGCTTTCTTGGGAACATCGTGGTGTAGTGTGGGCACAGGATTTGTTCTGTCTGCTGTAGCTGATGCTATATTATTTATATTATTTCAAATGCTAATTCTTCTACACAGTACTTGTCATCCAGAAAGTACCACATAGCAGTCTAGAAATCTCTTGTCACACCAACCATTGTTTTTTTGGGGGATGGGGTTAGCTCTTTTGGCTGAAGTGGAATGATTTCTGATTAAGCTAAATAAACTATCTTCACAATATTTATGTATCTATAATGCAAACAACACTGGAGTGGGAGCCAGCATCTTGTTGAATGTTGCTGTATTTTGCTAATTCCTCAGGCTGTGATGATAAAATCTGAATTGACCATGATACTATATCAGAGTTTCTCTTGTAACTGGACTTAAAATGCCTTCACTGGTTCTTTTGGTTGCCAATGTCTCTTTGTAGCTCAAGGCTCAAGACCTTCCACGAGATGACCTTCCACTTCAAGTATCCTCTTCACTACTTAAAACCAGATGCATTATACAGCTGAATTTGAAATGTGTCTTAAAGTCTGGAATCAGGACAGAGACCTGCATCCCCAGGTACTGACCCTCTGAATGCAGTCACACTGTGTGATCTCCTCCTGCTCAGCTTTTATGTTTGTGACACTGTTTTTCTTGGAAATTGCATCTAGATGAGGCTTGGTCAGTCCTGTAGTGAAGCTGTATGAGATGAAAGCTGCAGGAGCTATGGCTGCAGGCCACCCAACACACACTCAGTCTTCTGAGTGTATCAGCTGGAGTTCACGAGGACCATGCTGGGTTTAGAGGAATGACAATGAAATACCACTGGAAGAGAGGCAGGATTTTTATGGAGGGTAATGTATCTCATTGATGCAATACTAATGTAACTGTATATAACTTTAAAAGCCCTCAAGAAACCATGAATATATAATTCTGGTATATGCTTGGTTTCTTGTGGTGTTTATATACCAAGTGCTGAGATTTTCAGATTACTCATCCAGAGGCATGAGTAATTTTTGAAAAAGGCCTCTAATTATGTGGCAAAAAAAAATATATCAGATGTTCTTCATTATATATCTGTAGAAATGATCTGTTTAAACTGTTTGTGTTAGCTCTTGAAGCTGTAAAAGGGGTTGTGATCTCGTTTTTCTCAGTGCTGTACAAACATGCTTTGAAAAATATTCCTCGCCTGTGCAATGGAACTGCAATCAGAGGACAGGAAATTCAGAGAATTCAAGTGCCTTATAAAATGTCATTCAAGTCTGGAAACAACCATCTAGGTTGTTTTTATCTATCAGGTAATTCTTTTGTTAACTAACAATGTAAACTCTTCCTTTCACATAGATTCAATAATCTTCTGTTACTTCTCAGCATCTTTCACTTGTAGAAAGAGATTGGGAAGTAACTCTTTATGCTAGAGTGATTTTGTCAAGACATAGGACTTCTAAATCATTCTGCCCATTGCTTTTAAAATCACATTCACAGTTTAAAGTAACACTTTTGATATCTAGATATAGCTGAAAAGTGCTCTGGAGGACAGGACAGAAGCAAAGCTCCTTCTTCTACTGGAGGGTGGCTGTGGTAGTGTTTGAGTGCTGGACAGTGAGTAGAAAATACTCAGGGAGTTACAATGAGCTGTGTGACTGAGCTAACCTCTGACAAGGACAAAAGCCTTTTTCTTCCTCTCATTATTTAGTGCTGATCTCACTGAGGATGCACAGGTCAGTAAGAGACCACGGTCCTGGGCAGGCCAGGTGCCTATGTTTCTGCTCTAATACTGTTCACTGTCTTGGAAAGGGGAGGAATGTGATTGCAAAACTGTGGATACTGTTGTCTTTATTGAGTTCAGCACTACTTGCAGCTGAGCTTCTTATCTGACTTGCCTTACACGAGTTTTTTCTGGGCTTTTTGCACACCTTTTTTTTTTTTTTTTTAGCTAATAGAAAACCCTGAATGGGGCAGTTAGAATAAGGGTAAAAGTAAATGGAGCTTGCTGGCAGGCATTTAATGAGCCAGCAAGGAGGAAGCCAGATAGAACACAACTGATCAGTATGGTCTTATCAGCATGGGTGAGGGCAGCATCCCAGTTTTGTCAGCATGAATAGAACCCTGGAGCTGAAAGGTTAAAAATGTACCTGCCAGTCTCAAACTGGCATGTCAGAAGTTGCCTGCCCTTCTTTTGTAAGAGGCTAAAAATGTGCAGATGCTGGAGTGAAGAAATTAGAGTCCATCTGTGCTGCTCTCAGCAGCAGTTAGGGAATTTAAAGAGCAGCTGAAGATGTTTTGAAAGCAAGAAAGGGATCTCTGAATGTCTGTTTGCACATAAATGGACACAGCATGTGGTGGACTGAAGCAGACTGTTCAGATCAACTCTGCGTTATTTGTGCAGGCTGCTGCTGTGAGCCACAGGAAGAAAAGACTTGCAGCTATAACTTAAAGAAGCTGCTACCATAAATACAGCTGCAAGCATGTTGAGGTTTCTATAATCTGTTTGTTTTTATTTATTAACTCAATGTTTTGCACAAGCATTTAATACTCTTGCATCATGTAGGGCTGTGTGTTTACTGTGTGAGTAGTTGTGCACCTTGTTTTAGTTCTCTTGGTTTCTGAGAAGAGTCTGAAGAGGTTATTTCAGGACAGGCTAGGAGTACATCCATAAGAAATGGAGAGGGACTGGCAGTCCACAGAGGTGTAGGTTGTGCTTTTTTAACTGGTGAGTTTTACTCTGTTTTACCTCTGTACATTATAAAATTTCTGGGCATTCCTTTGATAGATGTAGGATGGAGAGAAGCTAGTCTTGCTTAAAGCTCTAGAAAAGACTTATGCCCATTTTTAATATTAATTTGGTATTTTCCATGCTTAGAAACTCAAGTATATTATTTAAGAAAATGTGAAGTCCTACTATATAAGCAGCAATCTGATGTTAGTTTGATTAATCTTCGCTTTACCAGGTTTCTTCCTAAAACTGTGAGATTACTGCCTTGGTGCATGGAAAAACATTGTACCTTTTCCTATATTCCAGAAGCATCATGACATACCAATTATACAGGAAGGCTAATCCAAATGCCCTTGAAGCTAGTTGGAATGTTTACCTTTGCTTCAACAGGCCTTTCTGTTTAGTGGGGCGTGATTTGGCTCAGACCCCTTCTAAAAGCAAAAGCCACAAGATGTTCCAAAAGTAAGGTTTTGGTAATGTTGACAGACACTTTACCCACAACGACCTCCCTCTTGTTAGTGTTTCAGATGAGGAGATTGAAGCACGTAATTAACATGTATGAGCTGTGTTTACCAGCTGAAAAACTTTATTGCTTTATTCCTTAAAGACTGACTGCATTACTCAACAGTGAATGAAACCTGTTAGAAAATTATTCTAGTTTCTGTGACAAATGTAAGGAACTAACTGGATAAGGTTGTATGCAATTCTGGCAACTATCTTAAGGTATCTGTGCTAACAAATCACTGATAGTCAGCCAGAATTAACTCCTTTGTGATACCTGATACTAGATTGTTATAATGAAACTCTATAGAGTTGAAATTCAGACTTATTTTCATGTATTGCTCAGACACCTCTTGTATGTTTTGGATTTCTTTCAAAAACAGCCTCATGTTTGTAAGGTTACATAAACCAGCAAGGTTTTGTACAAGTTAGAGGGAGGTGGGACATGCTGGTCTCCCAGCAGGTGATTTCCTCAGCAGACAGGAAGGCATCTCTGGAGATGTGGGGTGGTGTCATTCAAATGCAAGACACCATGATCTGTATTTGTCAGTTTTAGGGCGACTCTGTGGTGAGCAGTGTCCTGTGGAACAGGATGTGCTGTGTGGCCCCTCTGTCTGCTGGTGGAAGCTGGTTGCTGCTGAAACCAGCAAGTTTCCTCCAAGGAGTTATTGCACCTAATCAGCTGGAGAGATGGGTTTGTTTCCCCTCGGGCTCTTTTCCTCCCTCTGCCAGCTGTACCTAGTGAAACTGCCTTCCTGTGCAGGCACATTCTTGTGATGCACCAAACACTCCTTCAGCAAAGTTGCTGAAATATCCGTTCTGCACCAGTGGATATGCCAGTATTATTCCCAAAGAGGTATTGGGCAACTGATTTCCAAAGACTTTGGCAGAATCTATAGAAAACTGGAGTTGATATCAGGCAAGAAAGGTTTGACATGGAGTTTTGCCTGACTCAGTTGTTTCATTTCCTAGCAGAGACCCAAATGCAAGCTCTCTGCTTCGTCCCATGTTACTTTTGACGAGCTTATACCTGTACCATGGCATGAAGCCATCTTGTGCAAGTTTTAGAAAAGAATGTTGCCTCTTGGATGAAGAAATAAGGAACAAGAAAAAAAAATTGGCAAGTTTCAGCAAGGAATTTTTGTAGGGAAAAACCCTTGGAGGCAGCATTGTTGCCATATATGAGTCATCTGAAACACATAACATGAATTGGGTAGTAAAGTAGTTGTCCCCATCTCAGAAAATTAAGTTAATTATTATTTCTTGATGATTAGAAAGAGTAGGGGAGAGTGGATAGATGTTTAACAAGTTGACCTTCCAAAGTTCATGGAAGTAATTTTTCAGAACAGGCTGAAGATAAGATCAGAAGCAGTGAGACAAGCATGCCTCCAGAATAAATGCAGCATACAAGGAGTTTTAACACATAGTCCAACAAGTATGCTGAAACAGACTTTGTTTTAGCTATTCACATATATGCTAAGAAATAAATGCTTGTATATTGGAAAATATGTAAATTTTCTGTAGAAACTGCAATTCTGCAGGAAATTGCAGCATCTTGGAGAGATGTGAAACTGAGAAACAATGTAGATACAAAGATGCAGGATTATGTGTATCACAGGCCGTGCCTATAGAGGCACAGGGGCTGTTGGGGGTTTTGGCAAGGGCTGAGTGCTCTGAGGTGCACTCTAGCCTAGTGATGCTGGAGGGTTTAGCCACTGCAGCAGAAGAGATGCCCGTTTGCAGAACATGCCTGAGCAGAGCTTGGGTGTGTTCCAGGCTGCCACATGGCTGAGGGGACTGACAGATGTCTTGGCCCAAAACAAACCCACTGAGAGCTTGCAAATGTGAATTAATTCCTAGGGGAACTTGTGCTATAACTAAAAGTGATGCTGTATTGTAAATAACTACTATAAATCACTTATTTTTATTGAATTAGAAATATTGGCACTTTTTAATGAGAGGCTCAGCACTTGTGATCAGGCACAGAAAGGTGTGACACAGGTTGGTTGCCTTTTGCACAGCAAGAAATTTGGATAATTTTTTGTCCTTGAGCAGCCCTGTGGCTGAAGTGCAGGCCAGGAGATATGGGTTCATTTCTTGTCTCTGTTATGGCAATTAATAAACAGACATTTAATCTCTGAATTGTTTCTGTATCTTTAAATTATTACAGGTGTTTGATAACCAGTCACACCTAGATGTGAGTCAGATGGGACAGACTGACACCCTGTTAAGATCAGAGCTGTTATTTATATTATTTATTTATCTTATTGTTTTGTAAGAGGATTTCTGCTATTACATGTTCATTTGTGTGCCACTTGGTTATTTGATTGGATGTTTTTTTTCTATTTTGCTACACTTTTGTGTATTTGAGGTGTAAGCTGAGTGCACTCTCAGGGTGCAGCTCAGTAATGACACTCCAGCTTTTATTGTGTTCCAAGACTAACAGCAGTATGGTGACAGCTGGGCAAGTTTGTTTATGCTTTCCCAAATGTCAGAACAAGGAGAAAGCCATCAAGGCTTTATACTGAATGCACATCATTTGCAAAATATGAGAGCACTGCAAAGCTGAGTGGGACTCAAAGTCCTCTGGCAAGGCTTTATGGGAAACTAAAAAAAAAAATACAGGCATTTTATAAAATCGTGTTCCATTGTAATAGTTTATATTAATAACACATTCAAAGGTGTAAAATTTCAGAAAAAATGGAGGTATGTATGGCAAGCTTGCATAAATCTATAAATAAGTGCAACTAAATTATTTTCTAAAGTTACTTTTTTCTCATTCTGTCTCAAGACCAATGACTACAACAATAATTGACCTCACAGTTGATACTTTTATTTACAGGCTGAACTGATGAGTTGAATGAAATGTCAGATGTACTCAGGTAAAGTAGAGCATCAAGAGGGGTTAGCACTGCACTGTGGGTAGCAGACAGAGAAGCTTTGCTCTCCCAGGCCCAAGAGTCTTGTCTGCGTTTCCCAGGCACAATAAGCACAGCAAATCTTTTAGAAGTCCTGGACATTACCTTGTGCTGCTTTATATCCATTGTGTCCATTCCAGGTGAGGGAAGGGTTCATCACACTCACTGGTGGTGCCTGTACTTTGTCTCTTTCAGATGTGTGTGAATAACAGCCACTCCCGAGGCAAACCTAGAAGAGACCTTGCATAAGCACCTCATGAAAGCTTTATTCAGGTGAGAGGATAAGAGCAGATCAAGATCAGGCCAGGGGATGTAGTGCAATAAGAGCTCTTTGAGCTTCTCTACTGTGTTTACCTAGGGCCTCCTCCCTCCTGAGGTACCAGGTGAGAACCTGCTTTTTCCCACATGTGAGCCCTTCAGTTATTTTGTTGAGGTTTCTTTGTGAAAGAAGTACACAGAAAGTCTCCAAGGCTTGCCACTTTGCTTTTTATCAGGCATGTGGCTGACTGCATTGGTTTGAAGAAAAGTCTGTGCAATGCTTCTGTACTGTCCCATTACTTCACCCTTTTGCACAATTCCTATGTGTTTTCTCATGCTCTGGCAAAGGTCCAGGCAAGGAAACTCATTCAGAGTAGGGACAAGCCTGAACTTGAATCTAAGGTCAAGATAAATAGTCCTGTGGAGCTATCAGCTCGGTGCTAACTGGTGGTGAAGCAAATGAAGTGCTAGGAAAGGATGGAGACCAAACTGGACAGTTGATGCATAAACCTTTCATCTGTGCTTAGATTGCTGGACTACATGCTGTTTTTCTCTTCTCTTCTTATGAGATGAGCATCTAGAGAAGGTAAAACAGGTTGATACAGGGTGTAGAACAATTTCTGTATTAGGAATAAGTCAGAAGCCTGAGAGAAATATAATAGAAATTTATAAATACGATGCTGTGGAGAAGGATCAGTTGTGTAATCTCTCTTTAGTACAAGTACTAGAGGCCACATGTGAAATTACTGGGAGCTAAATGAAAATAGATGGAAGGAGCTAGCAAGAGAACAAACCTCATCAGACTTCAGCCAGTGGGCTCAGCTGCAAATACCTGGAGACAGGGAAAGATAAAAGACAAGCATCACATACTCATCCTGTTCTTTCCTGTGGGTGACTGCTAATGGTCACTGCTGAGGGTGGGATATGAGGCTGGATGGACCTTTTGGGTCCTTTGGATGGACCTGGTCATGTCCCAAGAGGCCATGCAGGTGCAGTGAGCTCTGGTTACCCAGTGTGGCAGCTCAGGCACACGTTCAGGCACAGAGAACTGCAGCAGCAGAGACAAGGTCATAAGTTTCCTGTGACATGGCAGAATAGCTCTGATCTGCAGTTATTGCTGGCAGCCCTGAATATTCCCTTCAGAGTGGCAGGAGTGAAAAAAAGGTTTTAGATAATGCCCCAGTCAGAGCTCCCAGGGACAGATACCAAAGATAGCCCAGGCTTTGGTCACCTTGGTGCCACATCATTCTGCCCTGCCGAGCACATTTCAGCCTGGGCTGATAAGCAGAGCCAGTCAGGTACTTCTCTGTCACAGCACTGCCTCAGCCTTGAGGTAAAGGGTCACTAAATATTCCAATCCCCAGGCTTTTTGGCAGCGGCTTTGCTTGATGATTCAAACTTAGCATTTTCACAATCAAGATAAATATTGACCAGGCAACATCCTCCTTTTCATCTGTGTTTGGGAAGACTCCACTGTGGAAAAAATAAAACCTGCAGCTGGCCTGACAGCAGCCAAAAATGTGAGTGGATTAAAAATAAGTTATTTTTCTTGATAAAATAATTATTGACAAGGGTGTAAAACTAATCTAGAGTCTCTCATCTCTACTGTAGAAATACCTGCTTGATAGATAAAAAGTAAAGCACACTTAAAAAAAAACCAACAAAAAAAGCCACTACAAAAAAACCCAAACCAACCAACCAACCAAAAACCCAGCAGGACAGTCCCAGCAGGACAGTAACAACAGAACATGAACTAAAGTAATTCAAGCAAAAATACACCTGAAACAGAAATCACAAGTTTTTTTTGTAGAGTAGCTGGGGATGAGAAACAAGGAAGATATCTCTAGTGAAATTTCTCCAAAAACAGAAGTACAACTTGAACAAGATCTTGGGGAAATTGGATTTTAATCTGAGTATAACAAGCTGAGTATGTATACTGACAGATAATTCAGCACTGCACACTTGTTTCACTGACCTATGTTCAGCTTTAAGTTTTGACATGTGCAAAAATGAGTGTCTGTCAGTTAAAAGTGGAATTACACAAATTGTGATGTATATCTAAACTTTGTGGAATTACTGAATGGCTTTATTCTCCTGCAGAAATCCTGCCTCTTCCTTACCTGTAAATTCACTATTCAAAATCTTTTCGGACTTCATAGTGAATATTTTTTTATGTTCCTAAGACATAGAAATGACCTCAGAATATATGCATGTGTTTCAAAGTAGGACATTCTGTTTTATAGGAAGGAACAGCTCACTTTGTGTTCCAGCCACCTTAAGCTACTCTAGAAACATCTGTCAATTACAGGTGAGAAACCTTGACCTCTGAAATGATTTTGTTACACTTCAATGCATTACTGTTATATTGTGACTAAGAGATAAGATTGCCTTTGTAAAAGATACTGGTTCACCCAGTTTTATGCAGAATAGTCTCAGAGGACTTTAAATTTCACTCCTGGAAGTCTGTGTTGGAGCTACTGCAAAGGGAAATCGGGGTCTAAGAAAATATCACTTCAAATGACCTTTTAGTGTGCATGAAAGGACTCTTAAGAAGAAAGAGGACCTGTGTACAAAAAGCACTTAGAACTTAAACTCTTAAAGTTATGGCAGAAAGGAAATGTTGCAAGTCAGGAATATCAGATAAGCTAACCTGGATCCAAGCGGCTGTTATCTCTGATAGAATCAGGTGCTTACGAGGAAGATGAAAATAAACCCTGAGGGTAGGAAGCTGCAGGATAATTCTAGTCCAGTCCTTTTCTAAACCTTCTCAGCTAAAAACTGTTGTACTTTGCTGAAGAAAATCATCTTTTTCTATGACAAAATTGAACATGTGGTTGGGTAGCTCTGGGTACCCTTAGCTGTACATGTTTCAGAGCCTTTCAGGAATGCTACAAAATCCTTTATCCTGATTAAGTGATTCTTGGTAAAGTAGAGAAAAGTAAAGTTGGGTTAAAGAGCTGCAAAACGGCATAAGCTGTGGCAAAGAAATGAATACAAGAAACTCCAAAGGCTTGCTGCAACCCTGTTAGTGTTGCAATGAATGACTCAGTTTTGTTCAACTCAGTAACACTAACTAATGAAAGTTAGTATTACTGAGTTAAACAAGCTCATAGTACCACATGCTCCTTTTCCATCTTTGAATTACTCATTTGTATTTGGAAACTACGGCTTTGCCCTAAGGGAAAGTATGTACAGAGAAGATGCTCAGTGCTCACAGTTCAGCTGTACCTACTACTTCCAGTATTCTTCTCTGTTGGTTATTCTACCCAAGAAACAATGAACATTAACTTCTACAGGATATTTTGTGCTTTGGGACATATGCACACACCACTGTATTCTACAGCAGTTTATTAAATTAATCAGTTGCTTAATGCCCATGTAGACTAAATGAACATAACTAAACAATGACTCTAAGACTGCAGAAGCTAAAGGCTGGATCTTCAAATGATGCAGCTCTCCAGAACTCATGTAAATATTTTGAATATATTGACATTTAGATAAGAGGAAAATTCCCAACCAGTTTCAAGTGTAGTTTAATCTTTGACTAGGTCATGGCTGCTGTTTTTTTGACATGTGTGTGTTTACTTTTTCCTCAAAACATAGATGTTGAGCTCATGATGGAGGTTTGAGGGCAGAGCTCATGAGCTGAGCTTTCCTCTGCATGTGGCATTTGGGGAACGAAAAATCTGCAAAGATCCAGTCCTGGGAAACATGCATGGCTGTAGTCCCTGGAACCTAAGGACTGCACCTCTTTGCATCCTAGTTTTTGAAAGGAAGCTTGTGTGCTGGGAAGAAAAAAATACCCTAGAATTGGCTATCATCCAACCGTCTGAGGAGAGAAATGGTGATCCTGGCCCGTTTTCTAAGGAAATGCCTGCATAACAACTTGTCACTCTACTACTTCTCTACATGGATACTTCACATGTAAACTATTCTTGCAAAATATCCACTGTTGCCTCCCAGTATTGTGCTGGGAATGTCTTCTTCAGGGTGTGCTTAGAGGGACTCTCTTGGCCACTGCCAGCACTCTCCATTATTGCTCCCTAAGCCTGGACAGACAGGAGGTGTGGAATGCCCCAGCAAGGCACTGGCTCTGGGCACTGGAGTGCACACTGTGTGCTGTGCACAGGTCCTTGCTGCAGAGAGCAGAGCTTCATAGCCCTCCTGGGTAGTGTGATTGATTGCCACCTCCCCAGGTTTATTTCTTAGGAGTTGTTTTTAAGACAAAGTGGTGGAAGTGGCTGATGGCCCTGGCCAGTGAAGGGTGGTGAAAATCTTTGGTTTCATTTCACTGCTTTAGGAAGACAACCCTCTTCAAACAGATGAGGAATTATTTCAATCATTCATAATGAACTGAAAGCAGGGAAAAGCAAAAATCACCATCTTAAAATAGTTCCAGCAAAATGCAAGGTTTTGCTTTTTACTTTCCCCAGTTTTTCAAGTTACTAAGACAAAACCATTTCAATCATTTATGTGACTGGGAGGTCAATGTTCCTGTGAACAACAAAAGGGTGCAGTGAACCTTTACTTCTCTTCCCTTGGACCCAGCTGCCTAAACAGTGCAAAGAGGTATGAACACAGAATAGATATGGCCTTGGCAGGGACATGGGAAAGTTGGGACACGTGATCTGGGCCAAATCTTTCTTTAGAGGAAGCCATGTGAAAGCACAAACACATGTAGGAAGTCACAAGTTTAACTGAGAGCAGAACTGGGTCTCATACTTGCAGAATTGCCTAAGCTGCTTTTTCTGTCAGACCTAGCAATTGTCTGGGACTTCCCAGGCTTTATTGCCTTTGTCATTTAGCAGAGCAAATCGCATATCTCAGACATCCAACTGCTCTCAGAGGTGGTATGGCCACAGCTCGCTGCCTCTGACTGGAGGGTGCCACAACATTTACAAGGAACATCTTGCTGATGTGGTCTGGGTCGGGGTGTTGGTGACAAACATAGGTTTTTGTAGTTGAAGCAGTCACAGTATTGATGTCAAACCATTTATGGCTCCTAGTTTTGGTACATAAGCTAACATATAGCTCTAGGAGTAAGCTTTTCTGGGTGATAAAGGTGGAGATGCTTTAGGCAGCAACAGAGTGAAGCTGAGTTTCAGGTTCTGCACAGAGACCATATGGAACCAAAATACTTGATCAGATTTTGCAACACTTGATTTTGTATTCTGTCTTAGATTAAATGATGTGAATTCTGTGTGTGAGTGAGTGAATGGAACACTGAATATTCTCTTAGGGAGAAATCATGCAGAATTTTAGATTTCTGTTTTACCATAATTTAGAGAAACACCAAAGCATCAAAGCACTACTGTGGCCCATGGAGGATCCCACTGGGAGTGTTCCTCTCATTATGAAAAACCAACAGAACATAAAGCTCTAATGAGTGAAACAATGTAGTTTGTCAGGATAATTTAGCACAGAGTCTGGAACACCTTAAGGCTGGCTGGAGGGAAGGGTGGATGCTGGAGAGATGCTGTAGGAGAGGTTCTGCCATGACCTGTCAGCAGTAATGAATTCTGACACCAGAGCTTAAGCTCCCCCAGATCAGGAGACAGCAGAATCAGGGCTATCTGACAGGTTTCATGAGTATGAGATGGACAGGTGGAACTTAGATAACCTGAGGTGAAAAGTCAATAAGTAACAAAGAAATTTCTTTCTAAGGAAATAGTGGTTGGTTCAGGTGCAAAGTATTCCCCAGTACAGTGTTATGGCTTTGTCCTTAAATCTGTGCACCAACAAAACGGCTTTGTCAGTTCAGGAAAAAAATAGAATTGAATTGCTTGAGTTTGTAGGTCAAGGGCTGGCTGCAAGGCCAGCTACAGATTGCTCAATTACTTCTTCTTCTAGAAAGTTTATCCAAAGTGTCGGGCTGAATCATTTGTTTGCAGTCAAGGTACACAAGGAGAAACAGTTACTTTGATATATGTCTGTTCCGTGTGATGTGTCTCTTGGGATAGCAACAAAAAAGAAGTCCCCAAATTGCTAAGTTCAGTGGTCTTATTGTACAAGCAAATAAAGGACAGTGGGTTATTGTACATGAACGTTTTCCTGTGAAGAATTGTACTATGCACAAAGCTATGATAGAGCTTAGGGTTTTGCAAAGACATCCTGGCTTTAGTTGCAAAGGTAATAGAGATTCTAGTTTAATAAATTCTAGTAGGAAATAGTATCTCCTATTTTTTACAGGGAGGGCAACTTTATTTCTGAGGATTTGTACACATAGGAAGTACTCCTTATTTTCCTTATTACAAAGCCAGACAAAGCATCATGTATGGTTTTGTTTTGTATCTATGGTATCAGCAAGTATGGACTTGAACATCTTTGTTCTACAATGTTTGACACACAACGTTGCAATATATTGAAGACAGATTTGAAAAACCTAGTAACAAGGCAATCTTAAATCACCTAAGCAAATAAATCCCTTATTTTCTCAGAAAGCTTAATTTTTCCATGACTGACATGGACACATTGGTTACAAGCCAATAAATATCTGAATAATGCATATAAAAGTCTTTGCTGTAAGAAAAAATAAGTCTGAGTTATTTAAGAGCTCTGTGCAAATGCTACCTTGGATAAAGGCCCAAGAAACTTGAAACAGTCCTTACTCCCCACCCCCCTTTTCAATCTGACAGCATTTACTGAGTCAGATTTTTCAAAGGATTGACTGGAAACTAAACTTTGAGTGAAACAATGGCTTCACATTTATTGAAACAACTTATTCTGGTGGAATTAAAATAGAGTATTACATTGAGTATTCTGCTCTGATGGGGGTCGTGAGAGTAGAGAAATCCCTCTCATGAGCTGCTTTTATCTTTTAGATCACATGAATGAAAGTATGCATCTTAACTGCGTATCAGCAGGCCTGATTTCCTGGAAATTGTGGCTTCCAAACAGATGGCCTCAGAGATAAACATGTGCTGCATTTACTACTTGAACTGAACACTCTGGCATAAAGGTATTTCATTTGGGCAGGGAACTTTAAATTTAGCAAGCCAGATCGATTATTCCCTGAATTGAGTAAGATAACTTGGATGAAACCCCTGGTTTCTAAGATGAAATCCTGGTGGGTTCTAAGTTTTATGGAAGCAGTTTGACTCATTTTACTGCTACTGTGCAAATGGCTTATAACACTTCATCTCACTAAAGAAAAAAAAAATACAAACTGAAATCAATATTTTTCAGACCCACTATATATCTGTGATATCCTGAGGGTTAAAAATGGAATTATTTATTCAGTGCAGGACTTCTAACAGCCATGGGTCCTGTAAGCTGCTTTTGCTGTAGTCACATAGTCAGCTGAACATTACTAAGGAAGTTTCTCTAGATCATTCATTCAGGAGCTGGGAAGGGAAATATTCCTGCTGACTCATGCTTATTAGTATTTTCCTTGCTCCACCTCCAGTCATTTTGGCTCCTCCTCTCCTCTCTTGCTGCTGGTTGCCTACTATATTTAAACAGCTGTCTTAGAGCAGAGAGAGGATTCCAGGCTTGTAGTGTGTTTGGCTCTCCTGACTGTACAACCATTTTCATAAAGATCCCACCTCTCATCAGACCTGCTGCTAAAGGTAAGAAGGCTCCAAATAAGTACAGAGAGCTCTGTCTGGTGTACCCTAACATCAGTTTCTGAGTATCACAGGCATGTTTTGAGAAAGGTGTTATCACATACCACACAGCTGAATTTTTTCCACATAGTTTAATTGTGTTTGGGGGGTAACTGGCCTGACATGTAAGAGTGATGATGCAAGGAGAGAACAACTTCTGAAACTTATAGGGAAGTATAACATGTAAAAGCTGGCAAGACCTCTGCTTTTTTTTTTTTTTTTTCCTTAAGTACTAATTAATTAAATATTAAACTGGTGAAACAAGTGAGTTGATGAGGAAATTAAGATGAAGAAAACTATTGTTGCATCTGTGTTAGTATTGTTCTTTAAAACTGAATGTTGTAGTACCTCTTTTAATCTCCCCCAGTATTTATACCCCAACTGCATTGCTCTCTTGAACTCTTCCCATGTGCTGTTCAGGCCACACTTGGTGATTCTTACTTTAGCAAAATCTCATGGCTGTTACAGGGTGAGCTATCTGCATATGGCTGATGTAACCTGGCTTTTTATTTCTCCAAGGATCACAGAGTGTCCTTGTCTTGCTAAATGTATCTTTGCTTTTTCATTTGCTCACTTAAATCCTGTTTCAGCCTTGCAGCCTGGAGCTAGTAAGAGCCACACTGACCGAGTTTGTGAGTTATAGTCCCTCTAGACATGAGGCTGTGTCAGGAAGGTATGCAGAGCTTGGCCCAGAATGAGCTGGGTGCTTTGCAGCCAGAAACAATTATGTAACATCACACAGACACTGGAATGCTTTGGAAGCAGCAAGAAGCCAAGTTTTGAAACTTGCTGCATTCTCCCAGATGAAGAGAAGGAAAGGGACATCCATTTAAAGTAGGAAGCTCAAAGCAGAAGCCAAACTCAGAGCCACTAAGCTGACTAAGTGTGAGTGCCCAGCAGCCTACACTACATAAAAGGAGGGTGAGAATAGCAGTCTTAAGTTTCTTGCTGTCTCAGGCTTTTTCCTGGTGCTAACTAGTTCAGTATAGATTTGCCATGAACTTCAATGTCCTGTTGCTTTCCTCTACTACACTGTTATTAGCTGCCCAGGTTTTGAGGTATAGGAGTCTAAGACTGCAAAAAAATAAAATAAAAAATAAAAATAATCCACCTTAACATCTAGTTGCAGGAAAGGTGAATGTTTGGCCTGAAACTCAAATGTCTGAGATGCTCTGAGCTCAGTTTTATCCCCAGTAGTCAAACCTTTAACCTACAGGATGGGAATAGCTATTAAAAGGTTCAGCACCTGATTCACTTTCTAGTTAAAAATAAAAATTAATAACTATGAATGACAGAGATGGCAGCTATAGGATATGAAAGAGACTTCTTCCAGGTGTAGAGAGATGCCAGGATGGTGAATCTTGTGTTGATGGAATTGTCAGTGTCAAAATCTTCAGCAAACAAAGTGTGTGGCACTAAAATGTCATAGGGGTTTTTGTGAACCCAGGTACCAATTAAATCCATGGTTAAAAATGGTCACATATGTGCACATATCCAGTAATTTTATCAGACTAACAATTGTGCTCCTCTAGCCATTAAAGCTGGGTTTAATTCCAGAAAATGCTCCTCTTTCATGTGTCAAAAAGTACAGAATGGAGGGGGAGGGCAAAAGGAGGAGGGAGTTATCAGTGAGCTCACGACTTCTCTGTGCTTTATCAGGGTGGAGAAGGGTGGCACAGTGCAATGGCCAGGAGCCAAGGCAGCCTTTCTCTAAAGTAAACAGGACTGCCAGGCTGTCTTCTCTTGGCTTGTGCCTTTTCTGTCCCCTTCAGGCTCACCCAGAAAAATGCTGGCAAAGAGTGGCGTGACTGCGCTCACACCTTACAAAGGGGCTTGCAGGCTCCTGATGTATGTGCTGGCTCTGCTGCTGCCCTGCAACTGCTGCCATGTGCACTCCTTGGGTTGGTTCAGCAGCCCTTGCTTCCAGTGAAAATCCCATGGATGTTGCTGGGTTACCATTGTTTCCAGAGCGTATGCAGTTTTTCCATGCATGCTGCTGCAGGGAGCTGTGGAGCACAAACCTGGAAGACTGCTTCCAAAGATCTTGTTTTCCTCTTCCAGGCTCCCAGTAGTTTCACAGAAATAAGATGTTTACTCTGTGTTAGGAAAAATTAATAAGAACTTCTCTTCTTGTGTAATATCGTCTTGGAGAGGGGGTTATCTTGGAGAAGAAACTTCTGCCAGCCAGCAGCCAGATACTGCAGTTTACTGGTTTGAGGGGAATCCCTGGTCACACCAGTGTCCTGCTCCTTTGGTGTCCCTGGCAGTCCCAGGTGCTAGTGATGAATTCTACCAATTGCAACTCTGGAAAGAAGGAATTATTTGAATTCTTGTGGGAAGGAATTATTTGAGGGTAAACTTACACCATAGTCTTCTGAAGGTGGTGCAGGTTTTAGTTAATGAGGCAGAACCTACCCAAAAGGCCAAGGAAGATCCTTGGGCTTGCTCCCACAGCTTCCAGGGCTATGGGGATGCCTTAAGGGGTTAATCTTCTGTAGTAAATGCAGCTACCTATGGGTTTCAATTAAATTGGGAACATAAGTTTCATTGAAATCCAGCTATCTTCAAAGCTAGATGCTTCAAATTACTTAAATTAGGAAGCACAACTATAATATCTTTTAAGTGGTTCATGTCCTGTCAAGTAAAATGCATGAGAGTCTTAGACTAATGCTTAGTTAAGTGGTAACAGGCAACCAGTAAGTGTTACTAACCTGTGATCCAAAAATTTGGACGAGGTTGCTAGTTTTGAATTAATCTTGTAAGCCCTATGGGATGAACGCAGTCCTCTTGGAACAGAGCTGTCGAGCCCAGCCTGGCTGTACATTGGTGTGTAGGAGAACTGTCACGTCCTTGCAGGAGCACTCACAGCACTCCTGCTCAAACCTGGAATCTGTGAACTGTAAACTCACTGCTGGTTTCCTGGCTGCCCATTCAGTCAGCAGAGTCCTACGCTTTGCTGGAGCTGCTGTGACGTAAATGTTAGGCTTAAAGAGGGGCATTACACTTGTAGGAAGACATCTGCTGCAATACCTGTGTCAAAGGCAGTGATGTGCCAGGCCTCATGGAAGTGTGTAGTGCACTTGCCAGAGACATTTCTGCACTTGGAAAGGGTGTGGAGAGCATGCCCTACTGGACAAAGTTGTGCCATTCAGTAGATTTTTGCTTAGCTTTCCAAAATGAGAATCAGGTTTTTATAAGAGAGTATTTTCTGCAGAATAATTTAAAACCTTATGCTGAATTTCAGAAATCTCATGTTTACTTTGGTAAAAATAACTTCTCTAGGTTAGTG
The DNA here is from genome assembly GCF_001522545.3 of Parus major. Classification (NCBI taxonomy): domain Eukaryota; kingdom Metazoa; phylum Chordata; class Aves; order Passeriformes; family Paridae; genus Parus; species Parus major. The sequence goes on along the minus strand of NC_031780.1, from coordinate 8,654,691 downwards.
ACAGTAGAGTTGAATTCCATGGAAATCTAAAGAGGTTGTTGTTTGATGTGGTAGGATTCCTGCAGAAATGGCAAAAACATTCACAGTTCATTGGATGTCTGCATAATGATTAGATTAGTTTTGTAGATTCCACTCTAATGACACCTTAGTCTACAAGATAATTATGATGCATATTTTGTTCAAAGACTTGTTATTTACTTGTTCAGACCTAGAACTCTCCATTTTCTGGAAAATTAATGAAGAAGGTTCCAGAACTAAACCAGCACTTCTCAGAAAACCCTATAGTGATAGAATGGTACCTATTTGAAAATGCAGCCAGAAGTCTTGAGTTAGGTTTACTTTACTTCTCAGTAAATGCCCAGGTTACCTTAAAAAGTGTTTGTGATAATGATACAATTTTCTACAGAGTATGGTCAGAAGTGAAATTTCATATTAACAAGCTGCAACACTTCATTTAATGTAGTCAGAGGGTTACTAAAATTGCCAACTGTCCTGGAGTAACTGGAATTCATGTCTGAAAAAAAGATAAGGAGCTCTGTCCTGGGTGTAGAAATGCAATGTGACAATCTGCAGTGCAAGGGTAATACTTTATATTAACCTGAGTTTGTGGGCTGGAGAAAATCTTGTGGGGGTTTTCTTGTTTGTTTGATTGTGTTTTTTTGTCAAAAAAATGCACATAGTTCAAAACATATTTGTTTCAGCAGGTAGATTCCAGAGCATAAATGCTTCCAGATGGGAAAATGTATCCATTGGTGACCAGATCCTCAAATAAGAGTGGGCTCAAGACACTGCCTGTTGTGATCATAGGTAAGCCTTCTCCTGCCAGCACTGCTGTGTTTTCTCATGCTCTTCTTGCTTTGGACTTGCTATCTTTAACTTCTGTTCCAGTTCCATATGTTCTCACTCAAACCAGAATGCCTGACTACTGTTTCTGCATCCTTTCCCAGACAGCCAAACTTCCTGTAATACTAAGAGAGAGACCTCTAAGAGTGGTGAGAAGGAACATGATATTTTATAAATTAAAACACATACCTGTTTTTAATGGCAAATTTTTTGAGCATCAGTTCATCTGAGCCTGATTTTTCTCTGCTGGATATTTAGAAAGATTTGAAACCTTTTCAGTGCAGATAGTTAATCAGCTTGCTGTGATTATCTGTAGTGCTTGAATTGAAGGTAGGTTTGTGCGAGTTTTTTCACCATTATGTCTGTTTAGAACCTGAGTGAGCTACACTGATTTTGTACAGATTTAATAGACTTATAAAATGTAGTTTTCTACCAGTTAAAAAAACAAACAGGTTATGTAGTCCCTGTCTTGCCTCCCTTGCAAGAGGGAGCTTTGCAGTGTGAGGTGATTCTTGGAGCAAAGTAATGATGTCAGTGCCTTCCCCTCTGACCGACCATGAACTGTGCAGGTGCTGGACCTTGTTCATCTGAGCATATGTTTCATGCCTTACAGAGCTGGCTTCCCTCCTTATCTAGCATCAAATTCAAAGCACCCAAGGGAGCAGCTCCAAAGTTAGAGCACTGCATAAATCACCCCTAACCCTTGCTGACAGCAAGTTTGACAAAGATATCACTACCAGCAAGCTCTTCCCTGAGAATGACTTTGTGCTGCTCAGTTGTACAAGCCTCTAGGTGGGAAGGAGGATATTTTGGTACCTCCCTAGTGCACCTGTACAGGGACCCAGGGTGGAGATGGCCACTAAAGCCTCAGAAGAAGCAATGTGAAGATCTGTACACTGAGGAGGCTGCTGGACTGAGGCAGCCCAGATGTTTCACTGCAGCTGGACAACACTGCATGAAGGTTCCAGCTACTTCCCCAGGCCCTGCTCCAGGAAGGCTGTGTGCTTCCTCAGCTGTGCTGGCAGCCTCATGGAAGCAATTGCATTGTAAAATAGCTTGAGCCCCAGATGTTCTTGTGACCATCCATATCAAACTTCAATGTGGTTCAGAATAAATCCTTGGTATGTAGTCACTGAGTGTTGTGCACTCAGATGGTGAAGTTTGGCTTAGGTACCTCCTCATACTTCCTAAAGCAAAGTAGTAACCTGAAATTTGTTATATTTTACTATAGCTACAGTTTAGTTTGTTTATAGTGTTTATTGCTGTTGGTTTTGGCTAACTTTCCTGCAAGTGGAATATTCCAAACACTGACCTGCAGCTGCTGTTCCATGCCCAGCACAGCAGCCTTTGTTCCCAGCTGTGACATGTACTGCCCTTCACATAGCTCACTGTTGGCTTTACAGCCCCAATCTCCCTATCTCTGGGATCCTCAAGGATCAGCCTTTGCTCCAGTCACCCTTGCAGCATTGGCATTGTGTCAACAGGCTGCTGTCACTTGGGTTCTCCTCCCCTCTTTGTCACTGCACTGTCACGGTTGTTGGTCACACACCAGCAAAGCCTGGGCAGCCAGACAGGCTGACAATTATACAGACACTGTAAAATATTAAACATGCTGGAGAGCAGCCATGTGCAAACTTTCAACAGGCTACTCTCACTGGGCTTTAGAATCACGTGTATCTAGTTTTTCCACTGGTTGTTGGGTGGTCAGAAAAGGAGTTCAGCCATCCAGCAACCTGTTCAAAGTGCCGTATTCTGAGGGCTTGTCTTGGCATGGCAGAGAGACATTTTTAACACACTGCAGTACCACAGCAGGGCTGGTTCCCATTTGAAAGTGTCCTCAAGACCCATTAGTCAAAGCTGCCATTGCCAAATATCCCTTAAAAGATGGAATTTCTCACTGAGAAGAACTGGTTCCCTTCACTTCAATAGTCACCCTCTTTTCTGGATCCTGGATCCTGTGCACAGTTAACTACTCTGCACTGGTGTGAAATGTGCTTCCAGGAGAGCTGAGGCCCATGGTCAGTATGTGATCAGCTTCTAAACCTCTAATTTTAGAGAAATAACTCTATTAATCACCATGCTAGAGACTTCAAGCTTCTGTTGAGGGCAACCTCTGACTTGTTTAACACTGTGTCTTTTCAGCAAGTTCTAAGGACCTTGCAATACAAATAGGAGCAAATGAGGTGAAGGGTAAAGCAACTTCCCCAACTCCATCCAATAGGTCCATGCTGGAACAGGAAATCACCTGTATCCATAGCAGTGTCATATCTTTTGAATTGTTCTGCATATTAGAAACACTTCTCAAAGAACTGCTCAATCTCCAGAAGTATAAATTCTTCTCCATTGTTTTTTTCAGGGAATGGACCTTCAGGAATCTGTCTCTCATATTTGCTGTCTGGTTACACCCCTTACTTCAAAAGACACTCTCTTCATCCTCATCCTATTCTTCAGAGGAAACTGGAAGAGGCACCAGAAGTGTCTGTTTTGGACCAGGTTCGTGTAAAGATAAGCAGTATGATGCCCCAATAAAGCATCCTAGGGGTGTATCATAAGTGATTACCTTGTTTGGATTTTCAAAGTACACAGACAGAATGAGCCTTAAGCAAATTGTGCTTTGTAACCCAGATCTCTCTTGTATGAAATGCCAGCATTGCTGCTAAGATCCTTGAGGCAGCCCTTGGGCAAGAGCAGGTCTGTGTGCCAGTAAATGAGTAAATGAGCTTCCCAAGCACACCAAACCCACTGATCAGAGGTGCTGGAGTAACAAGCAGTCTGCTGCCTGGCAGTACATGCACTTTGAGCATCTGGTCTTTCTCTCTCTAGGATCTGGAGTATCTGTCTGAAGGCTTGGAGGGACGATCCCACAGCCCTGTGGCTCTGCTGTTTGATACTCTGCAGCGTCCAGACACAGACTTTGGTGGGACAGCAGAATCTGTGCTCACTTGGTGGCATGAGCCTGCCAGAGCCATCCCCCACCTGGTCCTTGGCAGAAACCCTCCTGGAGGTGCCTGGCACGTAAGTGAATTGGAGCCAGCTGGGGTCTGTGTGTTGTGTAATTGCCAAGTGTGTTGACTGGAGAGAGAAATGCTCCTCTAAGCTTTGTTACATTTTATATATATATATATATATATATATATATATATATACGAGTGAAAGTTTAAAAGGAAAACAAGCATGAGAGGCCTTTATATTCCCCATCTCTTCTTGTTTTTGGAGAACATGGATGGTTTAATCCATGACAGCAGATCAGAGGAAATTACTGATTTCATCATCTGTGCCATACTAAAATATGGAAAAGTTGCCTTTCACTTTTTGCATAAAAAAAATGAAGTCATTTTACTCTGCTTCTTGTTCCAGTCTATAGAGGGCTCGATGGTTACCCTGAGCAGAGGGGAATGGATGGGACTCCCAGATCTCCCTTTCAGAGAATGGTTAAAGCAAAAGAGAAGGTGAGATATCCATGTGTGATCATTTGCAAACATTTAGAGATATTCAGAGAACCTGGAATGGACTTCTTGAATGTAGCTACCCATCTGTTATGGACAATTTTAGTGAGAGAAAGGACACCCTCCTACACCCCAAAACCAGTGCATTCTACATTGAGTGATTCAGATAAAGTTGCAGTGATGCTTGGAATGTGTCCTTCTCCACCCCCACTGGGGGGATGAATCCATGACCATGAGTTCTGAGTAAAGCTTGAAAGCATTACTTACCTGGCTTCTACTGCTGCTGCCCCTGATGACAAGTATGATCAGCTCAGCTCCTGTGCATTCTCTGAAGTGCTGCTTCTCTTGACATGTGTCACAATTAATCTTAAGAAGTCCAGGAGTTAAAAATGGAATGGAAGCAAGATATTAGAGGAAGGCTTAAATAACCAGCCATGTTCTTGGGGATTAATGCTAGAGAAAGCTGTCCCTGTCCAACAGCTTCTGGACGTGACTGTTAGCTCTATATGTCAGGAATAACTTTGCTGAAGTTGGGGAAACTAGATCAGTCTACTCTGGTGCCAAGATAGATGGCTCTAGGATACATTCATTGCAAGAGGGGACAAATTCCAATCTCTTACTTAACTGCTGCTTGACTTTTGCTTGTACTTTATTGCAGAGGCCTCAGAAACAATAGAGCCACAGCAGAGGACATTGCTCAATATTACCAACACTATGTGATGAAGAAAGGACTGCAGAAGAATTTCAGATGTGGCACTGTTGTGACCTCTGTGAGGAAAGTGAGTGCAGAGAGCATCTCCAACCACACCCAGAAAGATCTGCAGGAGGATAGTGACTCACTGTGGAGCTCCAATGAAAAAAGTACAGAGGTCTTTCAGGTGGATGGATTTTTTAAAACTGTGGAAGGTGATAAAGAGCCCTTCTCTATCTATGCAGAGAATGTGGTTTTGGCTACAGGAACATATGACAATCCTACCTGGCTCGGGGTCAAGGGAGAAAACCTTTCCTATGTCCACCACCAGCTGTCTGCTCTAGAAGAAGCAGTGAAGAACAACAGTGTTGGCATCATGTCAGATCCAGTCTTGATTGTAGGTGCTGGTCTGACAGCTGCTGATGCGATTCTCTTTGCTCACCATTGCAATATTCCAGTAATCCATGTTTTTCGGAGACGAGTCACTGATCCAGGCCTTATTTTTAACCAGCTCCCCAAAATGATGTACCCTGAATACCACAAAGTCCATCAGATGATGAAAGAACAGACAGCTGCCTGTGCTGGGCCCTATGAGTGCTACATCAGCCTCCCTGAACATCACGTGCTCTCCTTTGGCAAGGACAAGAAATGCATCTTTCAAGACAAGAATGGCTGTCAGAAATCTTATAAAATTTCAATGGCTCTCGTTCTAACTGGCTCAAACCCCAATCTCTCCTTTCTGCCAAATGATGGCATTGACTTGGCAATGGACAGTGACCAGCCAGTCAATCCAAAGAGGAATCCCATAGATGTGGATCCATTCACCTATGAATGCACTCAGGAGAAAGGGCTCTATGCTCTGGGACCTCTGGCAGGAGATAACTTTGTACGCTTTGTGCAGGGAGGGGCTCTGGCTGTTGCCAGCTCTCTGTTAAAGAAAGCCAACAAAAATCCCCCCTAACAAAAAAACCCTTCCCTATACTACCTGTACCTGGATGGGTTAGTGCTCCTTCCATGGAGCAGCAAATCATCTGATTTGTATATCCTCAAACCTAAAGGCCATTCCTGGTATTCTCCAAGGTTACATGGAGAGTTAGTAAATTCTTGCTGAGTTATTTGGGAAGATTAAGTGACCAAATACAAGGTGGGTTCCACACACAGCAGTATCTTCAGTTCCTGAGAATTCAGCTCCTTTTCTGCATAGCAGTGCACGGTTACTGGTTCTGAAGCCAAGGGACAAGACAGGAATTGCTCTTCAATCTAAAACGCTCCAGGTGACCGAAAATTGGATTGAGGAAACAATGTCAATTATTTTCAGATAGCAGGCCCACAACACTGTGTCTGTTGGTGTCTTACAGTGTTTTGTCTTGAAACAAAGTAAACTGACCTGGTTTTATTTACTCCTGTGGTTTGGCTGTATGTTCTTGTTAGGCCAGAAATCACTGCCAGGTGCTGCAGGTACCTCTTTGGCATGTGGAGGGGTACTCTGCAAGTAAAAACTGGCACACAAACATTCAAAATGGTGTTGTCTCACTGACACCAGCAATAAGTAGTTTATGATTTTTTAAAAAAAATCAAGAGATTCCTGTGATGGGTTCTTCTCCTTCCTGAGAAGAAATGGTACTGATTTACAAATACTTGGTTTGCCATCCTGCAGCTTCCTGCTTTCTAAATCCTAAACCTGTGATAGCCAAACTCTTGGCAGCTGCTGTAGAGACAAGCAGAACTAAAGGGGAGCTATAGGTCTGTCTTGGAACTGCCCACATACTGTATGGGGTTTCTGCTGCCTAGGGTATTCTGGAAAGGTGCAATATGATAAATTACTAATGTATTGTGTGTTTTTTAAAATAATATTATTTGAAGAAGAGGGGAAAATGGCACAGTCACTTTTTGGTAGCATTATGCTATATATATATATATATCAACTTTTTATACTGTTTTTCTAAAAGATTTTTATTGGCAGAATATTTTGTTACAGTCTTTCAGTCTGTTCTGGATGAGCTGAGGTGGATGGCAATGATGCCTTATGTTGTAAGCAGCATTCTCAACAGATCTACAGGGGCTTTCATATCTCTCACAGGAAAAATTGCTGTCATAGTTAATTTAATTTGATGTAAAGACAGACTCTGCTCCCTGTGCTGCACTGAAACTCACTGACATCACAAGTCTCTGAAAGTGGGATGAGATATCTGTAAATGAATTAGCCTGAGATGTGGGAGGGGCTTGTTTGTGGTATTACTGTATCACACTTGAATCATTTTTCTGACTGACTATTCTTGTATGAAACTTTCCAATAAAGTGGTTTCAGACTTACTTTGTGTTTGTTTTAACTCTGACCCAGGGAAGTCCTTAATGAACTGTTCATCACCATCATTTTCCTGGTGGATACCAGAGCATGGCTTGTGCCTGCTAAATCCTTTATCCCTCTGTTTCCTAGGAGGACCCTACTGTGAATTTTCTATGTATCTTTGTCTCTCCAGTAGGATGAAGAACCCTTGTAAAGTGCCATGCCTGTCTCTTGTGAGGCTAAGACAATTCCAAACCAGTCTATTTGCCAAGCTTGTTCTTGCCTGGGGGATCTTACATCTCTTTCTTGTTCACCTGCTCTTTCCTCCTGTCTGCAAAATAAGCCCAGATTACAGCCTAGACCAGTAAGTCAGTTAAGACACTTTAGATCAGAAGGGACATTTGAAGGTCTCTGGTCCAACCCCACTAAAGTTAGAAGTTGCTCAGTTAGACCTGGTTGCTAGTGCCTTGATGGGGAAAGCTTTGAATATTTCCAGGACAGAAATTGAACTATCAACATTTGATTGCCCCATTCAACATTTTACCACCTTTGCTGTTGAAAATTGCAGGGTATTTTCTTAACTAGTTGAATTGTCCCTGATGCAGTTTGTCTGCTGCCTCTAGGTTTGGTGGGTTTGGCTTTTTTCACTGCTCAGTTCTGGGAGGAATCTGGTTCAATGTGTTAAAATACCAATACTCATTCTTCTCTGCAGGCTGAGACTGAAGTTCCCTCAGTATTTTGTGGACACAGAAGAGAGGAGGGAATGAGTTTCCTGGTCTGTGTCTTTGCTCACTGGCCAGAGGGGTGACAATGCCCCCAGGCCTCTCTTTGGCAGCATTACTCTACATGAGCTGGTACTTTCCCCTGATTCTGTTATCCTGAATATGTGGACATTCCAAAGAAGGGATAATGTGGCTCTGTGATCTTCTGCAGCTAATCTTTGCTAGAAAAACTTCAGTGATCAATGCTCACCTCTTTGAAAATGTTGGTTTTGGCTACATCTTACTGTCTCAAAAGCAAATGAGGAGGAGAACAAAAACCAAAGGGCATTTAAAAAAGCCAAGGGGCTTTGGAGTGTGCTGGGAATAAGGTCACAGGATTGGTGTCAAGTGAAATGCTGCCCTTCCCAGCACTGAGATCAAAGTCGCAGTGTTCATGCTGATCATTCCTGCATTCCATATTGCATTCTGCTGAACCAATTTACCCTGCATGGGAGAGCTCCTAACTAGGTCAGCAGCCTGAGCCTCCGTCGGGGGAGCTCGTGTGTCTGTTTTAGATAACCTCCTTTCCTGCCCAAGAGGGACGAGCTAATTGCCTGCCGTGTGCAGCACCGGAAAGGGAAGTGCTTTTCCACAATCGATGCTCAGAAAATATCCTACGTTCTGCCCCCAAGGAATGTCTAAATAGAGGATCTCAATAGAAGAATTGGTGGTTTAGTCATCAACTGCAGGTCCTCAGGGCAAGGCTATGCACTTCTAATCCAAGTTGTCGTTCAGCTCTCCGTATCCAGGGAGGCAACTATGAATTATTGTTCCAAAACAATCAGCTGTGAGAGTCAACAGATACCGGCTTTGTTATGAGTGGAATTCACCCGAGCATTATAACCTTGACCTGCAGCATGTGACAGGACCAGGAATAAAACCAGTCTCCTCCTGGGCCCTGTGCACAGCCATGCTCTCCCCCATGGTGACACAGCTCTGCCAGGTGACACCGTAAATGCTTCACCCCCACTTCCACTGCTGCTGGCCAGGCCAGCCCAGAGCTTGCCCTGGTGAGCCAGCTGGGTATTTAACATCAGAGACCACTCTGCCTGTCTCCTGTGCCCTGCAAGCCATTCCATGTCCTCTCCCTGCTGCCCGCTGGGAAAATTCCACAGCCACAGAGCAGGTCCATCAGGGCAGCCTCCAGCAGCTCCCTGCTCAATTTGGATGGAGTAGGTTGGGTTCTTCATACAGAGCTCTGGCTGCAGCTAAGAGGTGATGCTCATCCTGCCACAACAAGGGCTCCATATCAGGGACTCATTTTCCTTTCTTCAGGGTCTCAGCCTCCTTTGTTCCCCTGTTCTATCCTTGCAGAACAAGCTCCTGGGAGCTGCTGGTACTTGTCAGGAACAATGGGAAATTATGCCTTCAGAACCCAAATGAAAATTTGAAGTTTACCAACAAGACAAAGAACAAAATTGTGGTTTTCTGATTTTATTGTTTGTGAGTCCTTGCAGTCAGGACTGATGTATTTTAAACTCACCTGTGGGTGTGGCAGAAATGAATGTACAGGTCTGAACTCAGGTACATTAATTATGCAATTAAAATACAAACTTACTGCTTCTGCTTTTTGCTTTGGTGAAGGTCTTGTGAGATGTCAGAGCATGTTCATTGAGAGCTTTTGCTTCTTAAATGAAGGGAAGGGTGGCCTCTTATTAAAAGGAGCCATTTTTTATGTATCACCTGAATTGAAATAATTTCAGTAAAATAGTCTTGGGAGCTCCTTTGATTGTTCAGCCTCCACTTTTTTGGCAGCACTTCTCTCTGAGCACAGGACTAAATCCAGTCACATCTTGGCCAGACCACTCTTTTTAAAAGGTCTACAGAGCATTAGGATACATTGCAAGTCCAATGATTGCCTAAGACTTAGCTTTATAAGGGCCCTTAGGGAGCTGTCAGGCTGTTGCAGATGTAGTGGTTTAAATTAACCTGCTTTATTTGTGAAATACAGATATTTGTGGGCAGGCCAGCAGCCAGCACATCACTGCTGACTGACAGCTCCCGGGGTCAGGCTAAGCTCTGTGTAACTGGGGGCACTTAGGGAGTGGATGGTGTGGGAAAGTCTTCCAGCAGAAGAGGTTTCAAGGTGGAGCCAACCCTGGAGGCTCCAGGGAAAAGTATCTGACTTCCAGGGCTCTTATACAAGCCATGAAGGTGGAAGAAAGTTCCTGACTAGAGAGCAGCTGAGTGGTGAGGAAGAAAAAAGAGCACAAAATCTTGTTGCTATTGTGGGATGGCTCATCTGCCAGACCCTGGAAAGCTGCATGGATCCTCTGTCCAGGAAGAGTTTCCTTTGAGATTCCTAGGGACAAGCCCTTAGGGCCAGGACAAAACCTGGGTTGTTTGATGTGCAGCTCTGAGAGATTCTGAGAGATTCTGCTCTGCATGAGAAGGAAAACACCTCACAGGTGCTCTGCCTTGTATGAATGTGCCCTTCTGCTCCATATGGACACTACATTACACAGCTTGGCTTAGGAAGAAGGACCTATGAGTATATCGATTTACAGGAGCAGAGCAGGCAACCCTCATGAACTTTTTGCAAAGGAAGCAGAATGGGTTTTGTTTTCCAGGCCAATTTTTTCTGGTTGCATTCATTTCTTGGAAGCACTGTCAACAGTTCTGCTTTGTTTTACGTCTACGCCGCAGCAAGCTGGAAGGAAGGGAAAGGATTCCTGAGCCAGGCAGTAACCAGGGCCCTGCTCCACTACCAGCATCACTGCCAGCCGGGAAAACTGCTCAGGAAGGTGAGGGCTGTTTGCTGAAGATATTTACCCCACGGGTGAACTTCCTATCTCGGTCTCACTGCAAGTGAAGGGGCTGGGAAATCAGGGCAGGAGGCAGTTTTAGGGGCCAGGCCGGAGCTGGAGCTCTGCCCAGCTCTCTCGGGGGTAGAGCCGGGCTGGCACAGCGCTGGAGCAGGGCCAGCTCACAGGAGCTCTGCTGGGCCACAGCTGCTAATGCAAACTGGGAATGAAGCTCTCCAGGGGCTGTGGGCGTGGAAAGTTACTGCTGATGACGAAGGGCAGATTTGGGGATTTTGTATTGGGTAAGTTTCCAAATTTGAGTTGTGCTCTTGTAACCCACTGAACCTTTTGCCAGAGAGGCAAACTTTAACCAGAGGACAAGCAAAGGGCAGGGTGGAATCATTCCGATAATGGCAAATAAATAGAAAATCAGCAGAGCTGAGGGTTTTTTTGAGACCACAGGCAGTTTTAGGCCTAAAACATTCATTCTTTTTGAGAGCCAGCCCAGTGGAGCAAACCTCATTTGCAACTTGGCATTAATACCCGAGTTATCCAGCATTACCGTAACTCAGAGTCAGCAGAGGTCTCTGAGGCAAAGAGAGCTTTCAAAGCTAATAAACCAACCAACAGATCTTTCTGCTGAAAAAGCCAGGGAATTTGTATGCCAGAAAAAAAGAAAAAAAAAAAATCTTTGGTATTTTCCTGGAGTAATAAATGGACTTTTCATTTTAAACATTAAGGCCCAGCAAAACCAAGCAAATGACAAAGTGGAGGGATGCTGAGTGCAGATGCCCCAGTGGCTGCAGTGCCCTGAAAACACCCTGGTCTATGCCAGGTTCATCCCATCCCTCACCCAGGCATCCTGCTTGGGGACCAGCGGAGACACAGGGCCCACCAGGCCGTGTCCAGCTGGGGGGAACATGGGAATGTGTGATAGACATTGTGACACAGAGAGGGATGAGATCTTTGTCTTCCCCAGCTGCAATGGTGGCTGCAAAAAAGATGGAAGAGTCAAGTTGCACAGGGTTAACGTAGCAGTGTTGTTTCTAAGCAAACCTGAATTGGTGGAAGGTTTCTGCCATGTGAATCCCTCATGCTGTGCAGCTGAGTTTTCTTTTGCTTTTTTTCTTTTTTTTTTTCCCCTAATCTGGTTGCTGGGATGCCAGGGGTGGATTTGCTGTTTTATCAAACCACAGCCTGGGAAAAGCAGCGGCGCTGGCAGATGCTGACATGTGGTGGCTCGGGGCTGGAGGGATTTCACAGCTGATGCTGCTGGGCAGCTCTGAGGGTGGGACATGCTGTGGGCTCACTGCCACGAGGGGAGAGTGACAGCCCTGCCTGGAGCCCTCACCAGGGCACGGGTGGGTGCCTGCCTGGGACTGGGGGCACTGCAGATGGGAGAGCTTTGGCAGAGTCTGACTCTGCAAGTAGAAAATCCAAGGAGAGGGAAACTGGATATGCAGGGTATCGACTGCTCAGCAGTTTTCCTGCAGCTCCTTGGGAAGGACGGTGTCAGCACAGCCAGGAAGGCAGAGCCAGTCCCAGGTGCTGTGATGGGAGCAGGATTCCAAGCTCAGATGTTGCAATTGAAGTTTTCCCTGAGCCCTTTCCAGCACCTGTTTGCCAAACTCCCTTTGAAGTTGCTGAAGCAGCTTTCCTGTAAATGCTGCTCTTGTCACAGAACCTCTGCTCAGGAAATTAGGATGATAATAAACAATAAGACACATGAGCAGAGAGAGGGAAGGGTGGCATTTCACGTGAATGGAGTACAGGTGATGGACACTGCCTGAAGTACCCTACCTGCAGAAACATTCTTCATGCCCCATATTGCACCTCCATGAAGCTTGAGCAAGAGATTTCTCATCAGGGTGAATGACTGGCATTGTTTTTGCTGGCTGGAGTATAACTAGGATGGCTTGGGGCAGCATGTTAAAGCATGCAGGGTGCGACATCTGCAATATATTAACCTGATCAAATGTGTAATTGTAAGGTTTTCTCCTCTGAAAAGAAAATCTTTAAAAACTTTCTGTTTTACATGGAGGAGAAAGTAAGACCTTTGGAAAAGTTTCACTAAAAACAGGGGCAGAAAACAGCATTCGATCAGGGACTTACAGCAGAGGCTCAGACTTTGCAGTGAACACTGTAACCTTTGGCATTTTATGGTGGATTTCTGGACCCCTTTTGGGCTAGTTCTCCCTCCCAAGGCTGGGAAAAAATTCGGAATTTTGTTAACCCAGAACTGATTTCTTCCTCTGCATAGTTCTAAGTTTGGTGAAGTGATGTTTATAGAAAACAAAAGAGGTTCCCAGGTTGTGTTGTGGGGCTCTGCAGCAACCACTTGTACTGATTTAAAGTGAGGATGACTGTCATCCTGAGGTTGATGAATGAGGTTCTCACTCATTAAAACATTCATGAAAACATAAATATTTATATGAATATTTTTCAGGGAGTTGGAGAAGCAAGAGTCTGAGAAAAAGATCGAGTTATATAAACAAATATAATCTGTCTGATGTAACACTCCAAATACCTCATCCACTGAGTAATCTGGATGTGACATAACAGGGGAGCTGGATGAGAGCAGACTAAGTGAATTGTTCTCATCCTGAAACAAAGGAAAAGAAATCAAAGGGAGGTAGAATTTCCCATTCCCAGGCTTCCCTGTGACCTTCCTTGTGCTCTGTTAAGCCCATTTCCACCAAAAATTTCCTCTTCCTTTAAACAATGTAGTGGATACCCCTCTGTCCCACTGGGAGAAGGCTCATTGCAGAGGAATTGATGCAGCTCTGCTGGAGCAGATCCCTATTTGCAAGTGGAGCATGTGACGCTTTCCCAGTGTTAGGTCAGGAAAACTGCAGGAATTTAAAAGCAATCCCACAGCTAAAACAACAAAGTCTGGCTCTGGTCAAACACCATCACAGATGAGCCACTTTTGCCCCTTCCCTCATGTGTGTGGCTCCAGTAGCCTTTGCATGCTGCATGAGAAGGGAAGCAGAAATGCATGGGATAAAAGTGTTTATTCTGTCAGGGGCTGAATGACTGATCCCCACACTCTCAGCGAGGCTGGAAGGTCCCAGTGGCCCCTGATTGGTGAAAGAACTAATACTAAGCATTTTTAATACAAAAACATAATTTTCATATTCCTCTGATTCCCTAACACTCAGATTTGTCAGGATGATCTTTTACTAAATATCTCCTAGTTTGAAGCTTATATTACGTAGGGAAGGCTCAGTCCATTTGTATCATGACTTGAAACTCATTTGGATGTGTTGGGGCCTTTTTTTTCTTTTCTGACAGCTCTTACAATAACAAATAACAATATTCTCAATAAACAGTCCATCCTAAGAAACCTGACTCACAGCCAAGATTGATTTAGGAATCCTTGCAGGGCCCACAGGCAGGTGCCCCAACCAGGATTCAGTGTGTCCTGGGATGGGCAGTGCCTGGTTCAGCAAACAGGGTTGTCCAGAACAGGGAACTGAAGGAAAATCTTTAACAGGGCAGTAAAGATATAAGAGGCCAAAAGATGACAAGCCTGAAGAAAATGAACTATTTGAGGAGACCTCTTTGGGTTTAGGCTGGAGCATCTGAGCAGCCCTGCAGGTGCTGAAGGCTCTTTGGAGGCTGCTTCCATGTCCAGCTCTGCTGCTGCTGAGGCAGAAACCAGCTGGACTGGACTGCATTTTTCTTGCTCTCCTTTGGATGAGAACTGCAGCACATGGTGGGGCAGAGGAGTGATATTATTACAGGGAGCTGGGAGATTATGTTGCTTTTAGTTAAAGGTGGACATTTTCTAGGGATGTTTACCTGCCCTTCACCAATGCCAAATGGCCCTTGGATGGAGCTGACCCCTGCTGTGTTGTTATCTGGGAAGGGCAGATATTTTGGGAAATACCTGCTGGAAGGACAGTGCTTCACTGATGTGTAAAGGTGGTGGGTTCAAAGAGGCCTTTGTGGAAGGCACAGGTGCCTTTATCTTCTCTCTGTTTCCAGCCACTGCAAACCTGAGTCACAGCAAGCAGCCCTCAGTGCAGGGCAAGGGGAGCATCCTTGTGCTGGGTTAGGAAGCACAGGATGGTGTTTATGGCAGCCTGCTTGCCCAGGGTGGGACTGCTGAGCCCCAGCCCTTGGCCAGCTCACCTCCTCACCTGACAGCAAAGGCGAGGTGATGCCCTGGTGCGAGCTGGTGCTTGTATTTCAGTGAGAATTAAAGGCAATCACTGTTTATTTGTGTAGGGAACAGCCCCAAATCCAGCCTCCTGCAGTACCTAATCCACTGCCAGAGCTGGGCTCTGCCCATTCTCCTGAGCATTCTGTAGCTGATGCTGGGCAAGGCTGTCACTCAAACATGGGATATTGTGAGGGCTGTTTATGATGTGGCCATGTGAACCAGCACAAGGCTGGGGGCATGGACAGCTCACAGTTCAGGAGGAGGATGGACACATGATGGCATCACATTGTCAAAAACCCATCCCCAAAAGTCTTTGAGAAAACCTCTCCTGGCAGGCGCACTCAGAAACATATGGGACTATTCTGTTAGCCAAAGCTTTGGTATTTTGCCTTAAAAATGGAGCATCCAGTGCCTTTTTGCAGCCTGCCAGGGGAGATGAGCATTGGTGTCTGTTTTGTGGGGTGTAGGAGGCAGCTCTGCTGCCAGGATGTCGTGATTGCCAGCGCAGATCTTGCAGCAGAACAGCATATGTCCTACAATAGGACTGAGGAAGGGGATGGGTCAATAACCCCTATATATAAACATATAGCCATTTTACAAAACTACAGAATCACCCCTAAGTCCTTGAATGGCTTGGATTGAAAGGGATCTTAAAGATCATCTAGTACCAAAGCCCATCCTTGGGCAGGAGTACCTTCCATTGGACTGGTTTACTCAAAGTCCCATCAGAGCTGGCCTTAAACACTTCCACAGATGAGATATCCCCAGGTACTCTGGACAGCCTGTTCCAGGGCCTCACCACCCTCACTGGGGAGAGTTTCTTTCTAGTGTCCAATCTAACCCTTTCCTCTGTCAGTTTGAAGCCATTCCCCCTTATCTTGTCACTCCAGGCCCTTGTCCAAAGTCCTTCTCCAACTCTCTTATCTTAGACCCTCTTTAGGAACTGGAAGGGGCTCTAAGGTCTCCCTGGAGCCTTCCCTTCCCCAGGCTGTACAACCCCAGCTCTCTCAGTCTGTCTCCATGGCAGAGGTGCTCCAGCCTCTGATCAATGTTTTCCCCTCTGGACTGGCTCCAGCAGCTCCACATCCTTCCTAAGGACTGGGGGCCCCAGCTGGAAGGATTTTGCAACCAAATGTCTCCAGCACTATTGATAATTTATCTCCCCAACCCCTGAACTTCCTAGCAACGAGATTAGTCCCAGCAGTACACAGGGAGTGCACTGTTGGCCAGCCCAGCTGGCCTCTCTCAGGGGCCACACAGTTGCCTGGGTGCTTTTCACCAGTCTTTGTGGCCTCTCCCAGTCCCACTCTACCTCTCCACAGGTCACCAGTCCTCCAGCCTGCAGGTTCTTTGGGAACATGCCTGTTCCTCTCAGGAGTGGTTGTTGGGAGGCTTTTCTCTGTTGCAGTCAAATTCTTTATGTCCTTGATGTTTACAAAGGGCCATTAAGGTGTGCCCTGGAATGCTGTAAAACAAACAGCTCTGGGGTTTTTTCCCCACATGTTTGGTGGGGAATGCTCCACAGCCATAAAGGATGTCTATCAGGATAGGAGCACTGAACTGGTAGTCTGTCTGCTGGAGTGGTTTTCAAATATAGAATGGGCTCCTGCAATCGTTTGCCATAATCCTGGAGGCAAAAGTGAAGCAGTAAATATGCTGTGACTCCAGAGTGTGCACCTGGCAGAGAAACCTTCAGAAACATTACTGGAAGGTGACATATTTATGCTGGATACAACAGGTGAGGTGCCTGGTGGGAATCCCTCTAAAATTGCTCAGAAAAAAAGAACCAAATGAGGAGCCAAAACAACCCACGGACTCAACCTGTAAGCATTGTTTTCTCTACCACAAAGAAAACCAGAGAGAGAGTCAGATAGTTCATCTCATTGCAGCTGAAGTTTCTCTATTTCTGAAGTCCTGGAAACAAGCTGCTACTTAACAGAACCACTCTTCACAGATCTGAAGAGACCCCTGGAGAAAGCTGCTGGCAGATTCTCAGCAGGAATTCTGGTGTCCTGGTGCCAGGTGTCCTGCCCAGCGCTCACTGCCTGGGCTCTGTCAGGAGAAATGGGCTTCCACCACCTGAGAGCTGCTGCTGAGGAATCCCATGAAGAAATCCCTCCTTTGAAAATGAGCTTTCTGCAATGAACTCAGACAATCTGGGTGACCTAGGAGTCCTTTGCATTTATAAGTTTAGCATGGTTTCATTTAATAGCTCTATTTCTGACATTTTCATGGGGAAAAGATATAAATAATTGGTTTCATATTTCTGCTAAATGTCTCCTACAGCATAATCTACAAAAATATATGATACATCAGATACACACTATTTGGTAAAAACCTGATAGCTCTTAATCACTTAAATTTGAGATTTACTTTGGGTCTTTTTTTTTTTCCTGTGGTCTTCCAGAAGTTGCAAAGTTGAAGCTACCTGGAGTTTAATTGCCAGACTACCTGGAGTTTAATTGTGTCTTGCCATCTGAAATCACTAAGTAGCAGACAGAGGGAGGGTAAACCCCTCCAGGTATCTCTCACTTGTGCCTTAGGAGGGTTTTCTCTGCAAATCTGTGCCTGGGAGCCCTGAGAATCCGCTGTTCTCTGCTGGGCTGAGGCTTGGCACATTGGCCTGGCAGCAGGGGCAGCCAGCCCAGGCTTTGCCAGCCATGCTCAGGGCATTTGCACAGAATTGATGTGCAGATCCATCAGGATAACTTGGACTTGGTGTTAGGTAATTATCTGGCCAAGGACTGCACTGATATCTTTTCAGGGAAGGGATTTAGCTGTCGTGTGAATCTCAGAACACTGATCTGGGCTCGCACAGGGTGGTAAAGCTGCCAGGACAGGTTTTGGTGGGAAAATGTCAGGCTTCTGAAGGTGTGTTTAAACCCCAGCTAAAAGGATAAAACCTGTGTGTGTGATTCAAGATAAAGCTGGGAGTGGGAAGGTCAGAGCTGGGATCTTACACTTTGGTAAAAAGATGGCAGGTGGGGTGGGGAGGACCAGTGGGTTCTCAGAGATGCTGGGATGTCACACGGAGGCCTTGTGCAAGCAGGGCAAGATGAGATGGCGTAGCAAGCTAGTTAAAAACATGATTTTCAGTGGGGCTGAAGTTATTAATAAACTTACACCAATTTTGTGAATAGCTATGGATTTGTAAACTTCCAAAGAGACAAGGGAAGATAACTAAAAAAAAAAAAAAAGGGTGATGTATTAAGATCTCTGTAAAGCAATGTTTAAAGAACATTATGCTGCAACATTATGCCTGGTTGGAAACAGGCTCACAGCCCTCCCTGAGGTGACCCTGTGTCTGTCCCACAGCAGCACAGCTCCCTCTCCTGACTGCAGAGCTCAGCATCCCCAAGATGAGGTGTTATTGTGCTTGCTGGGAGACAGGTTCATTTCTGCAGTGTAAATGTCCTTTAAAGCATGAAAGGATCCATCCCTGCCTGTGGGGATGGACTAGATTCAGACATCTTAAATCTGTAATTATTGCAGGTTCTCTGTTGAAGTGCAAGGCCCAGTGGGACCTTCCCTATCTCCAGCTGTCTTCTCCAATTCTATTTAAAGAAAATGTCTGTTTTCCAGAGTGAGGGCTGCTGCCTAAGGAGGGGACAGTGGGTAGGAGCATCTGCTGGCAGCAGCTCGGTGTGATGAGTTCCTGACCCTGGCCACAGCAGGTGGCTGGGCTCGGCTGGATGCCTGCCCTCCCTGCTGCCATCCCGTGTCCTGCAGGGACATCAGCACTGCAGGTACCACACCAACACATGCCCATCTGTCACTCTGCAATGCTCTGAGCTTTGGCCTCCCTGAGATTGTTTTGACATCTTGATTGTCCACCTTCCTCAGCTGCCAACAGCTCAGATTATCCTCAGATATTTGGTATTTCTGCTTGTACAAGGGCTTGACAAGCCCAGTCTGTGTTGCCCAAGCAGCTTTAATTCCCCAGCTTGTCTCTGGATAGCTTTGGACAGGAGTATGCCCTTTGAAAACAAGACTGGTTTCTCACACTGCCAACTGTGTGGTCAGCTCCATCCCCAAGGGCAGCAGTCAGGTCGGGCACTGGATCTGTGCCAGGCTTGGAGAAGCTCACAGAACTGGCAGAGAACAGGAAGGTGGGCACTGTTAGCAGTGGAGACACAGCTGTCCCATCTCCTCAGCCGTGCTGTGTTCCCTGCACTGCCATGGGAGCCTGCTGAGGCACGGCTGGGAAAGCACCCGGAGCTGCCCAGGGTCAGAGCAGCTGTCCCAGGCATGGGCCATGAGCTGCTGGGCAGCTCCAGCTCAGAGACAAAGCCCCAGATGATGCAGACAGCTGAGACTCAGGTCAGAGCCCCACAGTGACCCTCCTGCTGGGATGCCGTTCTCCAGAGCACTGCTGGTACTGGACCCATGGGGACTTTTTATTGCTGTGAGGGGATAAACCAGTGGAAAACCACACTCTGCTGCAGCCCAGAGCCTCCCTGCAGCCTCAGCATCAGGCACTAGATGTCCTTGCATGCCATGCTGTGGATGTGCAGCCTCAGGTGTTGCACCAGGGTGACAGCCACTGGATGAAGGTGCCCCTTTTCCAGCTCTGGCTTTATGGACAGAAGGGAAGAAAGGAGAAAAGGCACTTGCTTCAACTGCTCCCCTGGGAATGCTGGATCAGGGGCTGCCTTGCTTTTGGACATCATTTTCCATGACATCCCAGCAAGCTCACATCCATAGGCATCCCAGCACCAGCAGCTCAAAGTCACTTCTTGGTGATCCCATTAAATTATTTCAAGACCAGCCCTTTGTTGTGGGAAATCAATATCTGCCTTGAGGGCCTGTTGATGTCTCAGTGAAACCCATTAAATTACATGAGTTTGATCCCAAAGTGGCAAACACAGCAGCATTTTAAAATAGCTCCACAGCCAGGAAACCCAATAACATGCTCATGAAGTGATTTTGTGTGTGTGTCTGTGTCCAGCAGCGACTCTCCCAAACTCTTGGTGAATAATTACGGGAGCAGTGTAAGATATAAATAATTTCCCCAGGTCTGTCACTTTGAGGACAGCAAATAAGGAGAAATAAAATGCTGGAGGAAAAATGGAAGTTCCTGTTGTTTGAGCAGTAAGGAGCAGCAGTGGGTGTGCTGCTGGACTGATGGTCTGCCCTGAAGGAGCAGCAGTGCCCTGCCAGAGCTTCAGTGAGTGTCTTTTGGAGAGCACCTGACATCTCTCCCCAGGAGTCTGGCCACCAGCAAGCCCCAGAGCCACGTGAAACTTCTGGTCCTGCGTGTCCCCGAGGCCACCACAGCCACCCAGCAGCTGCTGCAGCATTCCCAAGAGCATTTTCAATTCCAGGCCTTCCCACAGGCAGGTCAGGGGCCCTGCTCTCAGCTCCAGCTGGTGCTGGGTTGTGTAGAACAAGCCTGGCTTTTGGGTTTTATGCCAAAATCGCTCCTGTCCTGCGGTTTCAGCAGCACTTTGAGGACAGAGAGCAATGCCAAAGGAAGAGGAATCCTTCAGCAAGCTCTGTGCCCTTCTGAACAGCCTCCAGCTGTTCACAGCTTTAGCCACAGGCTAAACATGTTAAGAATAAGAAATGTTTGTATTTTACCTCTCTAAACTGTCCATCCCCTGAGGCAGCTCTTGGCCAGTGTCCTGCCCGTGCCCTGGCTGTCCCCTGTGCCTGTCCCTGTGCCTGTGCTGGGAACCCCAGAGGGAGTCCCGCTCTCATTGAAAGCTGCCAGATCTCACTTACTGAGCACTAATTAACTGTATTTATTGTCAGAAATAAACTGGGAAGATCTTCTTTCCTCCCACAAATGCAGTCAGAGATGATATCTGCCAAGCAAAGGATGAAATTAGTTTAGAAATTAATTACAAAGGGACCTATTATGCAATGGGAAAAGCGCCAGTCCCTCCCTCCCCACTCTTGTTATGGAGCTTGATAGCTCTGATCTCAACACATTCTCAGACACATTTTGACTATTAAGACAGTGCAAATTATCAGTTTTATGTTGCAATTGGGGAGGTCAGTTATGAAGAGGCAATATTTTATTTAGGGGCAATAACTTAAACTTTTTTTAATTGGCGGTCATGTTCACACACAGGGTTAGAGATCTGAAAGTCTGCAATTCTCCATTTCCATGTTTTTCACACTGTTATAGATGGTTTGAAATGAGGTGTACTGAGCACAAGAAACAAAAGGTAATTTCAAAAGGTAGTCAGAAGTGGATTAGCTTTTTCCAGGGTCCTTAATAGTTCTGATCTCAGCTGCATATTGAAGGGAAAAATATTTTGGTCTGCTTTACCTGAAGATCATTATGAGTAATCAACATGCAAGAAAAATGTTACTGTAGCTCTTCCCTACAAATCCACAATCACAAGGTCTATCGAGTCAGTGGCCTTTAACTTTAATCAAGGATGTGTTAGTTTGGGTGTTAAATGTTCATTTCCTCAATTACCAAATCAACAGAGCTAGGTAATGTCCCTTAATAGCCAACACCAAAACAAAACCAACCACCACCCTCTGAACTTATTTAGCAGCCATCAGCAGAAGGATTTGACCCACTGTTTGCCTGCACAAATTCTGCACCTCAGAATAACTAAAAGGCAATATTCAGCCCAGGCAGGAGCTGTGCTGCTCCTGAGAGGTTTGGAGAAGCCACACAGCTCCCAGACCCTCTCCAGGATGAGTCTGTGTATGTCTTGGAAGGTGAGTCTCTTATGAATGAGAGCTTTGGTTTTTATTTTACTTTCAAAAATTCATTTCAAATGGTGACAAATGCTCATATTTCTCTGGAGAACCATCTCAGAGCTTTGGGGAAGTCAGGGCCTCTGAGAGCTATGAGATCCTAATGCTGTCTAAGTTTTATTTAATGGTGAGGTTAGTCCCTATAACTCCTTTACCAGGTTTCCTGGTGAGGTTGGTCCCTATAATTCCCCTTTGCCAGGTTTCCTGGATACCTGTGCCTTTAGGATAATGACCATCAATAGCCAGAACTGTCAAGCTGTGCTGGTCTCTGTTTGCAGCATTTGGGTGCATTGGGTGTGCTGAATAATTCCCCAAGAAAGCTCAGTCTCTCTCACCTTGTGCTGGACCTGTCTGCTCCCCCCTTGGCTGCAGTGCTGGTCCTGGAGCAGGAGGGATGTTTGGATACAGGAGTACTTGAAAAGAGAGGTTTCTGTCTCCTTAGGGTAGCTGTGGCTGGAAGACACTCTGGAGGTGTTCACAGTGCAGGTCTACATCTTGTCTTAAACAAGAATTCAGCTCTTTGAGATCAACCTGACATAAAATGGTGCATTTGAAGTTTTTCTTATCCCTGATTGCAGGGTCTGGGTCAGAAACCTGTGATCC
Organism: Parus major; assembly: GCF_001522545.3. NCBI lineage: Eukaryota > Metazoa > Chordata > Aves > Passeriformes > Paridae > Parus > Parus major. Next base: position 8,632,428 of record NC_031780.1, on the reverse strand, counting down.
CAGGGACTGAGGTGGGCTCGACACTTCATTAGTGGTGGGCAAGTTGTGCCACCAAAGCATGAGCTCTGCTCCCTTCAGCTCACAGAGGGGAGGGGGTTTGCTGTGTTTTTAGGAGTTAACACACAGCACATGGACACTGGATCCCTGGATCCCCTTCAGTTCAGGCTAGTGAGTTACCATGGTGCTGTTGGCAGTGTGGCATTTTCAAGCTGGAATATACATTTTTTGATAGAGTCACCTGGTGATTACGTGCTGCATTATAATAAACAGAAGTTAAGAGAGGGACTAAAGTGTCATTTCTGCTTCCAAGCTGAGCAAGCAAGGTTGATTTGCCAAATTCCCATCTCTGTGACAGCAGAGCCGTTTCCTCATCCTGCCATTGAACTGTTGTATTAACCTCAATCCCTCAGTCACTAGAAAATATTAGTAAGTCATATGTGACATTTTGCACCAAGCAAGGCTGCAGGTCCTGCCTGCTGGAAGTTTTTAATTAAATAAAGCTGCCTGCTGTGTTCAGATGGATGGGTGGAGAAGGCAGAACTCAAAGGGGAGATGAAAGCCACTGCCTCTGCCACGCCGGGGTGTGGATAGGGCTTCTGCTCCTCTTGGACCTTTCCTTCAGAGAAGCCCTTGCGTTTTTCAGATGGCCTCTCATCTGAAATTACTGCACATGGCTTGTGCTCCTGCTCTAAGACTTTCTGGAAAATACTGGATGTAGCACCTGAATAAGCCCCATATGAAAGCTGGTAGAGCAAACACTGTCAGTGGTAGAAATAATCCTGTGCTTTGTGCTGAGTTCCAAATGCACTGGTAAAAAACATTGTGTGTTCAAGATCAGACTTGAAACTGGACTGGCAATACTCTTTTTTTTGAGCTCTCAGAGTTCTTGAACTTGGAGCTGGGAGTGAGAGAGAATAGGTCTGGTCTCTAACAGCCTTCAACAACCTTGCTGTCCAACTGATCCATCACTTACGATACTGTAGAGGTCTGGAGCAACGCGTGTGCCCAGCCAGCGCAGCAGTGGGGAGGCTCAGTGTTAAATGTCAGGGTGGAGAAGGTGAAGCAGCAGCTGCTGCCTTTCCCTGCAGCTCTCCCTTCCTCTGCTGGGCAGGGCTGGAGCTCTCTGCCTGCAGCACAGTGTGGGAAGCAAAACGCCAGCGGGTCAGTGGCCGTGCTGCACGCTGGGCTCTGCTGCCCCTGGGCACTTTGTGGCCTGACCACACTGAGCCCACCAGAACCTGTAATTAAGGCTTGCTGCTTTCCCAGGAATGCACTTTGCCTGCATTTATCTGTGCTTTTTAGTTGAATTCTCTCTCTTCTCTCCTGTTTATTCCTATGCCACTCAGCATTGGCATTATGGACAAAGCTTTCAGTGGCTGCTGGTGGTCCTGCTCTCTCCACCTTTAATGAAATGCAGCTCCACCTTTAATGGAGCTGCAGCTAAAGAGGCAAGGAAACACTGCTGTCTCCACTTGTCCATCACTAGTTTGGCTTTTGGTTTCTCCTTCTGGCCTGGTGGGTGGCTGCTGGCCAGGGTCAGTGCATGACCAGCAGTGCAGGGTGGTGGGAGAGGCTGGCAGAGCCCTGACACCCTGGCTGCAGTTGTGTTTATTTGCACAGGACAGGCAGTGTCCCATCTCCCTTGGCAGGAAGCAGAGAATGAATCTGGCACACAGAGCTCAGTGTGAGGTCTGTGCCTCTGCTCTCACCCTTGGTTGTGGTGTGACATGGGCTGACACCAGCATATGCCTTGAGAGTTCCTCGGTTTCCTCACCTGGCTCAGATAAGTAGTAACAGTCTTCCAACTTTTTGCTTAAAGAGAGACTTCAGCCTCAGAAGAACTAGGAAATAGCCCCGAGTAACACAGCCCAGTACAAATGGTCTCTAGAATTTTTTTTATATCCAGGTCTGTTTAGTAGGAAAAATGAGTATTTAAATGCCACAGAGCTGGTTTTGACATCAGTAAGTGTTCTTTTAGATCAAAGTACAGCAATAACTCCAGACTTCAAATCCAAGTAATGAATCTTCCTGGCAAATAGAAAGGAAAATTCAAAGAACTTTATTTCTAAATTTATTCAGTCAATAGTTTTAATAATTAATAGGGATTCAGGGGCAAGTTTTATTTTCTAGCAGCAAATTTGTTCTCTTCTGCCCTCACAAAGAGCTGCTAAAATCTGTGTTTGAGTGTAGAGAGGCTGTGGAGGGGAGAGAACACGGAATTTAGACATAAATTCCCTAAGAGGGTGGTTCTCGTTGGAGCCCGGGGGGCTGACCTACCCCCGCCCCAAAACTCCCCCCTTGCTCTTGGGGCAGCATCCCGCGGGCCCGCCCGCTGGCCCCGAGCGGCTGTGGGAGGAGGAGGAGAAGGAGGAGGAGAAGGAGGGGGAGTCCCGGCGGCGGGATGAGGCCGGGCTGAGCGATGTGCGAGCAGGCAGCGCGCTACTGCCGGGCCGGGGTGCAGAAGCTGCTGCGGAAGCCGGCGCCGGCGCTGCGCGGGCTGGACGGGCTGCTGCGCTGGGCGGCGGGCAGGATGGGCGACAAGGGCCTCGCCGACAGGGAGCTGCTCGCCCCGGGCGCCGCCGCCCAGAGGAAGGGCACCTCCGTCATCCTCGATGTGAGTGCTCCCTGCATCCCGCATCCCGGCTCCTGCCTCCCGCGCCGCCCCGGGAGCGGGGATGCTCCTCCCGAACCGCGCTGCCCGGACCGGCCGGGAGCGGGCTGGAGCCGGGTCTTGCAATCCCCGGCTGGGTGGGCGTGGGTGTCCCGCATGCTCTTGCCCGTGTCCCGCACCCGCTAGAGCCCCTCGGGACCGCCGTCTTCCCCGGGTCCGGCATCTCCTGGAGCAGCTGGGCAGGAGCTGCAGCCCGGCTTCTCAGCTCACCTGGATCCTGAGCTCCCGGCACCCCGTGTCCCGCACCCCGGATCCCGCACCCCGGATCCCGCACCCCACTGCCTCTCGGCATCAGGGCTGTTCCTCGGGTCCTGCGTCCGGCTGAGGATGGGATGCAGCCCAGGTCCTGCATCTGCCGGGCTGGTTCGGTGTAGGGGTGCCCAGATTTAACAACCCCTTTCCAGATCCTGTGCCCCTGGACTGCCTGGGGCAGGGGGCTGCAGCCCGGGTCAGCCCCCGCTTGTCCCGGTGCTGCACCTCCATAGATTGTCGGGGTGGCCTGGGTCCCCTGTCCCCTTGCCCCGCACTCTCTGGGACAGCTGGGACAAAGGTGCACCTCGGCTCTGCATCTTCTGGACTGGGCATGGGATGCAGTCTGGGTACTGCACCTCCTCTCCTGAGCCCTGCACCTTGTTTTTTACCGGATGGGCATGGAGATGTAGCTCGTATCCTTCTCCTTGCCAGGACCTGAACTCTGGGCTGGCTGGGCACTGCGGTTCCCCGTTTCCTGCACCCTCTGGATGGGCTGAGCATGGTTGTTCACACCAGGTTCTGCAGCCTTTTCCCCAGCTCCTGCATCCCCTCCACCAGCTGGGATGGGGATGCACTGTAGGTCCTTAATCCTGGTTTTGGAGGGGCTGGTAGGGATGTGCTCAGTGCCTCGATTGCTATATTTATAGACTTTCTGATTAGGGAGCTAATGAGGCTGATTGCACTTAAATGAATTGGGAGAATGGGGTGGAATCAGACGGAGTGCAAATGGTGTAATTACAGTCTTTCTTCAGCATCCAGTAATTAAACACATAGATCCTCTGTCTTGCTATCTCCTAGTTTGTTTTTTTTTAAAAAAAAAAAAAAAAGAAAAAAAAGAAAAAGAAAAAAATTAGTAGTGAATGCAAAAATAAACTGCTGAGGCATTTGCTGTAGTAAAGGATAATTCATGCTCTCCTTGGAGATAGGATAGGCAGTAGTAGCTCTTCAAGGCAAGCCATTACATTTTGCAAATAATTTGCTGAACCTGTAGGCATTGGCGTGGGCTGGAGAGTCCAAAACTCATTCCATCTCTGAGCACCCTGAGCTGAAAAGCATTTTGGTTCCCTGAGGAACCATTGTCTCTAGTGGGTTGTCAAAAGCAGCTCAGAGAGCAGAGCACTTGATGGATGATCCTGCCTGGTGGAAGGGCCAGCAGGTGGGCAGCTGCAATTAGGAAGCAATATTAAATTTTTGTAAGAGGTTTCTTGAGTTAGAAGTGTTTTGCCACCAAAACGGTATCTTCTCCATTCAATTTTACTATCTTTAAGTGATTTTTCCTTTTTCCACTTTAAGATTTGAGCTTAGGGAAAGAGCCATGAACTTTCAGAATGGGAGACAGTAGAGCACTGTATTATTTCAGTGGGAAGTACAATGGAGCTGGGTGTGCAGCTCCTGATCATTTTTTCCTTTTACAATGGTACTGGGAGCCTTCTCTCACCTGCTGAAAGTAGAAATGGATTCTGGAAATATAAGATTTGAGGGCTTAGGGGTTTTTTTCTCCCTCCTTCCTTAGAAGTTGATTTTCTCCTTTTTCTTCAGGCACAATAGCAAAGCTATTGAAGCTGTGGCTTCGCTGTGATGGGCTCTTCAAGTGCACTGCCAGACCCCCCTTTCATACAAAGGGTTTATACACGGGGAACACGTATTTAGCTTAATTTTCACACATTAGCATGAAAGTAACAAGCATCCCACTGAATGCTCAGGGATGATAACCTGTTTTCCATTTAACTCCTTCACATTTTTGCTGGTGGATGTGCTGGGGAAGCAGTGAGTCCCAGCCGTGCAGCACTGCATGGCTTCTCCATGGGGGAGGATGAAGTAAAAGACCTGTAAGATTTTATGTTTAGCTAACACGTTTTCATGAGCTGGTGTGCTATGTAGGCAGCTTCTTGGGGGCTGGGGGAGGAGAGGAAAGCTTGGGCTTGGTTATGAATTAGATAAAATAGTTCTGACACTAATAGTACCTTAGTCACTTCTTCTTCCTCTTCTGGCCTTCTTTTAATTCATCCATCCCCAGTGTTCTTGTTCTGACTCCTCCATGAGGGTGTCTGGTGTGTCAGAACAAACTTCCCTCTGCCCTTTCCACGAAAGAAGCACAACCGTGTTGTTGTGGGACAAAAGTGAGGGCTGAAGAGGAACAAAACACAACAAGGGGGTAGGATGTCTTCTGCCATCGGCCTGGCTGCTGCCACTTGGAGGCTTAACTTTGGGCTAGGTTCAGTGTTTATCTTTCATTTTGCCTCTGGCCTTTTAGGTAAAGGATTTTAAAAAGTTGAATAATGTTTACTAGGAATGAATGAATGAATAAATGAATGGTCAGCTCTTACAACATTGGTCAAATCATCATAAGGGGTTGAGATTGAGCCAGGGGTCTGTACCCATCCTGTGCCTGCCCTCGGGTGCCTTCTCTGGGTCTGCTCCAGCTGCTAGCCCGAGGCTCAGGGCTGGAGGCATGTGCAATCTGCAGCAGGTATTCCCACTCACACCACAAGCTGTGGATGGACACAGGATATCTAATTTCTGCACCCACATGGACAGACTGTCACAGTGCTGCTGCAATCCACAAGAGGAGATGGTGGCATTTCCAGTCAAGAACAAATCCTCAATGGCACAATGCTTATGAAAAGGAGGATATAATATATGTGTGTATATTCTCTGTGGCTAAGCCAGTGTGAGATTGCATTTGCTGAGAGTGAATGAGTGCACATGCTATGCAGAGCTGAGGTGGATGGCTCTAGGCACAGGAAATGCCTAGGCAGGAGTTGTTCCGTCTGGGAGTACTTCAGAGCTGGCTGATCTACTGTCCTTGCTCATTTCTTCCTTCCTCAATGCCTTCCTGTCACTGCCAAAAGCCTGTGCTGACAGCAGAGGTGTGAACTGCAGAGCATGTGAGGCCTGGTCAGTCACAGCAGCTGCAGGTGAAGATGCTCCTTCTGGTTCACGGCTCACCTCCTGCTTGGCATCTAAAATAAGGATCAGCCTTGCTTATGAATGAGCATCCCCATGGCAGGACAGTGAGCTCCAGGCAGCACTGGCCTCCCTGCTTCCTTTCTTGCCAATGGGGACAAAATGCATTGATTTTGGCCTTATTTTAAACACTCCTGAAGAACACAGCTGCTATTCATTTCAGGTCAGATGAAGCTTTCTGTTTTATCTGCCCTGTTTTTTGCTAAAAACTAATTTTGACCCTTATCTGATTTTTTATTCAAAGATGATTTCAAATCCATCTCTCATTCTTATGGCTCCTCTTGCAGTCTCGCTTATGTGGCCAAATCTGCCACAAATTGAGCCCCATGGGATTGAGTGAGGTGCCTGGATAGAAGATACAGAGAATTTGGTTTGTGCCAATGGTGCATTTCCAAGTGTAGATCCAGAACTGCCAGTTTTCCAACCATTCTGTCAATGACATGATTTCCAGTGCAGCCCTTAATTGCAAGGCTCTTGGAGCCACAAGAATCCCAGGAATCCTTTCTCACTCCTCTTCTGTTTTGACCTCTTTGCTTCTGTTTTCATTTTGTTTGTTGGGGTTTTTTTCAAGGTTGGTTCATTCCCCTTCCTTTGTCCTTGTTTACCTTCTCACTGTGAGTGAACTGGGAGGGTTTTTTTCTTCCTCCTTAATCCTCCCTTTGTGAAATCCATGGTTTGATATCGCTCCCTTGAGCTGTACCTGCAGGCACAGCTGGAGAGGAGGCCAGGGCAGGCCAGGCTCTCTTCCTTCAGGAACTGCTCACTGCAAGGTACATAATCACACAGGAGAGTCCATCTGTTCTCCTCTGATCTTGAGGGCTTTGGAAGTGGGTGCTTGAAATGAAGCTGAACAGAAAAGTAACTTCTAGTGCTGGACGTCATCAGGTCAGAACATCAGATGCAACTCTTACCTTTCTCGTGCAACTTTAATTTAGGACAGCTAGGTAAAGTCTAAAGAGAAGGTAAGAGCAAAAGCAGAGTTGGGACATGGTGTCAGCTGCTCTTCTCTTGAGGAGGAAGGGAAAAAGAAAAAGGATCTGCTTTGAAGAAAATGCCCAGAGACCTGGAGCTCTGCAGCAGCCTTGTTTTGTGGGGAACCACTGCACATGGGACAGTATTTCTACACCCGTGCCATATTCCATACTGAAACAGCTAAATAAAACCTTTCTCCTTGCATGGGGAATGCTCATTAGCCTGAGGATGTTTAAAGACATAGTCCAAAGCTTCAGGTCATTGTTTTCTCACATTTTCACCAGAAAGAGCAACAGAGAAAGGCTGTAGGAGAGGAAATTCCTACTGGGGCCTCAGGTTTGAGAACTAAAGACCATACCTGATATAAAACCTTGTCTGAACTCCAAAGGAAGTGTCAAAACTTGTAGGGAGAGGAACAGAAAGCCAGAAGAGGAATGCAGGAACATTGTATGAGGATCAATAATATTTTTAGGTCCATAGGTCTCTGGATGCTTTCTCATCTGTAGGCTTTCCTCATGCATGAGACATGATTATGTTTGTCCTCGATTCTGCACCTAGATTAGGATGGAAAACAAAATTTCACCTCAGCTACATTCTATTTTAAATCAACATAATATTAACCTGATGAAGGGATTATAAACTCCACAAACCTGTAATAATTCTTGGGCTTCTCAGGGGAGTGCTATTGTGAATTTAATAAAATTCATGAGAAAACCTTCATTAAGCAGCCTAAGTGTGGTTTGCTCTCATCCAGAAGCTTGGAGAAGGCAGAACTAAGTGTTTAAATTTGAAGCCATCATTTTTTTCAAGTTTGTTATTACCACCACCAGGGTTTTGAATTGCTTACTTCTGGCAGTCAAATATCTGTAGTAGCCATTTGAGAGTATAGCAAAAACATATATTTAGGGAAAACCTATTGGAAATCTTGACAAAAGTTCTTTGCTCTGGAGAAAATAGTGTTTATATTATTCATCTAAACCACTGGTAAGTGGGTTAAGTAAGGCACAGACAGCAAACTGCATGCACTGCCTGTGTAAATCTATAAAATGGGTTAATGCCCATATTGTGGGCATCCTGTGGGCTCCCTGTGTGACTTAGCCTGTTCTTTGGGAATTTTGCTTAATATCATCAAAGCATGGCTGCTGTGGGAGATGCTTGCTGTGGTACTTGAAGTGGATAATTCCTCATTTACCGTCTGAAATCCGTGCAGTGCCCTGATGGTTGGAGAACAGGGGGTGATGGAGCGGAAAGAGCATCCCTGGTCAGGCTGTGCGAGCCCCTCGCCCCTGGGATGGTCCTCGGCCGGCTGCAGGCACAGAAAGCGATTGCTGCTGAGGGCCTGGCAGGACAGAGCACATCTCCATCCATATTTCATCACCTCCTCTCTCACCAACCTCCAGGCTGCTGCCTTAACTAAGTGCAAGTGACTTTGCTGCTGAGTGAGGATGTGCTGGAGCTGCCGGGAGCCCGCAGAGCTGCGGGGCACATGGGCTTGCAGCCTCTGCCTTGGAGATGACACAGCATCCTCACTTGTGCTCCCTTCTTGTGGAGCTGGTGGGAGCTGCCATTGCCCCCAGCTCCCTGGGAGCCTGACACCCTTATGGGTTTGCTCTCTGGTCCAGAGGGAAGCTGTGAGGAGTTGTGGTTTCCCTGCCATCCCCAGATCTCACACCTTTCCCCTATGGAAAGCCCATCCCCTCCTTCCCACAGTGGAACAACTAATCCAAGAGCTGAGCAGAGGGTGTCTTTGGGCTGTGTGGGGGAGGGCATTCTGCTGAGCTAGAACATAAATCCTGGGTCTTCACAGCAGCAGCATTTTTGGCAGCACTGCCAAGCTATCACAGACTATATTACATCTTTATCAGGCTCCCGATGCTCATTCCAATATTCACACCTTGATGCAGTGCCTGCCTGTGCTGACAGATGACTTTGTCTTAAATTGTTTTTTCCCTCCAGGTGTCCCAGTTAAATTTTTTTTATGTGTGCAAATTTTAGGTGGTTCAATTAAGTTGAAAGGATAAATCTTACTCAATAACAATAATAAAAAAAAAAAAAAAAGCCGAACAGCTTGGTCCTGTAGGATAAACTTTGATAAGTAACACAGCCACTCTGATCTTTCATCCACACGTTCATTTACAAATAGTCATACTTTAGGGAGTATCTGGGAGAGTTAAACCCCTAAAACATTCACTTAGTGAAGCTGGATATAAATACTTCAATTTCTAAACATTTCTTCAATTTCTTTTTTTTTTTTTTCCTTTTCCTCCAAGTATTCCTTGCAAGGTAAACAGCTCCATGGAGCAGAGTTGAGCCTTTCTCCCATTTTAATCTACATTTTACCTATTGATTTTTTAGTGGGATGGTGATCTCCCGTGGGACCTTAAGACAGGCATTGCTCCTTTGGTGTTAGACTGGCTGTAATACCTTGGTTTCAAAGCAATGGGAAGGGAAGGATGTATTGATGAAAAAAAAAGCCCAGAAATAATCAGCATCCAGGAAGAGAAGTGCCTCATCTGGAGGTGCTCATGGGGAGAGGATTTGGGGTGTCCAAGCCATGAAAAGAGGAATATTTCCTACAGTGGGCAGGACACACTGAGCACAGGTGAGGGATGGGTGCTAAAGCCCTGCAGCTTGCTGGGGTCCTGCTGGGATCTATTCCTTCTTCCCACAGAAAAGCCATTACTGGCTGGCCTTTCAAAACCCATATTTAACTTCAATGAAATCTGTGAGTATGGATAGAGGTAGGATTTTCCCTCCCAAAATTACTAATTGCTTTTAGAAAATGGAGGTCAGCACAAGAGGAGTTTTGCCGTGGTCACAAGCTGCAATCCTTGCAGGCAGTTTCTGTGACTCCCAGCACTTTGGTTTGGCTCAGGCAGAGGGGTTTTGCCTTGGCTGAAGTAAAGGGCTTCACCCCCATGCTGGACTCCAGAAAGTCCTGCTCTGACTCTGCCCCAGGCTGCAAAGCCTCACAAGGACTTCGGACAAAAGAATGATTAATGTTCCTTAATTAAGCCATATTCAGTGAAATAGCATATTCTGCAATTCAATTTGTCTCTTGGGGTTCTTGTTTTGTGCAGCAGTTTCTCTTCTGATATTTTATTTTTTTTTTAATGGTTTTGTGACCCAGAAAATATGAGATTCTATTTTACGGCTGACTCTGATCTGTCTTGCTGGTGCTTTTATTCCCTCCTCAGGGAAATTTCTTTGTACAACTAAAATCTCTGCTCTTGCTCAAATTAATAGGGTCAGGCCTGAAGAGATGATGAGAATATTTTAGCTTTTATGCCCATGTTAATTTTTTGGTAATTTATGGCCAACCTGTGCTAGCAGCTGTTTTTGGCAGATACCTGTAAGTTTCCAGCCTTTGCACAAGCCTTTTGCTATTAATTGCATTTTGTTGGCAAGGACAGTAGAGCAAAACAGCACAGCCCTGGAGAGGTGGATGAAGGATGTAACTTAGGGATGCAGAAGTCATGCAAAACACACACAGGATGCCAGCTCAGCTCTGCAGGAGTGACAAAGTAGAAGTTATGGAAAACAAAGATATTTGGCTTACTCAAAAGTGAGTGTTGAGGAACAGCCACCTAAAAAGGACACCAGATGTTGGAGATGGACCCCAAAGATCCATTAGAGGATTTCTGATAAGGGGTGTGACTAAGTAAAATAAAATAATCCATATGCATCATGTAAGTGGGGTTAGCTAATGAATGTATAATTTGAGCAATTAGAGCTCAAATTAGAGCAAGGCCCCTCCAGGTGACCTATTGATTTTGGTATCTGTATTAGGGGGCATTTCCTCAGATGAGACTGGTGAGAAAAACAGTTGTTGTTTCTGCTTTCTTTCTCCCTGGCAAGTTCTACAGTACTACACTTTATTGCAATTTTTTTTCCTTCTGAAACGGCTATTTGATTCCTCTCTGTGGACTGTTCCTCCACACTGTAGTTTTAAGTCTAAATATAATCTCCTTCCCACGCAGGAGACTTGCTTTAAAATAAAAATGTTGTAAATATTTCTTTTTTTTTTTTTTTTCAGAAGTGCAGAGCTGTGAAAATTGGTTTAAGAGATTTTATTGACTCCAGAGAAATTGTCTGGACTGGCTGCCTGGCTGTTGTAAATTTTTTCTGTGTGTATTTTTCTGGTGTTGGATTCATGGTTTCAGCTTTCTTAAGTGAGGGAGGTGCTGGAAGTGCTGCAAGCATTTCCAGCAGTTATTCCAGTTATGTTGCTCTGGGGGAGATGAGCTGAGCCTTGGGGAGGATGAGCTCAGTAAAGCTCCTGAACTGGGTCTTGAGGGGTTGGAGCACTTGAACCTGCCCTGAACGTGGTCCTGTGCAAAGGGCTTCACCCCCATGCTGGACAACACAGTAAACACATTTTTCTCTCTCTCTTTCAATTCTAGATTTTCAGAAGAGCTGACAAAAATGGTAAGTCTGTGCATTTATACTCCACATTTCTCAGCTGGACTATTGTCAGTATTACCATTTTTCTTGATAGCAACATCCAAGTGTTTAAATGTCCAGTTTTCTGGGTTTGATGCTGATACACTCAAAACATCAGAAAAGGTTTTGTTATTTTTTTTGGAAAAAGTATTCTTGGAGCAGAAGTGATACTGGTATGCAAGTTGGCATGGCAGAATCCACCAGATTCGGAGCAATTTCACAAAAAACAATATAAAAATAAATTGCAGGTAAGTGATAAATGAGGATCCACCCCTTGGTAATCTTGAAGTAGCTCAGCAAAACAGAGCTAACTTGTGAATATTATTAGTTTGGTTCCTGAGGGACTGGACCCACACATCAAAGAGTATCACACAGTGATGTGTGTTTTCAGCCTGTGTCTGTGGAAAGACAAAAACCTGCACTGAGCCCAGCCAAGTCCTCACATTTGGAATAACACGGATGAGTCTTCATTAAATGACTTGGAAAGAGGGAACTGGTAAGATAACAAGCTGAACGAAAGAAGGGACAGAGGGCCCAATCCCAGGATCTTTCCACACCCTGAAAAGCAGTTTTATTTTAGCTCCTAGATAAAATCCCAAGAGCTAGTATCTAGTCTTTCCCTGTTGTACAAGAAGAAAATGAAATATGCACCAAAACGCTGTGTGTTTGCAGGGGGACATGTGGGAGGGTTGTGCAGAGGAACACAGGGGGGAGTTTGGTTGTTCTCTTCCAGCTTTAAAAGGGAGATACCTGATTTCTGCTGATGTTCACAGATGTGTATCCTCACTGCCCCTGGTAAGGAGGGTGCTGCAGCTGGCTCACAAATAACCAGTAAATGCCATGTAGCTGTGGGCACTTGGTTATGGCAACTGGCAGAGTAATGAGGTACTGAAGTTTGTTCCTTAGAAAAGCTGAGCAGTTGTGTGATGCAAGGAGAGTGGAGAGGAAAAAATGAGTTTATGCTCTTGGCATCAGACTGACTGCCTTCAGAGATGGTGCTGGGCAGGTATTGGAGCTGCCAAGAGTGAGAGCAGGGGCTGCACTTGCAGGGGGTGAGGAGACAAATGCCACTGAGCACAGGCAGAGAAGGTAATTTGTCCTGCCCCTCCTAACCCCCAATGCAGGGAGAATAGCTGGATCTCTTAAGGAAGGCCAGATGCTCTTTGATGAAGGAGCTGTCTCCATCTCTGCTTCCACTCTTGTTGCTTGCAGTGCAAGGGACCTACAGCTACAGCATTTGGGCAGCACAACAGGTGCTCACCAGGGGCTCATGCTGCCCTTCCCTCTGTATGGAGCCCTGAGGACAGGCCGGCACAAGGCAGAGGGAGTGGCACCTCTCTCCCCAGGCTGGCTCCTGCAAGGTGACACACTGGAGCACGTGTCAGGCTGGGCATCCCTGCTCTCCAGCCCCAAGGAGCAGGGCTGGCTGTCATCCTGGGGCTGTGATCCTCTGAAGGACCCTACATCCTCCAGTGCTTCTCCTTACATTTATTTAGGTGCTGCTTTTTTCTTGACACAGCACTTGCTAGCCATGGTGACCAGTTTCACTAGCCATTCATATTTGATGAACTCTGGAAAACAGAGTTTGCCACTCATTATAATTAGCTCAGTGTGTTCCTCTGCAGCCTTTTGGGATCACAGCTCCCCACAGCCCCTCTCCAGCCTCCTGCAGCTCACAGCAGCTGCTGCAGGAGATGTGCAAGAATATTTCCATTGTTACAGCCTCTCTGAAAACTAGGGCTCAGAGGTTTCCAGAGCCAGAGGTAATATCTTTGTATTTCATATCCCTGGGGATCTCTTTTTCCCTGTTTTCTCTTTGACATTCTGGACTTTAATTTACTGATTTTTTGAAATTCAGCCTATTCATGGCTTTACCTGTTACAGCTCCAAGGAACAGTGGAAGCATCAGCCTGCTGCTTTTATGTCTCACAGCAGGTGCTGCGTGCAGCCCTCTGAGGAAAAATGAAAATCTCACACTTTTCATTTTTATCAGGATCCCAGGATGGGGCCCTGAGCCCTGGGCAGACTGTTAAAAACACAAGTCCACAGATTACCAAAATATTTTACTCTGTTAACATGCTTCTGTGGTCTCCACACCTGCAGAGATTCCTGTCTGGCAGAGACTTTGCTCCTCTAATTAACCAGGTGAGATGGATCATTATCCAGCGCTGGTGGCATACCAGGGAGAACTCCCAGGGCAGGGAGTGCTGGCAGCTTTACCCAGAGCTGGCAACCCTGGCTTTCCTCAGCTGTGCTAAAGCCACTCTCACAGACCTGTGTAGGAACCCTACAGAAAGAGGGCAGGGGAAAATCTGAACAAAACTTTGGCTCTTGACATCTAGTTTAACTGCAACGTCTCATTTAGCTTTTTCCATGCAGAGATCAGATGGTTAGAGGGTAACCTAAAACACAAAGGAAGGGATTGTAAGGTTAAGGAGTAGTCTCATTTAAAGTGCAGTCAAGAGGTCATAAAAGGAAATCTTTTAAGCATCTTGATTTTTTTCCCCAGCCTGGTAAAAACGGCACATATTGTGTTAAAGCTGTGGCTGCTTCAGACACGGTTACTATGGAGCCTGATAGCATGAATTTAAGAGCATCTCTCTCCTCCCCCTTTCTTCCAAACTTTCTCACATAAATTGTTAATTCATGTAAAATTGAATGTTCTTGCTGCAAGATGCTAAACCACGTTATTGCCCCTGCCATGTTCAGGTACTTGTATTTAGGTGATTTGATTCAGTGCCTGCATGTGCTAAAAGGCTGCTAATGAAGCAGCTCCTGCTTTTAAAAGGCATCTTGGTCTCCTGCTCCAGAGAAGTGAGATTCTGTCTATAATGTGAGCTAAGTTCCCAACCTTTTCCTCAGGGATAATATCAAGCAGTTTTATAACTATCTACATGATAAACTCAGAAAATGGTCTGCATAAGACACCTGGAAATGACGAGCACATTGGAGATAACTGGGTAAACTGACAAATGGTCTGAAAAAGGGAGAAGGGCGGGAGTGTAACCTGGGAGCAAATAACTCGGTTAGCTCTAGTCATGCTTTGCAGGGGCATGGCTGTTAGTCATTCAAAATAATCTTTTTCTTTTGTGTAGGAGTGTTTTTCCTTTCTCTGCTAATAAATCCACCTACTGTCTTGTAATCCTCCCAGTCCCAGTAAACAATACTTAATCATTTAATTGGTGTGTGCTGGGAAAACGGAGGCATCTTGTTTTAGGCTGGTGCAGTAGAGCTGTCAATCATCTGAGTTATCTACTGTGTACTTAATCCTCTCATTAAAAAGCTGCTAATCAATTAAATAGCCCAGGATTCTCTTTGAAAGATTAAAAGAGTTTTATTTTGACAGAATAGCCTAACTGCTAGCAATTCATTATAGATATGCATCTTCCAAAAAACTGATGTTTTATCTGGAAATCTCTGAGTCACTGCAACTTCCCAACCTCCTTGCCTCGAGTGTAACTAAATGCAAAGCACATCCAGCTTTAATCTATGGTTTATTTTGGTGGGTTTTGCTGCAATTATTAGATCCTGCTGATGGAAATGGCTGTCAGTCTGACCCATCCACAGGTCTGACAATGGGCTTTAGGTGGTTTCCCCTGGACCTCTGCCCTGGAAAGGGAGAGATGCAAAAAGGAAATATTCCAGAAACGTGGTATATGGTTGTAAAACACCTGCAGAAAATGGCAGGAGGAGCTGGCAGTGGTGCAGTGTTTCACCTGATAGTGACCAGTGATGAGCTGTGGTTCAGTCAACCTGGCATCTTCCTTGTCCTTGTGATTTCTGTACCAAGAACGAGCCCAAACTGTTTTGGTTCTCCCTTCAAATTATATCTAGAGAAGGTGTGGATGTGAATGAAGTCATTCAGCACATGCTGTCCTGAATAGCTTCTGTTATCAAAAATGAAACACAATGAAGTGTGAAGAAATCCACAAATTTAGTACAAATGCTGAGGGGAGGTTTCAGTTTTTAGTTCATCTGAATGATCAGCTGAAGGCCTGCAGAGGACGTAGCAGAGCTAATAAAGGGGGGAATAAAAAAAAAAGAAGCATGAATGAAGCAGGAACTGGTGTTTGGAAAGGGCTTTTTGGTTAAGAGCCATGAGGGCAATGGCATCGTGCCCACTCCTATCCCAGTAGGTCTTGTCCTTTAAATAGCTGCTCACAGATATGTTAGTCACTTAAGAGCTCATTAAATGAGATTTATGCTGCTATTCTGTGTAAGGAAAGGTCTGCACATCCCAGTGCTCCAAGTCTCACAGCAAACTACACTACAAACCATGGGGGCACACAGGGAGCTCCTGACAAGAAGGGAACATAAATAGCTTTGCACATCAGCATCACAACAAGCTGGCCAAGGAGCCTGGTCAGCTGTGAGTGGGGTTGTGCCCTTGTGAGGAGAGGGAGCTCTGCTGCTTACACATAAAGTGGCAGTGCTGCTCTGCATGGTGGCTTTGTGGCTGTGATGCCACTGCTGACCCCCTGTTATGGGGACCCCACAGGCTCCAAAAGCTGGAAAAAGGCAGAAAAACAAAACCAAGCAAGAGAAAAGCTTCAGGCACATCTCTCAGCCCCAGCTTGAGAGGTCCAAGAGCTCAAGTTCTTCATAATGTTCAAGAAGGCATGTCCTAAGTGTCACCTGAGTAGAAATCAGTCGTGTTAAACACCAGTACCCAAAGGAAAAGAGTGAGGTTTGTCCTATGGATTGTTTTTCTTGATGAAGGGATGGCGGTGGAAGAGCAGGGAGAGACCTGGGCCTTCAGCAAAGGGAGAAGGCTGAATGAATCCTGGTGTAGTGGGTCTCCAAAGGAACACAGGTGAAGCTACCAGCAATTTCCAGCCCTTCACAAATGCTGTGTGCCTGTCCTGTGTTGTGTTTGTAGGCAGAGACAGTTCCTCTGAGAACTTTGATCTGGGGAATTTGCAGGATATTTAGTGGTAATAGCTCTCAAAGTCTCACCCACCTTTTCCAGACCCTGCCCAGAGAAATTATTTTGAGTCCCTCTAGTGAGTCTAAAGTAGGAAGAAATGTGTGTTTGTCTGTGGATGTGCTTAGAGTTCAAATGCATGAGTGCAACCAGACACAGGTTACTGTGTAAATGCTTCCTTTTCTTCCTTTCACTCTGAGAGTGCCCCTTGCTGATCCTGAGTTATTAGTACAAAAATTGGGGAAAAATGGAGTGAAAATGCCTCTTCAGTTCTGGTAGTGCGGGAGCAGAGAAATTCACAGAGAGAGGGATGGAGAAAATTATCACTGGTGAGCAGATGATCCAAAGACCCCATTTTTAGCTAGGTAGTTGTCCACAAGTTGTTTTTAAGACTTGAAATACTTATCTTCCCCTGTTTCCCTGTGAATTTGAGGCCCTTTTAAATAATACCTTTGCACAGGACTTGAATGGTGATAAGCAACTTGGACTTCAATAACAAGGCTTTCAAGGCATCAAGGAAGAAAAATTAAGGCATTGTAACTTTGGGTGCTTTTATTGGTTCTTAAAAAGATGCCAAGTTAGGGCACTGATAACTCCAGATATATATAAATAATATCAGAATAAAAAGATCCTGAACACTTAATAAGCTTCTTATTGCACACAAGTCTTCCACAGCCACAAGTCTTCCCCTATGGTGAATTGTGCTTTAACTGTGACCTCTTGGGTGTTTTGCAGTGCCTGCTTTAATGGGCTATCACTCTTGAAAACCACTTATTTCTAGACCCAGGTAATTACCTTCTGCATGGCTACTGCTCCTCATGTGCTGGGAAAACCTTGAGCTATTCGTATCCTGCTGGTGCATCTAAATTAAGTCATTAGTTCTCAGTGAGAATATTTATAATTCTTGCATAACAAAACCAGTATTAGCAGCCACCCACATATAAGCAGAAAATTTCAGTGATGAATCAGGCTTTGTAAAATGGATAAATCTGATAGGTTCTTCCATGGTCAGATGACCAGTCTAAATGTATTTGTCTTTTAAGTAAATAAGAAAAGATTTGCATTTAGATAGTCTAGGTTTCATGTGACAATCAAAAACCACCTTGTAAGACTGTGCAATGACCTTTATTTACAAGGAGAAAGTTTGAATCTGATTTCAGTTATTTGGACTCCTGTATCATTCCCAAGCTCTCTCAGTTACCATTCCAAGCCCTTACAAAGTTCACAGCACGTGGTTTGGAAGGGACAACATCTGTTTAAACTGGGACATGCTGTTCTTAAAATAATAAACAAACCTATCCCCCAGAAGATTAATTTTGAGATAATGTAGGAATTGTGAAAGGTGTCTGCTGGCCACGCTTTACAGGCTGTCATTAGATGTGTCCAGTACTTCTATCCACCCTTTATCACTATGAACCTAGGAAAAGATTCAGTGATTTGATTTTCATCTTTGATTGGCTTGAAAGGGCACTTCTCATCTGCTCATGCCCTTTCAGGGCTGCCTTTTATTTTTCCTGGATTACTTTAATTCTGCAGAGAAGACCTTGGATTGGGTGCACAGGGTGAGAACTTTATTAACAATTGCACCCTCATGTGCTACAGGCTGAGTTACGGAGCAGCCTGGTTTTAATCAGGCCCACATATGGTTTTCTTAGTGCCAGGCTTAAGTCAGAGAAGGTTTGAGCTGGGAAAGGTTTGGACTCGGCCCAGAAACTCCCCCAAGAACTCAACTCAATGATGTGACAGTACATAAACTTTTATTTCCACAACAGAAATGCCCATATTCCACCTATTTCTGCACAGCATCAATTTATGGCCGATTACTGTCCAAAACTGTTATTTCTGTTGTCCTGCTCCTAAAGCCTTTTCCTGCTGAGAGAACAGGCAGCCAAAATAGAAAGTACTGCGAGATCCTTCATGGCCAGTGGGCAGTGGAGGCACTATTGGTCTCAGCGTGACCACCATGAGCAGGGAATGGAATTGCTTGGTTCTAACGAGCTGGGAATATTCCTCTGTTTAAACAGAGTGCAACTGCCTTGCTGACACTTCAGCTGATCTCTGATATCCCAGGTGCCTGACTCATATTGTGCAGAGTGCCCTTTCCTCATTTTTCAATGTACTTTGCAGTGCAGGTGGCCATCTCCTGTGTCCTTGCCCTTTTGCTGTAAAACCTGCAGTCAAACCTGACTTAATGAAAAACTTAGAAAACCAGCTTTCCCTAATATTTAGCCTCCTTCAGGCATGCTTGCTGCCTGTGGTGCTTGCTGCCTTGTGCCTGTAAAATATATTCAACCACACGTTGTTCCACTTCAGGGCTGTGCTGGCAGCTCCTGGCTGCCCTTTGTGCCCAGCACCATCTCTTCTAGTGGCTGCTGAGCCTTTCTTTCTACTCTTTCTCAAAAAATTCAGCTGCTGAGCGAAACCCATGGTAAAAGCTATTAACTGCTGTAACCTTCAAGGCTTCCTGACATTTCTGCCATTGGCAAGAAATGGATTTGACCCTCAGAGTCAGTCAGACACCCAAACACTTTTACACTTTCACATCAGGCTATACCTCAGCCCATTAAAAACTCAGATGATGCTGCTGACCTGAAGGATCATCTTCCCGTGAGCACTGTCTGGGCAGAAGTGTCAGCTCTTGGGCCACTGCTGACCTGTGCTCTCTGCTGGGCCACACTCACAGTGCTCAGATGTGGAGGAGCAGACTAGATCAGAGCTTTTGCATTGGAAACCCACCAGTCTGCCCCACACATGGATTTCCAGTCTGATCCATCAGCTGAGCCTTCTTGCTGTCTGTGTTTGTCCCTCCTAGAGGTTCAAGCCTGCCTGCCCACGAGCCTGTTCCTGTGGTTCATCAATCCTCTTGCCCTCAGGAGCTGTTGCTCCCTGTGCTCAGTAAGTGCTGATCTGGCAGGGCACAGAGATGCCCGTGTTTGGGCTCTGCTCCATGGCCCGGGCAGTGGGGCAGGGTGGCTGTGTCCAGCCTCAGGGACAGGCTCTGTGTGCGTGACACTGCCTGTGCATTTTCACAGGCGATGGTCTTTCTCTGCTCTAGCCATCCTCTCTCTCAGCTCCTCCTTTCAATTCCTTTAGTAGGGAGGGCTGGAGACAAACAGCAGCTGTGATGTCCCTGGGAGATGCAGGGAGGGGATGGGAGCAGAGGTTACTGCTTTAGCCTGGCAGCAGGGGCTGAGCATTTGATCCGAGGGCAGCGCTTCCAAGGGCTCCTCTCAGTTTGAAGTGTGCCCATGAAGGTCTGACACACAGTGCAACCCAAAGAAAATGGAGTTTATTTTTGTCTTCTCTTTGTGGATTGGGAGATGTGGGTTTTCTTCTGCAAGCTTCTAATGAGGCTTCAGCTGGACAGGAGTAAACGGGATAGATTATTGTAAAAGATTTAATGACCATGTTGCAAGTTGTGGAGAGGGGGAATAAGGGATTGTGGTATACCGAGGAGGCTTTGAAAAGCTGCTCAATTAGCTGAGAGGATTTTTAAAGATGTTTCTTTCCAGAGCCAAAGCTGAGAGATTTAATTGGGGGCTGCAGAGCAAATGTGTGTACATGGCACAATGACAGCCAGGAAAGGGCATGACAAAACACTTATAGAGCTATTGCCTACTTGTAAACCTGACCCAAAAAATGTAAGCTTTATTGAGAGTGCTTTAAAAATGGTGATTCTTGCCCTGTTTTTTCTGGAGCATGATTGTTGACCTGGAGAGATACGGCTGTAGTTATCCTGAGTAATTTCAGTTGAAACATTATATTCATATAATTTTTTTGTCAGTTGCAATCTGCCCTGACATCTCTTCTGAGTTCATGACACAAGCCCTGAACTAATTCCAGCTCCTTGTCTGGGAATGTCCCTAATGGTCTGGATTGGGTTAGTTAACAAACAGGTGACCAGACACCAAAGGGGAGATAAAGGCAAAGTAGCTGAGCACACTGGAGATGTGACAGCCACGAGCACTCCGTGGGTCTGCTGAGGTTTGGCTGCACCAGCAGCACCTGATACCTGTGGGCAGGGACCAAAGCAGTGCAGGTTTGCTGGGGAATGGGGCACTTCTCCTGCCACAGGGGAGCTTGTGGAGATGAGCCGTAGGTGTGAGTGCTGGCCCAGCCTCACCCCAGCGTGTGCTCCTGCTCCAGGAAAGGAGGGGATCTGCAGGAAACTCTGCTCTGCATGGACGTGGCTGCACAAGGCAAAGGGAAAGCTCTGGCTATAGTGGCAAGTCAGGGAAATGATGGACATTGAGGATTTAATGATTTTTGATCTATCTCATTAATATATCATCTTGCTTTTCAAAGGGAAAATTTTCAAAGCAGATATAGCAAATTGATATTTCTTCTGCTAATGTTATTGTTGTTTTGGTTTGGTGGGTTTTTTTTGGTTTTTGGTTTTTTTTTACAGATATGCAGTTTTAAAGTCCTTCAAAGGACTTTTGCATCTTGACTGGTTGTAGTATCTTGTCAGATTAAACATGTGCCATAACTGAGATTAAAAAAGGTCTGTTTTTGTCCTGCTCCCTTGGTGGGAGTGTCAGTGCCAGAGGTGTTTCCCAAACAGCATTCTGGGGCATGGGGGGCCTGTGAGATGATTTTAATCAAAGTTTCAATTAATGAATCCAATAATTAATAATTAATAATTAATCAAATAATAATTAATCCAATAATTAATCCAATGAATCCCCCTTAGGAGGGCTGGTGCAAGGTGCTGCCTTTGCTGGAGAGATGCTCCAGCCTGGATGTTTTACCCTGCTCTGACCTGGAGCAGTGGTGTGGTTTGTGTGCTCCCACAGTGTTCCTCGGGAGTGATGGGGTGTAGAATGACAAAACACACCCAGGAGGAGCTGATGAGTGTGGGCACTCCTCAAAATGCCTTTGCCACCACCACAGGCTTCTTGTGTGACCCTCAGCTCACGTTATTTCTCTCGCTACACCACCTAATCTCCCTAGGAGCTTCTATTGCTACTCCTTTTTCTCAGAAGCAGGGCTATCCTATGTTTGCCTTTAAGTTTAATCCCTGGGAAGTTTCCTCAGGGGAAGTGGAGCAGATCCTCAGTGGAGGAAAAGCACTTCTTTTGCCTCTTTGCTTGTGTGCTCTCCTCTGCTCTTGTTGCTGTGGGAACAAGGGACAGCACTGGGCTCTGGCATCCTTTTTAATTAGGTATCTTCTGCAGATCAGCTGTATTTATTGAAGATTTTTTATTACAGCTATTAAGATTAAATAAGGCAAAAATTGAATCCAGAACAAATACACTGCTGCAAGTTATCCTCATAATGTGCTAGCAATTTTTGCCAGACAATTGAGAGAAAATATGTTCTGGCAGCCTGTGTTCAGGCAATTGGCCAGGAGCAGCTATAAATCATTTGTATCCTTTTCTTCCTCTTATCTTTCTTACTCTTCTAAAGTACCACATAACATACATGTGAGAGAAGGGTGTGTCTTACTGATTTGCAGTGGGGAAAGGCATATCTGAAGCTGAAACAAAGATACATCCACATCTCTAACTCCCAGCAAGGATAATCTGAGGGGCAGGAACAGCTAATCTTTTTTTCATGTGTTAGCCAAGAGTGAAAATGGATCTTTATGGGCTGAGAAGCAGGAGCCTGAGTGCCTTTGGTTTCATGGCTGGTGGTGTGCTGCTCTGGAAAAAGTCTGCAACTCTTTCAGACAGTTTTAGAGGTGGAAATAATCTTGAATTATTTTTTGAGTGGAACTTTCTCTTCTGTGTCCCTGCTGCAGCCTCAGTGCAGAGGTGAAGCGTGTTGGCCAAGCAGAGCTGTGCCAGCTGCAGAGGGAGATGCTCTGGCCGCGCTCCTGCTGCCCCTCAGCAGAACTTTAAAGGGCTGGTGCAGCTGGGCTGGGGCTCAAGGAGCGACTCAGATGGACCTGGGGGTTGGATCCAAGATCTGTTCCTGCTGCCAAGTCTCTGCCTGAGGTGGATGCTGGCTCTGAGGCCCCCAGCCCACGGTGCAGATCTGAGTGCCTTCAGCCCTTGTTGCTCACGGCTTTCTAACCCATTTTAAGGCTCTGCTGAGTGTGACTTTGGGGTGCTTCTGGTGCCTTGCACAAACACGTGGGGGTTCTTTTCCTTAAGCCTCAGTACTCCAGGAGCCCACAGAACCTCTGCTTTAGGCACACGGTGATTTGGCTGTGTATTGCTCTGCTGTGCCAGCACCAAAGAACAGGCTTGTGCCTGATCTGCAAACAAAAATAAGTGCGCTGAGCCTTATTTTCCTTTCCAAAGGATTTTCTGTTCATTGTGGAGATGTTACTTTTCCAGCTGGCTGGTTTGCTGGCTTTTGTACATGCTACACTTTGTTAAGCAAGGCTGCTTTTCCTTCCTTGCCTTTGTACTACCATCAGTTGCTTTCTTTTTTCTTTATACATTCCTCCCCACCTTCTAAAAAAGGTTGAATTAATACTGGCAACATGTTCAAGATTTATCAAAATCTTTACCAGTGTATTCATGTTAATAGGCTGTGCAGTGAATAATAATAATAATAAAAATAAAAATAAAAATGGGGCAATCTGCACCCTGGCAGGCAGGAGCAGCTGCAGAGCTGCCATGGCACCACGCTGCCACCTTCCTTGGCATCAGCACCATCTGCAGAGAGCAAAAGTGCAGCACTCATTGACCCCTGTGACATCCCCATGGGGTGGGATAAGAGGAAAGGATGGAGGGGCAGGAAGGGACCATGAATTAATTCGAAATACTTCGGCCTGGAAAGCTGAGTGGCAGGAGGACACAACTTGCCTGTCTGGGTTTCAAAGTGGAGACCTGAGGTAGGGAATGGGGAACGCATGATTGTCCCTGGGCTTCATGAAGCTCAGACTTTGACTAAATGCAAACACAGCCATGTGCAGAATTGTCTTGTTATCCTTTTGTAGCTGGAGTGATAGTGGTATCAATTAATATGCTTGGTATGTGTCAAACAGTGGGGAAAGAACTGTGTGCTATAAATGGAAGCACTTGCATAAGACTGTAAAAACGAGATAAAATATTTATATTTTTCAAAGAAAGGAACTAAATTTTTTTCCTCTCTCCTGCATCCTGTAATGTAGTTGTAGGAAAAGAGCAGAGTTTAGATCTTGCAGAAGGTTTCCCTAAACTGGAAATCAAAGGGGAAAATGGTTTTCTAGCATTTAACTGGAGGAAGAATTAACTGAAAAGAAATGATAAGAGTGGGGCTGCCTATAGTCAGGAATATTAAATCCTCCTATAACAAGAGCAGCGTGAGAGAACGAGGTGCTAAATGCTGAAATCCTAGGGAGATGAAGGGGAAAGGAAAAAACCAAGCAGTGGGAGACGTTCTTGCAGTGCACCGTCTGCAAAATTGGCTGGAGCAGGACACAGAGCCTTAAAACTTTTCAAACCCAATTGTTGCTTTCTAAATGAGGTGCCTGACATTTTAAAGGTCAGCGGGCAGGGGGAGGTGACCGCTGCTCAGCAAACGCTGTGCTCGCTCCTTGCCGTGTCCCTCACACCAGGCCTGGGGCTGCCTCATTGCCTGGGAAGACAATTTCTGCAGATGTTTCCTAAAAAGACGGATTTGCAATACCCCAGCGAGGAGGGACACCTGATGCTGTCCCCATTTTCCATTTCTCCTCCCTCTGGGGGGTGAATAAGGGGGCAAAGAAAGGCGGACGGGAGGCTGAGGGACAGCTGCCCTGCTGGCAGCTAGGCCGTGGGGTGGCAGCTGTGACATGTCCCTGCTCCCTCCGGGCAGCCTGAGCCCTCTCCAGACACAGCATCCCCTGCCCGAGAGCTCAGGCTGCTCACAGCAAAACCCGGCTGGGGGCTGCCTGCAGATGAAGGAAAGATTTAGCAGGGCAAACAGATCCATGTATTTTTCACTATCAAGAGCCTTAAACTCCGGATCACTGGGCCACTGGCTCCCTTCCCTTGTGCTCTTTCTGAGGGCCCCACACCGACCTGAGCAAATGTATTCATACAGCAAGTGGCCTAATAGCCAAGGCACTGTAAAAGAAAGCAGTTTTCTTATATTCATAAATCAGTACAGAACAGGACTGGGCCATTGCAGTACAGCATGAGTAGGGTTTTTTTATTTTTAGTGTTTGTCTTCCAGAGTTTTAGTATTCACATTTTAAGCCTGCAGTTCGCATTTCCTGTGCTAAACCTTTGAATTGTCAGCATGCTGAGCATTTTGATCCTTTCATAAAACAAGAATGAGGATTAAAGTTTCTCAGTGCACAGCCATTGCAGCAGCACCCGGTGCAGATTCAGAGGCTGATCTTGCATCAGGAGCCTCGCTGCTCTGTGGCACAGACATCCCATGGGATTTGGGCAGGTAGGAAACCACCGAGCTGACTGTGAGCTTCCTTCTCTCCACAGAAGCACATCAGTGTGCCCGTGAGAGAGACAGGCAACGTTTGGAATTAGCCTCTCCTTAATTAAGGTGGCCATAGAAGGAAACAGCAAATGTTGTGACATCTCCCACACCAATGTCATCAATCCTCTGAGCAGGCAACCACAGCATGGCCTGAGCAGCACCCTGGCCCTCACCAGCTCCACTGGTTTTGTGAGGACTCTTTTCTTTATCTCTTAGCTTATTAAGTCCTTTTTTATTTTTTATGTAAATGAAACGCAAATGTGTACTCTCATGTGTACAAAGAGGCAAACAGGTCCCTTTGTGGGAGGGGTGCTAAATCCTGCTGAATTCACTCATGGCTTTGTGCATTGAACCAGTGTAGAAATCCAGCCTGTGCTAATAGTTTGGGAAGGCAGGAAATTTTAGTGGGTTTCCTGCAAAGGAGAACCTGCAGAGAGCTGTGCTCCTCCAAGGCTGTGATGATGCTTATCTGCTTTCTGGAAAGCTATTTCATGGCAAGTTTGGCACTGACATGTGAGCTGGTAGTGCTGGGAGACAGAAAGTCTCTCTGTAAACTGCTGCTTTGATGAAGCTCTCAGATGAGCCTTCTCCTGCACCAGGATGCTTCTTTCTTCAAATGGGTCCAATCTCTGCTAATAAATCACCTCCTCCACACAAGGAGGGTTTGATCAAACATCACAGGAGATATCATCAAGGGCTAAACCTACCATTTTCTATTTCATTACCTAAAGCTCATAATGCTCAGTGTATCAAAGAAGTGCAGAGTTCCCTCAAGCGTTTCTATTGCCAAGCCAGGCAGCCTGCAGTGAGTTGTCCATGAGCAGAGTGGCTCCTGAGTTTTCTCTCTTGATTGCTGGGTTATCTTTACTCCAGCTGTAGTACCTCTGTACTCCTAAGCAGAATAGAGCAGGGCTGTGTTTCCAATTTAGGGTTCCTCAGCTTTGGGGGCAAAAAAAGAAAAAAAAAAGTAGAAGCAATTTGGATTTCCTATCCTATTTCCTTTCTTGTATGGCATTTCCTGGCATGGCACTCCTGTGAAATCCAGATGCTGTTGGATTCTAGTGGGAGGTTTTTTGATGTTGTTTCTTTTAAAAAAAACTACAAAAGGATTCCAGTGATTTTCTTACCAGAGCCTGGGGAAGCAGAGGAGAGCTCATATGAGCGTGGTTTATCTTGGAAACTGTTAAGCATCACCCCAAGGGCTGGAGGCCCTCAGTGCCACTGCCCTCTCGTGTAAATTCGGTTCTGCCAAAAGCAGAAGGGTCATGCTTCCTCCTTATGCCAGACAGCTTGTGTGTATTGACTTTCATGGCCCACATTGCCCTTTTTCTCCTCCTTCTGCACAGTGCATTGGTTTCCCAGCTGCTTTTTCACATCCAGCGCTTCCTCCCTCTGCTCTCCAGACCTCGCCTCTGGGCTTTGTAAGACCTTAAAGAGAAAAGAGGAGATGAGAGCACAGTTCCCTGTGCAGAGGCTGCAGACAGTGCTGTTTACTGGGTTACAGCATGCCAGTGTGAGCAGTGCTGCTCTGTGCTCCCATGAGAGCACCACTTGAATCCAGCTTAAAGCTGGATGCTGGCTTGGTGCCTCACAAGGTTCTGCAGAAGGGTCTGGAAGTATCTCCCTGCACTGCCCATGGGCCTCTCCTTGGGATCTGTCTGCTGCCAGGTCCTCAGTTATGCTGGGAAAGGCTGTGTGCTGCTCCAGGTCGCATGGCTGCAGCAGATGCTGCTGAGATGGCGTGGAAAAATTGTGAATTCAGCAAACGCTAAGTAGCACACGGCATTAAAAATTCACAAAGACTTCTCTGAAACACAGCCTCCCAAAGAAGCATTTTGATGAGCTGCAGCAGGGTGAGTGAGTGGGGAGACCCTTCCCCAGAACTGCGATAGGAAGCAGTCCCATGCACGGGTGGCCCCAGTGGTTTGTGCATTTGTGGTGCTCAGTTTTCAATGAAAAACTGCAATGGAGGGTTTTTTCTCCTCTTTTCCTATTTAGGAACTCAGTGACAACTGGTTCAGGTTTGCTGTGGAAAAGTAAACTAAAAGAGAGGCTGTTGTCAGAGTTCAGGGGAAGATATAAGGATTAAACTGAAACAAAACTTGAAATACTTTAGGTCTGGGATTTTCAAATGTTCCTTTGAAAGCTTTCTTTAAGAAGAGAAGCCATATGACCCCATTTTTCCCTGGAGGAAAAAACATACAAACAAACAAACTTGTAGGCATTTTTCCAGTGACCTTGTCCTTCAGATACCCCTTTTTTCCTCATCTTAGCTTTAGCCAATTTAAGGCTGGCTGGGTTGAATCACAGAGCCCCGGAGTCAGTGGCAGGGATGCTGAGGACAGAAGGAACTGATGGGAGATGCTGAGATGGGCGGGGACCAGGGGGTGCTTCACAGTAGGAATTTTGAGTTGTCACACAAGTTTACCTCTGCCTTTTGAGCTGGTACCAGTGGGGATTGCCTGCTTTTGCAGTCTGGTCTGGGGTGGAGCTGGTGGAGAGGTGCTGGGGGATGATCTGAATGAGACCTACTTGTGAAACCACTGCCGTGGGGTGTGGGTCAGGGGAGGTGTCTGCTCCCACTGCAGTGATTCTTGTTCTTATTGTTTCCATCATTTGTTTAAATTTGTGGTTTTTCATCTGTACTTTAGTCTCTACTGCATGGGTCATTGCAGAAAAGGCAGTAAAACACCTTATCTTTCTCCTCCCATAAACGATAAGGTGAATAAGAGTTCTGGGGGTTTTATAACCTACTTTTGAAATTAACAAACTACAGAAGATATTAATGCTGCAGCTTTGTTAAAAGTAGAAATCAGTGATTAAAGAGGTGCTAGTTTAATTTGCTGGAGCAGAAAAACGTATTTAGGTTTTGTTTTTTCTTTGCAATCTTGTCAAAGCCGATGTGCCTTCCCTGCAGGACTGCTCTGTTCTGTGCTGCTCAGACGGTTTGCTGGAGCAAAAGGATGAAAGACGGTAGGAAAGATCTGCATTGTTTGCCTTAGAGATGTTAAATATCTCTGACAGGGCTGAGACACCCACCCTGCCCTGGACAAATGGCTGGAGACATTGAGCATAGGGCTTATGTTTTCACTGTGAAAATCAATGGGAATTGCAGAAGCTTATTAGGGGGGAGCATAAAAATAGGAGCAGCTGTGGTGGACTGAATGAGGTTTGGCTTGGCTGCTCTCCTTGTGCAGCCGTGGGGAGCCAGGGCAGACCATGCTGGAGACCTGCAAGGGCATCCTGTGGGGAGGGACCTCTTTGGCTTTCATTTATGCTGAAGCAAAGACTACCCCCAAAAATATTAGCCTTTGGCAAAGGGGTTTCTCAGAGAGGGACCATCAAACATGAGCAGTCATTTTGTTTAGAGCCTGAAGCTTATTTTAAACAGGGATTTTGGGACCACTGAGTTTCAAGAAATGAAACATTAGTGTTGCAGGAGGTCAGTGTGGTAGGCTTACACCTGGGCTTCACGGTTCAGGAGTTAACATGAGAAGCAAGCAATTAATTATGCAGGTTCTGCATTTGATATTCAAGCACCTATTGAGCCCTGGCACAGGGAGCTGGATGTCCTGTACACTGCAGATGATAAAGCTGGAGGGAAACTTCTTCTGCCTTCAGAGAATGCAAATGAGGAATCTGCTTTTCGTGTTAGTTTAATTTGCTGTCTTCATCTCTGCGCAGCTTGTTAGCTGAATGGAAAACTGTTGATGCTGCCAATGCAATCTGGATATTGTTTCATGGGACTGCAGAAAGCGATGAGTTTGTAGCTCTCTAATCTGCAGTAATTTGCTACTAATTTGTCAACAGTCAACAACTCCAGTGGCTACCACATGGAAACAGCCCCGCTGCCTTCCTCTGCTCAGTGTTAGTGAAAGGTCACTCAGAGCACTGCTTCTCATCCTCTGCAAGGGTTTTACTAAGTACAGAATAATGTTTATTTTACAAGGGGGAAATAAAGTCACAGGGGAACTGTTGCAGTGACATAAGCCAGGTGAGTTTTCAGACTTGCCCACGGCTCATTCTTAATGCACCACCATCACACAGGGACCCAGCATGGTCATTGCACCCTGGGCACTGCTTTTGGCTGTTGTACTGAATTCTTCAGTTATGTTGAAATGCTACTTCTGCTGTCAGAGATCGGGAAATCAAACCAAGTGTTACAGTTTTACCTTCAGCAGTTCCCTTAGATGAGCACTGTGCTTCCCTGGGTAGCTGAAATGCTGTGATGCCCATGAGCAGATCCCATGGAGCTGGCAGCAGTGACCCCACAAACAGATCCCATGGAGCTGGCAGCAGTTATCCCCACAAACAGATCCCATGGAGCTGGCAGCAGTTATCCCCACAAACAGATCCCATGGAGCTGGCAGCAGTGACCCCAGCTGAGCTGCTCACAGGGCAGCCTCTGGCAGCATCACCAGAATTTGCCCAGATCCAGTGTGGTGCTGCAAGCCCAGCCAAGAACAGCCTCAGCCGCAGGGTCTCTTCCTGCCATGCCCTGGCCACACCAGGACCACACTTCTGAGAGGTAAAATAATGCATTTTCATCAGTTTTTCCTCTTTGCTCAAACACTTGCCTTTTCATTTTGAAGCTGAGTGCTGGGTATAATGAACTGAAAATAGTGCAAACCCTGCCTTGGCCCTCTGAAATATTCATCTATCTGCACGTTAAAAAAAAAAAAACAAGTGAGAAGGCTGGTTAATGAGGAACAGAGGGGAATTAGGGCTGTTTGGTGCCTGTTTCTGAGCTTTCCAAGAAATCTGGATTTAACAGGCTGTTGCAGAGCTGGGGTGTGCTGGAGTTGGGAGTGTTGGCTTCTGCTTTGGTTTGATTGAAGTTTCCTGATCAATCATTCCAGGTTTACTTTTTCTTTTGATGTTTCTGCCAAATTTTAATGATAAAGTTTGAAAACTTTGGAGCTGGCAGTCTGCCTGGAGCTGATAGTTCACAAATGTTTCAGCTAGCACATTCCCACTCGGGCACAGCACAGAACTACATGCATTGCCTTTCTAAAGCTTGGTTCTGAGCTGTCCTCAGTCAGAAGTGGGGACATTAATTTGGCAGGGGACAGTGTGGGGGCCGTGTATAGGCTCCAGTGCGTTCTAAGAATGTGTGAGGTTACTGTCAGTAAGTAATGGTGTTTCCCCACATGTCTTAAGATGAAGCACCTGGTATCTGAAATGTTCTTCTTTCTCTCTCTCCTGTTTGCCATGGTCATGCATCCACTGCTGCTTTTCAAGGAGTCTGAAAGCTGTGTGAGCCCCATGGTCTGGGTTTGCTGCTGTCAAGGCACTGAGCTGATCCTTGAACTCAGTGGCACACACAGAACATCCGACCTCTGCTCCAACAGCAGAGCAGCTGTGCCCTTGCTGTGGCTGTTCCAGCAATTTCCTGAGAATATCAGTTGTCCTCTCCTGCTCTGTCTGGGTGCAGGAGGAAGCTGTAGCTTCAGGGGCTCATTTCCAGTGAAATGAAGCTTTTGGCTGCCCACCTGGAGATGGAAAGAAAGTAAATGATAGAATCAGGGATGGATGGGTTGGCAGGTACCTTAAAGCTCACCTAGTTCCAATCCCCTGGCATGGGCAATGACACCTTCCACTGGACCAGGCTACTCACAGCCCCATCCAGCCTTGCACTGAACACTTCCAGGGATGGGAAGTGACCTGATAAGAAGAATAACCTGATAAGAAGTGATATTTTGACTCGTCCCTATAGAGAAGCCCAGGTTTCCCTCCTTGCTGCTGCAGGCCAGGCACTGGTGTGTGTGTGTGTGTGACCTGTCCTCAGCCAGCCTGGGCAGAGGCAACATCTGTTACTCATGGAAGCTCCTCAGAGGCTTTTTCTTCAGATATGTGAAGGCCACTTGGAGTTGAGAAAGTCATGATCTCCCCCAGATCCCACACTATTCTTGTAGGAGACCTGAAGGAGAGCACATCAAGTGCTGCAGTGGTTTTACATCTCTGCCCATCACCCCAAGACTTCTGCCTCTCAGCAGAAATTTCATCCAGTGGGATGTACCTGGAGGTTCACCATGGCCTGGCAGGAGTAAGAGCCTTGCAACAGCATGAAACCATGTGTAGCTTCTGATGTGTGAGTGGGGAACTGCAAAAAAAGTCTCCCAAATAAACCCATTGTTCTGCTTTGATGTGGCAGGGCACAGGAGCAGATTTAAATATCTCTCTGTGATTCCCAGGCCACCTCTATTCTGTACACAAAGAAATGCTTAACCTTGCAGGGAATTATGTATCACACTGCAGTTTGCTGATGCATAAAAATTAACTATTTTTTGCATAGGAAAATAGCAGCTATGCTATTTAATAATTCAGTGTAAGTATCCAAATATCAGTTTTTCCTCCTACTATTTATTTTATTGTATTTTTCATTGTCTGTAGTAATTCCTGTCCAGAATAGTTGTTTTCAGGGCACTGCAGGAGACAGGTTCTGCTCTCTTTTAGCAAGGTCACCTTGTAAGAATTTTGCCTTAAATGCAAGGAGGATGAATTCAGGATTTACTGCTTTGGGATGGTTGAAGCACAGAGTAATCTTGTATTAACAGCAAGCTGTGCTGTCTTTGTGTTTCATTTTCACTTTAGATCAAATATTTAGAGAGGCTGCTAGTAACTCATGGCTTTGACAGGGGATTGGTAGAGGAGGTTTGCTGATGTTTTTTAAATCACAGAATGATTAAAGTTGGAAAAGGCATCTAAGATCATAGAGTACCCTTGGAGTCTATCAGTGAGTCCCCAAGTACCACACCTACAAGTCTTTTAAATACCTTCACAGATGGTGATCCCATCACTTTCCTGGACAGTCTGTTCCAATGCTTGGCCTCCCTTTCAGTAAAGAAATGTCTCCTAAAATCCAATCTGCACAGCTGTTTCAGGAAGGTGACAGAAGAAGGGTCTGCAACAAGGCTGCCTGGACAATAAACAGGAACTTTGGGGATCAAGTGGTAGAGATCAAAGGTTGATCCACTTCTCTCTGTACAATCTCCCCTAAAACAGAAATTCCAATTTTGTATAGCTGTATCTACAATGCCACATGTTACACCTAAGAGTTCAAATAAAAAAAGAAGGTGGGCAGTGTGGGAAGGGGAGATACTGAAGGCACTTTAATGAAGAAGGAAGTGGATGTTCAGGATAACAGAGAGGGGGTGAGACTGAACAGCAATGGAGAGAGCAAGGCAGGTGTTTGGATGTGTGGAGAACCAAAGCCTTTGGGAGAGGGAATGAGGCTGTTTGGGTCAGGAGGCTGCAAGCTCTGCACAGGAGCCTGCTGCTTTGCTGTGCTGGCCTGTGCTCGTGGAGCTCACAGGGCAGAGACTTTAAATGGGTAAATAAATCAAAGGTGCTAAAAAGCTATGGTTGTTCAAAGTCAGTGATCCATTTAATAGCACCCAATATAAAAAGGCAGTCTCAGGTCAACTAAGATGAAAAATAACTGAGAGGCAGTGGCAGTTGTATGTCTGGAGCTAAGCTGGGTCTGCTGATGGCTGCAACAGCTTGGAAACAGAGATTTGCTGATGGGGAGAGTGAAGGAACAGAGGTGAAGGTATGTCTCCAGTCCCTTCAGCAACCTCTAGAACAGCAGTGTGTTATCAGCATTATTCTCATACTAAATCCAAAGCACAGCACTGTTCCAGCCTTCAGGAAGAAAATTAACTCTATCCTAACCAAAACCAGGGCACTATTTATTTATTTATTTGATACTGTATGTCGATGGCATATAGCCCAGAGGTCTGGGCTGTGACACTGAGCAGTAAATTCCCTTGGTGCACAGCCATCCAGGGCACCTCCCTCCAGCCCCTCTTGTCTGGAGCCCAAGGAACCCATTGAGAATTCACATATTGCCTCTCAAAATGAATTCTGTGCCAGGTGGTTGCTTACTGCCAGCTCTGGTTTCCTTTCCTGAGTGTTTTCCCAGTGCTCTGCCCTGAGCCAGAGCAGTGTGTTCATGCACACAGGGTCCCAGGGCTCACATCACCTGCACTTCCCATTAATTACTAAGGAGCTGCAGCACGTGGAGGGGCTGACTCAGTGCTTTCCTTGTGCTGCCACAGATGTGAAGCAAATGCATTGAAATCAGCTATTGACATTCATTTTCTTTTTAAACTGAGAGCAAATAACTTGGATAGTGAGAGGAGAACTGAACCAGGTTACCTCCTGTTTTCTGGAGGAAAATGGTTTTCTGGAGAAAGCTTTGTGGACTACAGGCATTTCTGTCCAAATATTTTTCTGTTTGGGTGATTTTTGCTATAACTTCTATTAAGCAGCAATTGCATTGAACCTAGCCAGGCTATTCACACCCTGGAGAAATCTAATTCCAGCACTTAATTTATAAATAACTAGGAATTTCTTTGGAAGGCATTCCTAGATACCTGTGATAAAAATTCCAAGTTCAGTACAGTGGGTGAGCACAGAAACCACCACCCCGTCACACACACACACATTTAAATCAGGCCATTACAGCAGGGTGAGAATTATGTGGGAAAAAAGTAGTCTTCACAAAAGATAGTGAGGGAAAATGTGTTATATCTGTCCTGCCTGTCTCCCTACCTACCAGCTTACATTTGATAACTGCCTCTAGCTGCCATTAAAAATAATTTCAAAATTACTTCTAACTCTAGGATGACAAAAGGCTTGATTTCATGATAAAAGCTGAACAGCTTGGGGAAAATTCTGGCATGCTAATGGACACTGCTTAATGCCCAGGCTATTTCTGATGGGAATGAGGTGCAGTTTTCTGACTACAATGGAAATCCCATTTTTCTCCAGTCCAAGTCCTACAAGGAGCATTCCCAGCCATTGTCTGCTTGCTGCATGAAGCATTACCCATCACCCTAAACAAGAATCAGGCTTTAAGTTATTCTTCAATATCTTATACTGGCTGATGTGGTAATTTTGAAATGAAAGTCACTTTTCCCCTATTTTGATGGAAATGAACAGGATAATCCAGTCACAAAAAGGATCCACAGCCCTTCTATCAGATGCCATTCACAGATTTTGGGTACGTCCCAGTTTCAGTTGTACCACAGAACTTCATCCTATGCTGCAGAAAAGAAAGGAGAAGTGTAAAATTGGCTAAATATTGTTTGATGAAGTCTGTGCTTTGATGAAGACAAAAGTTAACCAAATTCCCAAAGAAGAGATGGTCTTTATTCCTGGGGTGAATGACTAGAGAGGGGAACTGGTTGACTTCTCGAGGGATATTCTTTCATTTACTTTGTGCCTCCGACATTCCTCCAAGGCCTCATCCAAGCACAGAAAGGAAAGACGTCCTGGGAAGATTAAAATCCCAAAGGTTTTCATTAACACATGGCACAAATTAGATGGTGAAGCTGGAAGAGAGCTGCAGGTGGCATTTGCCAGTGAGCTTTGGTGCGTGTGCCCAGCCTGCCCCGGAGCGAGGAGCGCTGGGGGCTCTGCACACTGGAGCTGTTGTGGGGTCACTGGCAGGAGGTGGGAGACACCACCTCAAAACTGTGCTCATGGCAAGGAGGCAAAGGAGGGGATCGTGCCCAGCACACATTCATCAAGTGTTTTGCAATGAGTTGAGTGAGCAAAACTCCAGATCCTGAGGTTCAATCCCTTGCTTTGTATGTGAAACTGCCTTCTGTGCCAGCCTTTGCATTGCTGTGCCAGCATCACCCAGGAGGTCCCACTAGCATTCCCAGCTGGCACTAGAAACGCACAGGAGTGCTTCAAACGGGGATTATTCACTATATGGAAACATCAGTCTCTCAGGTTGTCTGTGCAGATTGCTTGGTGTGGTACTGACCCTTGTGAAAACAGCTGTGCTGGGCATTAGTTAAGTTTCAAATTTTTGGAGTCATTCTGTAAATTTCTTTTGCTAGAAAATTACTGTAATTGTAGTCATTTCCTTGTAATGATGTGTGTTACATCTCATTAACAAAGGCACTTGCAGGAGCTGTGTTCCAGTGGCAGCAGCACCGTCCTTGTGCAGAGCCACCCAAACGTGAGCTGTGCTGCTCCTGTCGAGCTCCTGCGGCCCCTTCAGCCAGGTCTGGAGGTGAATCACCAGCCCTGCTTCCAGCTAAATGCAATTGCCCCCAGCAGAACACTGTGAGGCTGGAATTGGAGTGGGTGGATAATTTTTTTTCTGGCTGCTATGTACCTGACTCACTGGTGAGGGGCTGCAGAGCATTTTTCAGAGCAGGCTGGGTGATGCAGAGGACACAGCCCTTCTTTGCTCAGTGGAAAGGGTCATCACAGATCAGATATGTGGGCCTGGAGGTAATTTTCCCTAACATCCCAGGATGGAAAGCTCAAGCCCATATTTCCCTTTATTCAAATGAATAAAGTCGCTCCTCCTGGCTTCAAGGAGGCTGGATGAAGGGTTCAGGGTGGAATCCATCCCTGTTCTTGCTGGCTCATTTATCCACACATGCATACCCCAAAGAAAGAAGAAAAAAATAGAGTTATCATTTTTATTCACAAGCCCCAATAAAATCCAATTTACTTACCCATAGCTGTTGGGCACTTGCAAGTAAGCGGAGCTGAGAGCATTTTAGAACTCACAGAGTAATAAAAGTAAGTAATGAAGTACAGTAATAATAATAGCTAGGAAATACATTCATAATATATCTGGAAAATATATGAGCAGTCTCATCCTCATGTAATTGGAAACAGATTTAGCAAACTCAGGCTCAGAACAGTGACCTTATTTTGTAGCTTCTTTAAGCCATTTGTATCACTGAGTGAATTTCCAGATACTCGGCCGTCAGATTTCCTATACTTTGGACAATTTATGATCTCAGTTTGATTTTTTTCCCTGGGCTGTGTTAGCTGAGAGAACAGCTTGATTTTGTGGGTTAGAAGGTATAAAAGCCACTTCTGGACTCCTCACCTTTTCATGATGGCAAATGGAGATACAATAACATCCCAGCTGGGGCTTTATGATGCTCTCTCTGATGTCCTTCTCTCTTCAGTTAGTTTCAACTTTGATAACTCTGTTGGGCTGGTAATCTGCTTTGGTCTTTGCCTGTGATTGAATTATTTTGAAAAGCTAGGGTAAAATGAAGATTGCTCTCTCAGGAAGAAATGATGGCAGGATAGCTGTGGCCTGATTATCTCTTTTCTCAGCCGATCAGTGCCAGGGAAGCAATTTCTAGTTAGTGACACATGTCCTTGCTGGCAGCTAGGTGTTAACTGCAAGTGCTGGGCTTAAAGGGGAGGGAGGGAGTCAGTGAAAATAGGTTGCCTGCCTTTAGTACAGTTACCCAGACAAAAAGTCACAAATATTTGTGTACATCTAGATCTCTATATCTTAAGATCTTTAGATCTCTTTGAGATCTCTAGATCTTAAAAATGATGGAAACTTTATTTGGTTTAGTAAGATTAAATGAAGGATCTCAATTTTTCCATTATGCTTCCTGTCAAAAGTAGCTCTCAAGGGCTGAAAGATCCCAGAGCAGCTCTACAGAGCAGGGCCTGGGTGAGGCTGAACCAACTGAGGCTCTGCCTGTCCCTCTGGAGAATTTGTACCTCTTGAACCCAGCAGCTTTCTGCAAAAAATCTGCTTTCTGGAAGTCTTTTCCATTCTCTACTGAGTATAGACACTTCTGCTGTCAGAAAAAGCTGGGAGTGTCCTGATAAGGCTCCTCCTGGACCACAGTGTCCCATCAGCTCTTGCTTATCACAGCAGCTGCCAGCCTGGGGACCTGGTGTCGGTGCCACTGTGGTCAATCCTCCCCACCCGGGGTTTTCTAACAGTTTAATTTGAATTGGCAAATCCCAGCCCAGTCTGCTTCCTCTTATCACCCTGAAATTCCCTAAAGGCATCTTTGCCTGCTGGGCTCCACAAACCCAGGCTCTCAGGCTGTTCCACAATTATAGATATGCAGCTCAAGGATTATCTCCTTACTCAGAAAGGCTTTTGCTTTGTGTGTTTGCAGACAAATATTCCAGTTTATATTAAATAACCATCAGCTTTAAGCTGACTGGTGCTGGTAGCTGGGGGAGAGACAGAAGTCCTGAGCACTGCTTGCAAATTAAATTGGAACTTGCATTCAAATTCTGTGGGGTCAGAATACTTTCTGTTCTCTGGTGTCTCCAGACAATAAAAAATAAATAAAATTCACTGTCACCTCCTTCTTCCTGTAGATCCTTAAATCATCCTGTTTTTTCATTACTTGAGGCTGTTAAATGCCAACAAAAATTCAGTGCATGTTGGTTTCCAGTGATCTGACCTGTCATGGTAGTTGGTATCTGTCTACCTGTTCTCTCTGGAGACTCTGAGATAGGAATCAGGGAGTGCTTTGGCACAGATTTTAAACAGATATTTCAGAGGCTGCAGCAAAAATGCATCCTGGAGCACATTACTAAAAAGAAAAAACTCAAAAACCCAGAGCAAAACAAATCAAAGAAGAGTAAAATTAAAGAAGTTATAAGATGTAAACTAGATAAAGAGTGTGGATTTTTTGCTTCAAACCTTGTGTTTTTCAGAGTTAAGCAAACTGTAAATTCAGATCAAAGTACTCTCCTGAAAAAAAAAAAATCCACTTCACTCTACAGTTTCTCTTTCCCAGTAAGTTGATTTATGTGACTTCCCTGGGAATTTATTTCTGCTGCCCTCTGTGTGGAAGGACAGTTTGAAGGTGAACAAGCACTGATTTATGGTTTGCAGGTAAAGTGTTCCATATATAAAGAATTGTTTAGCCCTTGTGGGATTGAAATGCTGTCATCCTTTTGATCTCGGTGCTTGAAGATGTGCATTCATTGCCAGTCGGGATCAGAAGAAACCAAACCTTGATCTTGGCTAGGATACTGCATAAACAGGAGCAGAGGGGGAAAGGCTTCTTATCCAGTTGTGCAATATGGAGAGGTGGAGATGGATGGGGCTCCTGCTCTGGACAGCCTTTTTAACTCCTTCAGTGACAGGATGTCACCACTGGCTGAACCTCCAGGTGACACTGCTGAGGTGCTCCAAGCAATAGGTTCTTGCTGAAGTACAGCTGCTTTAGTGGTCTGTAATCAGAAATAGCAGATTTGGGACCCTGAGCTGTGCATTAGTATTCTGCACCCTGCCTCCTGCAAAAAGGGCACAGTTTGGGGAAGGAATGCAGAAAAACAATAAAGGCAGCTGGACCCTCTCTGTCCTCAATGAGCCATTGTGGTGCTCTGGAAATGGTGCCCTCTTCACCCAGTGTTGCTGTAGACTGTTCTCCTGCTGTGCTCCTTTCATAATTGCCAATTAAATGGGAATCTTAGACTCAGTTTATCACTGTTCTAAATTTGTCTATGCCAGGCAAGGGAAACTGGGTTAGCATTTGGCAATGCAGGTACATTTTAGGAGCAGCAGGCTTACTTTGGGGGAGAAATATTGATGCGTGTGTGGAGAGCTGGCTAATTTTGTCCTCTAGCATCATTTCCTGAGAAAGAAACAACGGGGTTTATTATTGATTTGGTTAAATAATAAATGATACATTTTCCTACCACAAACTAGGCAGCATTTCCAGTCTGTGATTCTTCTGTAGATATGAGTGGAAATATTTTAAGTAATATGTGACCTGGGGAAGTTTTCCCCTCACACCAGAGTGTGGTGTCAGCATCTTGGACAAGAAATGGTAAACTAAAGTTTCTTTAGAGTTTATTTTGTTTCTCTCCTGTTGCTTTATTGCTGAACTTCACAGGAGATTTCTCACAGCCAGCTCTGTTCCTGTCCACAGAGCACAGAGCAAGGCTCCAGATTTATCAGTTAAATGTAAGCCTTTGTCACCTAATCAGTCAAACTTGTGAGAGTCCTTCTTTTAGCCCCTTGTATATGAATTTGATAATTTATTTTTCTTCCTGGTCATTTAAAGAGTCTGTAGTAGCCCCAGTTTAAATTAACACTGGGACCAGTATAGGAAATAACATAGAAAGGCCAGATTTCCACATCAGTGAAATAGCTTCCATGTAACATTTCTGTCCAGAGCAGGGAGTTAACTGTGGTGGAGAGGATGCAGCTGGGTGGAGATGTCAAAAGATACTGCTGGGTCTGTTATAATTCCAGCCCAGGGTCTTTTCCTATCTAGTAAATGTCCCTTAATGAGTGTCCTGCATCATTTGAACGTAGGGTAGACAAAACACTCCATAATTTCCTCAGTGTAATTCAGTTTTAGGATGAGGCTCACCAGTTTCTCCTCTGGATTTGAGCCATGCTTTGGGTTTACAGCCCAATTAGTTGCCAATGGCCAGTGCATCCATACCCAGGAGCATCTTCCTCAGCCAGAGCTACAGGGTCCCACCCTGAGGCCTGTGAGCTCTGCAGTGGCTGAGGGCCAGTTTTGCAGAAACAGTTGGAGCTAATTTTGGTGTGAATCTTCAAATTTGTAAATAACTCTTGATTTTCAGCCTTGCCCCCTCACTTTGCTGTTCCCTAATGGCAGCTGTGTTGCTGTTTGCAGATGATGGGAAGCTGTCCCTGGAGGAGTTCCAGGCCTTCTTTTCTGATGGGACACTCAACGAAGAAGAACTTGAGAAGCTCTTTCATACCATTGACTCAGACAACACCAAGTAAGTTCCATGTGCTGACCCCCTTCCATCTCACAGGGCATTTGGATCATGGCAGGGGTGTGCAGCAGCAGTGCTTCATCTCTGCACAGGCTGCAGGAGTGCAACTCACTTTGCAAAACTTAGCAAAATCTCCATTTCTGCTTGGTTTGTGTCTCATCCTGACAGCCATTATGAATTCTTGTGTCCTGGTGGTTTTTTCAGGCCATTTCCAGTAGTGCAACCTGGCCTTTACAGCATCTGAAGCAGTGCTTAGTTTAATGTGGGCATTTAAATACCTCTTTAACTTTTTCACTTTATCTAAAAACTTTGCTGTGCTATAAAAGGCAGCAGAGTGAATCTCTCTAAGGTAAGACCTATCCTGTCTCTTTGTGATGTCTCTGTATCCCCCACACCTGGACCATGCCTCCTTCACTTCCAATCCAGAAAATCCCCTGGGAAGTGGTGACTGTTCTAGCACTTACAGAAACGAGCCCCTTTATCCTCAAGGTGATGCTCTTCCAAAGGCCTGTAGCCCCTGTTGTGGATGCTTTGCCTCTGCTCTGGTCCAAAGTGGCTGTTCTGGCCACACAAAGCCTGGCCAAGGCAGCGAGGACTGGACCCAGGAGCAGCCCTGCACTGTCAGCATCATGGCTACAGCAGCAGCAGGGGAAAATGATGGCAGAGGAGGGCTCTAAGTGTGCCTTTAGTCTGACATAACATCAAGGTTGAAGCTGAACACGGCACCTGAGCGCTCTCCCTGAGCATCAAGTGTCTGCAGGCTGTGCCAGGCTCAGATTAAGCTGACAGACTCATTAGCAGCTGATGTTTCCTTCCCCCCTCTGTCTTTGCTGCCTCTCCCCTGTGCTCCCTCTGCCTGCCTTTGCCTTTGGTGGGGTCTGAGGTGTTTGTGAGCCCCCTGACAGTGTCTGGTGCCAGCAGCATTTGGGATCAGCCCAAAGCCATGGTTTTCCAGCAGGTAACAGCAGCACTGGGCACCAGCACAAAGGACACAACCCACTGGTGGGGTTTCCCTTTCCAAGAGGAATCTGTCTCCAAAAGCCTGAGTGGTTTTGTCTGTTTGAAAATACAAATGAAAACCAGCTCTGAGTCATATTCCAGTGTGACTCCTATTCCTCTGGGGAGAAAAAAATCTGTCCAAAAAGCTGAAGAAAAGAGAATCCTATTTCAAATGAGACGTCTTGAAGCAAGAGATTTAAAAATAATAATCTGGTTAATTATAAAGCCTTCTGGCAGCAGGGAGATGGAATTTTGCCCATGTGAGTGGTGCATTTTTACCACCCATCCAAAAGATCCCCTGGAAATCAGTGATTGTGCTGCTGGAGGGCACTGGCACCAAAGCAGCAGCTGTAAAACTCATCCACACAGTACAGGGACTGCTGAAGAATTTCCAAGAGCAAAGTTAATCAGAGGTTTCTCAAAATAATGTATTTCCAATGTGTGTACTCCCCAAAGTTTATTCCAAGGTCAAAAATACTGAAGACCAGCTTGAGCTTTACCTTTCCCTGAACCAAAGAAAGTTTAATGACCTTATTACTAAAACTATCTGGGAACGATCCATCCTTTCTAAAGGCTCTTCTTCCACAGGCACTGAATTGGTGCCTCATGCTCTGTGGGTGTACTTATCGAGCTCCAGGTGATGCTCCCAGATGGGTTCTCATCAGATTCTGGGACCTGGGTTCTCACCTGCCTCTGCTCTGAAATCATTTATGGCATTGCCTGAATTTATCAGTGCCCACCTGGCCTTTGGAAGGATGCAGATGGTTCATGTGCAGTCCAGGGCACGTGGGGGTGAGTGTGGCCATGTTCCTTCTGTCTCCTTGAAACGGGAAATTGGATTGCAATCTGGTTTTGCTTGGGGATTGTAGGGAATTTGCAGCTTGCTCCCAGCCTTAGTAAGGGACATCTTCTAAACTGGACAGAGAGAAAATGTGCCGTTTGTAAATGCCATGCAACAGTGCTGCTGGCAAGGAGCCTTGCTGAGCAGCTCCCAAGCGTGACAGGAGCTCCCACAATTCAGGAGGATTTGTCTTTAGCCAAGCTGGCTTGATACAGTCATCAATACCTGTTAGGGACTGATGCTTGCAGAGCAGTGGAGCATCTGCTGTTCTTGGCTGGAAGGAAAAGCAACGAGCTGGTCACGCTTCCAAGTTAAATCCTTGCATGAATTGGCACTTGTTTATTGATTTAGAAAGCATAGACATCTACAGCAAATTTATCAAGTTGGGGAAGGAAAATATTCCTTGTTTTTAATCTGCAAGAGCTGTCTCAGTCTTCAGAAAACCTATTCTGAGCCAGGCTTCCTTCTGCAAAAGTGTTTTTCACTATGAACTGAGAAGTTTGCTTGACTGCAGTCTTGTGTCCAGTACAGTCCTTCACGTCCAAGTCATGTGTGCTCTTCCCCTTGCTGTGCCTTTTGTTACCCTCAGAGGGAATTGGGAGCTCTGTGGGAGCCTGGGCAGGGGGATGCTGGCTCCAGGCACTGGGGCTGCAATCTTGAGTGCTGCTGCCACTGAGTAAGAGATGTGGAGATTTCATTTTTCCATTTTACAGGGGAATGTAGGAACAATATTAATTTTATCTTTCCCAAAGGCTGTTTGAATTACAGTTTTTGCTATTTGATAGAAGTTTATTTATTTTTAATTTTTTTGAAACTCTGCTTTATCTCCTCATTTTTCTCATATTGGCCATTGTGTTTGTTTAGTGTGCAAAACAAGGTTTGCTATTGAGATTACATTACAGCAAGAGTAGAAAATGAAGAAAATTATGTTCCTGCTGATTATTAGTAATTGCTGCTACCAGACAATTACAAAATGTTGATTCAATTTCCTGGAGTATTTTTAGAATCAGAGAGCTGCCTTACTGGAGTAGATAAAATGAATGTCTGTACCTGTTTCTTGACTGGGATTAGCTGGGGAGACAGTGGAAAAGAGAAAATCTGGTCAGAGGAGTGGGAGGATGATGTGGGTTGTGGGTGAAGGAGTAGCTGTGCTGCTCTGGTCAGTCCTGAGCAGCAGTGGCTGGAGGAGTCTGTGCTTCTATCCCAGAGCCCAGAGAGACCCCACTGACAGCAGGGTTCACTTAGGAGGATGTTGAACTGGAAAGGGAGATTCCAAAATAAACCAGAGGCGTTAATGAGCTTTTTCCATTCTTCTTGAGTGCCTGGGAGTGTCTTTAGGGCACTAATGGTGTGGGGTGCTGGGCTTCAAACACTCACCCCAGGTTTTATTGCCAGGTATCTCCATGCAAGAACTCTGCTGTAGATGTCTTCATCACCAAATAATTCCTCTGGCAGCAGGAACATGCAAAACATGCCATGCAAAACGACAAAAAAGTAGTATTTTTCTCTCTGTTGCTCACACTGCCTGCCCTCCTCTCCTCCCAGCTACAGCTGGGGAGCAAGAACAAGACATTGCTGGGTAGTTCTACACTGCTGGTTTTAGCTGTCATTTCAGGAGGTTTCAGCAGTGCTCTTTGGGGAGCTGCCTGGAGATTACTGGAGAGATAATTGTATGTTGCTATTCATATCAAAGCTACTGGAACAGCACAAATAATGTGCAATATATGTGCATGTATGTATGGACACACGTAACAAAATGTGTACTTTTTGTTTAATGGTAGAAATGGGCTTTAGAATACATTGGATTAATGGTTACCTGGAAATCCAGTTATATTTGCAGGGCTGTCTACTCACTTTCTTACTTTTTCTAACAAGATGTATCAATTTTAAAAGGAAAAAGTCATTGCAGATGTAAAGTCAAAGAAGTTTTAGGTTCACAAATGAACAGATGAAACCCTTTAAAGGTATTCCTGTGACAGTGGACAAAGCTTGCTTTGTCTGACTCACAGCTCCCATCTTCTGCCAGCTCCCTGGGCTGGCACTAACCCCCACTCTGCACCCCCTTGGAAGGCAGAAGCACCTCTCAGCCCTTGGGAAAGCACAGGGATGTCAGACGTGGCTGTTGACCGAACAAGTGTAGTCCTTGCAGGGGATTTTAGAAATTCCTTCTCTATCTCGTGCATTTTTCATAGCTGCAGAGGACAATGCTTTGGGGAGAGATCTGCTCACTGGAGCAAGACTGCTCAGATGAGCTGTACAGGTCCATTCACAAGGAGACAAGGACATGGCATTAGCATTCTGCTGCTCTGTCAGTTGTTATCTCTTCTCTAGGCTTACAGCTATTCTTTTAAGGGCTTTATTCTCCCCCTCTCCCTGGTCTAAATGAGCTCTTCTCTCCAGTGGCAAACACTAGAAAAGGCTGGAGTGTGCACGTAGGATAATTAACAGAAGCTTCTCAGAAGCCTTTGCAGCTTCCCCAGGCTGTCACTTTTGCCAGAGGATTGTGACAAAAGGAGAACTGAAGCCTCTCTTGCTCTCCAGCCTGTGCTGTGCTGGCAGTGCCACCTCCCACCCTTGGAGACCCTGCCCTGGGGCACGGTGTGGTCCAGAGGGGTAATTGGAGGGGAAAACTGGTCACCTGCCTTTAGGATGCTGAACAACATCCTTCTCAA
This sequence comes from Parus major, assembly GCF_001522545.3. Taxonomy (NCBI): domain Eukaryota; kingdom Metazoa; phylum Chordata; class Aves; order Passeriformes; family Paridae; genus Parus; species Parus major. The sequence continues at coordinate 8,588,818 of NC_031780.1, read as the reverse complement.
GAACGAGAATCCACCTTCCTCCTCTGACCCCTCAGCTGCTCAGGTACCACAGGGAGCTGTGCTGGACACCACAGTGATTTGGGGTCACTTCAGGGTGCAGAGGTGCAGGTCAGGGTAGGTATGGTCAGGGTAGCTCCCAACCTGTTCGGTTCCAGAGCTGGGGGGACAGGTGCAGGGCCCCTCAGGGGCAGGAAATGATCCTGATGAGCTTCTCTGCCTGCACTAATTAGTCCCAGAGCGGAGCAGAGCGTGTCAGGCCGACACAGCTGTGCTGCTCCCAGCAGCTCCAGCACTTTGAGGGATCCACAGTGACAGTGAGGACAGGGAGGAAGCTTTGCACTGCCCCTGCTTTTACTGACATCATCAGGGCATTTGTGGGGCCAGAAGTCCTCAAAATGGCTCTTATACTTTCAACAGATTATTTTGATTCTCTGCTACTTTGAATGCATCAATACCCAAAGGTGCAGAAGAGTTTCTCAGCACTCTCTTTCCAGCACACAGTCCTGCTCCAGACCTGGACACCCTCAGTACCTTCTGCACAGCAGCCTGCTGTCCTTCTGCTCCAGTCCTTTTTTTGTCTGTGGTGGAAAAGGTCTGTTGTTACTGCTTTGTTTGGATGCCACAGTCCCTCCAGGTACTACTGTGAGGTGCTTTGCCTTCCCACTACCCACCCCAGGTGTGGTGTCCTTTGCTGTGAGACATCTCCCTCTGAGAGAATCCCCTGTGTGCAGGGACACTCCAGGAGCAGTGCTCGGCTGTCTGTGCTTTTCTCTGAGTTTCTGCAGTCCAATCCTCTCCAATTTGAGCAAAAAGTGCTTCTAATTCTTGAGCAAGAACAATGATGATTATGATTGAGTACATTTTTCCTGGTTTTTTTTTTTTCCTCCCCCTCCCTAATCTTGTCTATTTGCATTGCAAACCTGATTCAGTGGAGTGCTGGGTTTGTCTGAAGCCTGCACTACAGAGATGGCTGTGCCCATTGAAACCAGCTTCATTTTTGAATATGGAATGTTCTCAATTAACTCCCTGGGAAATAAACTACGGATGGTTTAATCAGCCAAGATTTTGATTAACTGATTCAAGAGACAGTTCTTGTCTCTTCAGAAAGGGACAAAATGATTGCACAAAAATTACATGTCTTGCTCTAATTTCTGGCTCTCAAGAGCATGGGCATTTGGTGGATTTTGTTTATGTAGAAGATGTTTTTGAGTCCTAGCTTATTCTTCTCTAAACATGTCATTTAAACTACACTGTGCTCTATTTTTCATTTAAGTGAAGAAATACTTGGTGCCAAGGCCGGTGCTCAGCATCTGCGTGCTGATAGAGACACAGAACGTCTCAGGCTCACCAAAGGGGCTTTAAAAACAAATCACCCAGTGGGAAGGTCACTGCAAGAAGCACAAAGCTGAAAAACTGCACAGAATCTTGTTTGAACTAACATCTGAGGACATTTTTCTATTTCTAATCCTATTTCCCAGGTGTTTTCCCAGGCAGGCTCTCTGCTGGGTCCCTGGGGAGAGCCTGTCTTGTGCTGAGGCAGATTGGTTCTGGGAGCAGCAGGCTGGTGTTTACTGCAGAGTGCGAGGATTGGGGAGGGTTTATCTGTGCAAATGGAGTGAAGAACAATCACATCAGAGACTTTTCTAGCTGGGAAAGGGGCTCAGCACCTTATCTTTTGGATTGTGTGTGGCCATTCTTCATCACTGGTTTTCTGTTCTAGGGAATGGAAAGATACCAAGATCTTGAGTTAAAACCCATGAAAGTGACTGAGATACTTAATTCTAACCAGCCACTTGTGTTTGAGTCATGTCTGAGGCATTCAAGGAAATGGTAGACTTTGCTTGCAGCTCCAATCTTGCAAGTTTATCAGGTTTTTTTATTCTGGGTACATGTGCTTAGGGCACCAGCATCAAGCAGCAGACATGTCCAGCTGCTCTTTGGTGGGCAGAGCAAGCTGTCTGCCTTGGGAATGCGTTCGGGAGGAGGTTTTTTAGATAATTTTTCAATGGCAACAGGGTCCAGGGGTTTCTTGCTTTACTATTGCTTTACTAATTCCCTGGCAGTTGTGTGTTACATATCCAAACCTGCACATTTGTAGCTCTAATTCCTTCCTCTCCTACGCACAACTTTGGTAATAAACAAGATACCTGCAATAGCTAAAAGCAGTAGAAGGCTGATTTAATTTTACCCCATGCTCTCAATATCTTGTTATTTCCTTCTGGCAATTAGTGACCCATTCAGCTGAACACTGAACAATCCCTCTCTCTTTCGCAGTTCAATATCACAGAGATTACAAATAGAAATTGGATTAGCCCAGGCTCCCATATCAAGTGGAAATAGGGAAGATGTTAAATATCCACTCATCAAAAAAAGGCCATTTCTGTCTGTTTCATACTGTTGACAGTTTGTGCATGAAAACACAAGAGATCCTCTCCTCCCTCCAAAAAGAGTTTGTTTTAGTGGTTTGTTTTCAAAACTGAGCTAAAGGAAATAATGAAAGCTTTAAAACATGGATAGATGACTTCTTTTGATGCAAAGGAGAGGGCCAACAAGTGGAGGGAAGTGTAGCTGTGCTGCAAGCCAGAGGGGTTTGTGCTGTTTCTGTGCCCCCATGAAGGTGAAAAATCGCAGCATCCCTTGGCTCTCCTGGCCAGGAGGGGCAGGACCCCAGAACAGAGGGGTGAGGAAGGGCAGTCAGATGGACGGAAATGGCTCTGTTCTGGGGAACTCTGCCCTGCAGGCTCCAGCTTGGAACCTTTCTGAAACCAAGGCAGTGATTTCCAGTCCACGTTAGGACAACTGGACAATTTTCTGTTTCTTTGGTTTTTAAAGCGCTTTGCCAGCACTCCACAGCAAGAGGGCTGAGTCTGGATTTTGTGAATGAGCACCATAGGCTGAAACCCTTCTTTTCCTTCCCTTTACTTATTTTATATTTTTCTGCAAGAAGGGAATCCATATAGCACAAAACCAAAATAGTCACTGCAGCTATCCCTGTAAAGGAGTTTCCATTCCCAGCAGTCCAAGAGCACCACGCACAGCTGGCATTTAAAAGTCTGTCTCCAGGCTGATCACTTTGAACAAGCCTGACAGCAGAATTGATGCTCTGTTAACTGCTGTATTTACTGCTCCTGAAATGCATATGGGAGATGAAGAGCTGGGTTTACAAGCAGGCTGTGCTGCAGGATGCAGGCTGAAGACACTGCATGGGACCAGGATGTCAAAATTAAATAATCAGCTAGCTCAATGTAATGTGATGATAATATCACAAAAAATCAGGCTGTGTTTCCAAAGTGGAGCTGGTGGGGACCCTGAGAGCAGAGAAGCTCCATGTGCTGCCCCTGTGCTGCCCATGGCATGTCCATCCTTCCAAGGACTACAGTCCCAGTTTTGCCTGGCATTGCCAGGCAATGAATATAATCAATACAGCAATCATCAATTTAATAAATCTGGAAGTGCCATCACTCCTAGCAGCTAAGTTACTCATAGGCTGTAATTAAAATTAAACCTGCCTTCTCTTTTCTTTGATGCACTTGTGGGCAGAGTGATATTTTTCAAGAAAATGTCATCCATAAAAAAATAAAAAATAGAAACGGGTTTCAATGTAATTTATTAGGAATTTGGCACATGCAGAGACTTGAAAATGTTTCATACTGTACCAAACATCTGTTTTACTTAAGGGGGTGACTGTACTTAAAAACTGTTGGATTAAGCTTAGTAAATTAGTGTGCTGTGTTGATATATTTTTCAGGATATTAACTGTGCTGTTAGCAGGAGTTTTTTGTGTTATCATCTTGTTCAGAGTTTTTGTGAGCTTTTCAAGAGATTCTTCTTTTGTGAGTGAGTGGTTAGAGGTTCTGGCCAACTGTGCCAATAAACCACAAAATGGTTTTACAAGGTACAAGGAATGATCCAAGAGGACATTGTCTTAATCACACAAAATTCTCTTCCTTGGGCAGAAACAGCTGCACCAATCTTGGCTCTTAACAGATCCTGGGCAGCCCCAAGTGGACGTGGAAGGGGGAAAACCCCTGCCCTTGCCCACGGTGGAGTTGCAGAAGGCTGTGGTGCCCCAGCCATGGGCAGCGAGGTGCTGTGCTTTGTGAAGGACAGCAGTGGGGCTGCTCTGCCTTGGGCTTCTCCTGCACCCCCAGAGTCTGGGGATTTGGGTTCATGGTCAGCCCTCTGAGGAGGATTTCCCCTTTGTGCTGTGTTTTGGATGTTATTGTGCAGAAGCCACGGGGCAGGAAGGGCAGAGCCTCACGGATGCTGAGCCCGGCTCATTGCAGCTCCCGATCTCCGTGTCTGGAGCTGTGTGGTACCGAGTGGCAGCCTGCAGTGCCACATTGCAGCTGCTGACAAATGGCTGGGGCTTCACAGGTGCCAGTTTATTGCTCCTGCCTTTTTTTAAAGTGACAATTATTTCTCTTTTAACTAGTGAGAGCTTTGAGCATGTTTTTCAACAGCATCCAGACCATTGTTTCATTTTTACCCAAATTCAGTCACTTCGCTGCCCCTGATAATTAGAGCTGGGTGTTTTGTTCTGTCAAACACTTCACCACATAGAAAATGTTGTTTTGGTTGTCTTGAAACTACTGATGAAAGAAAGCATCTGGTCTGTGTTGGGGGTGGTTTGAAGCTTGGGATTTTCTGAGGATGTTCTGGAGGCACCTGGGGTCTTCACAGTTCTGTTTCTGACACCTTCCTGTGGCTGTGTGGAGGCAGCTGGGTCACATGGAGGCTTGGCTCAGCTATGACCAGTGTTTCACAAGTGTCTGTGGCTGCAGAACACATCAGTATGCCAAGAGAGCGAGGAGCTGAAGGAGCTTTGAAATACAGCAGCAGTCTTTGAAAATGAGAAACTAGCAAATAATGTGTTATGTTGTGATGGTCTTCATCTTTATGGTAGCTATTGAGTCCCTGGAAGGAAATGAAATGAGTTGTGCTGCAAGAATCAGTGTTCAATCCTCCCTGCTGCCCCTGACAAAGTGCCTGTGCTGGCTGCATCACTGCAGGAGCCAAAGCAGGAGTGCTCCTGTCAGCAAACCCAGCCCAGTGTGTGCACAGAGCTGGTGCTCACTGCTCCTCACACCCCTGCACAGCCCTGCCTCCCACGGGAGGGGAGCAGGGACACGGTCCATGTTCCATGGGACCAGCAGGGTCACTTCTGGGAGCCTCTGAGAGCATGAGGCATCATTGCAGGAGAGTTTCCTCATTTTTCAAAGCCAGGAAAACCCAGACCATAACCCTTCCTTGGGGACTGTGATGAGTGTAAAACTGGGGGAGGTAAGGGGCTCTGCCAGGAGAGGCAGGGATGAATCCAAAAGACAACCAGCACCTGAGATTTCACAGGATATTCTGCATTGGAAGGGACCCACAAGGATTACTGAGTCCAGCTCCTGTGTGAATGGTCCCTCTGGGCATCAAATTCACAAGCTTGGTGTTACCAGCACCGTGCTCAGGCCAGCTGAGCCAGTGAGCTCACAGTGGGCACTTCAGCTGCTGCATCCATATCTGCACTTGGGTGGTTTGGGACTTCAGGGATTGTATTTAGCAAGTTCAATACCCTCCTCATGCCGTTTTTGTAATGTTTATTACTGCTACAAGATGAATGCCACTGTATTGCAGGTCATTGGCTAGAGAAGAGGCATCTTCCCATCACATCCCTAATTACTGCTCCTCTGGAGTGCTATGGCAGCTGCCTTTTTCCAGGGCATCTGCAGTCCAGTATCACAGGCTTTGTGGAGCAAGTCCAGGCATTTTTGGACATCAGCCACCCATCTGGGGGTGTTCAGCCTCCTGATGTATCAATTAGGAGTCAGTGTTCAGTGGTAGCCACCCATTTTTTACCCCCTCTCTCCTTTCCTTTTGCAATCAGATCTGGAATAGGATTTGTAACACAGTCACATTCCTGTGGGTGTTTGAAAGCTGCTCTGAGCCAAGCTCAGGCTCTGGCACGGTGGGAAGGACAGCAGAGTGGGCAGCTCTGCCTGTAAACCCTGCAGGCTGGGCTGGGCAGTGGCTGTAGGGTGCTGAGGCACTTTGCTGAGAGTGTGACTGTCCCCAGGAGAGCCACCAGACACACCCAGGGATCTGCCATGGGGCTTCCAATCAAGGAGGAGGAGAAGGCAGTAAAGGTCTTCTGCTGATCTTCCCCATCATAACAGGTCACCTTAAAGGACATCTTTGGTGATGCTGAAACCACAGAGGTGGCTATCTGAGATGCTCTTGCCTGGCTTGGGCAGGGGGAGCCCAGCCTGCAGGGAACTGAGACCTCCTGGTTCCTCTCTGTGCTTCTATAGGCAGAGCAAGTCCTCTGTGGACCCTCTGTGTGACTCTGCAGCAGCTTCACAGGGTCTGGTTGTGCAGGGTGTGAACAGCCTTGAAGCAGGATGAATAAAGGAGTGTGTTTTATCCTGAGCCTACCAGATTTACTGTGCTTGTTTGTAAAGAAGGTCAGTTCAGTTTACCTTGAAAAATCAGTTTTTTCCACATTACTGGTTTTTAATGAGGACTCTGCTGCCCTGGTGCTCCAGAGGAAAGCACAAAGTGCAGAGTTCACAGCTTTGGGCACCACATTTCCTGTGAACGTGGGTGTGTGGTTTGGAAACTGGATCTGACCAGCATCTGAGCTAATGAGAACTCAGGTGGCTTAAAAAGGCAAGGAGCTGCAGAGAAAACCATGTGAAAATATTACTATTAAAGTATATTAAATACTGGAAGATGACTCTCCAGTGGGCCTGAATGCAGGTGTGCTGTGCAGCCCCAGTGCAATGATAACTAAGGTTTGTAAAGCCTACACCTTCCCTCCTGCTGAGCAAGGAGCCACCCTGTCACAGGGTCTGGAAAGAAGCCAAATTTCCCCTGTCTTGGTCATCAACTGCCTAAATCCCAAGGAAAGGTGTGCAAGGAACAGGAAGAAGCCAAACCCCAGGTTTAGGTGAGCAGAACATCCTTGGGGGCACCAGACTTCAGCCTTCCAACTGGTGAGTGAAAATCCTGTTGATAGCAAGGGCAAGTAGGAGGAAAGAGTCCATCTTCAAAGTACATAGGATGTGTTATAAACCCCAATCCTGCACCACAGGTGCTGAGACTATAATACAAAATTAATATGTGAACACTTCATACAAAATCCTCCTTTTGCTTCTCTATTTCTGGGCAATTCTTTGTCCCTATTTTTTTAATGTTACCGGGGCTTTGGAGAAAAATATGTTTTGTTGCTGGGCTTTCAGAAGCCCTTGCTGTGCTCACCAGGTGCTCAGTGATGGAGCACATGCCAAGGGAAGGATGAAGTTACTAGTTTTGCTTTAGAGAAGGCAGCACTTTTCTCCCCTTCAGGAGCCCCCATGGGAGCTGTTCTCCATAGGTGTTTTAATCTAAATCATTGTGCTTCAGTGCTGGACATGTCCCAGTTAGGCAGTGATCCATATGCACTCTGCAAAACTTTTCCTCTTTCAGATAATACAGATTTTGGGAGAAATCTGTGTCTGGGGGGAAATGATGAACCCTGTGTCAGCTCATGCCTCATGGCTCTCCATGTGTGGTACTTTCTGCCCCACTGGAAAAAGCAAATACCTGCTGGGCTATGTCAGGCTCACTGCCCACTCTCTTTATTGTTGTAAATACAATAGTATTTACAGTATTGAGCAGGGAGCAGGGCAATTGTGCCTGCATCAGTGTGTGCACCTTAGAATTATTCCAGTGAAGCACAACACAAATTCATGTCATGCAAGAAACAGGGACATTTGGCAGCAGAGAAAAACCACCCCTTAAGGTAAAGCCTGGTGGGCACCAGAGCCCCAATTTCCAGCTTGCCACAGCTAAAGGAATTGAGGCCAAAACTGATATATTTCCTGAATCCTCCTCTGCCTATGTCATTTGAAGCTGCAGGTGGCTGGATGCCCTTCTGGCTGTGGACAGCTTTGGCATATGGTTTCTGCTGTTTCTTTGCATGTGGAACACCAGATTTTGGAAGTCCTTCTTTAATTAATACCTTAAGAGTGGTTTGGGTTTTTTTCTTAAGCAAGCAGGTGGGTAAAGGGGAGGTGCTTGGATAGGTCTTGGGAAGGATTTACCAAGATTCACCAGAAGATACATTGATGGGATAGGGAAGTTGTTTAATTCTTTAGAATTATTCAGCTCCTGACTGGAATACAACATTTGGTATTTATCTTGCTCTGCCTGGAGTAATTTCTCTCACTCTGGGGTTTGTGTAAAAAATTTTTAATTGAGTTCAGAAACTAATGATTAGAAGTGACCATCTGTGACCCCTTAATAGGCATCTGGATGAATATTGGCCACATCTGAGGTGTCGAGATAACACAGCGCTGTTGCTGATGGGACTAGAAGCCTTATCATCAGATATAATAATACTTTCCAGCTGCACTTGTTGTTTTTTAGTCTCTCCTAAATGAAAATGAGTTCTGCAGGTGGCTGATGCTAGAGGATAATTTGTTTCCGTGCTCGTTTGAAGCCTTGTAGCAAACCCAAAGCTGTGAATAAAAGATGGAAATAAAAGTAGAACGTGATTTCAGGGAAAAAACTCTCCATTTTCTGTGCTGGTGAAGTGACTAAGCCATGTGGCTGCTGATGCAAACCTTTCATCTGCCCAAGGAAAAGGGTTATTATCTTCAGCTGAAGCTGATCGGGCACTGAGCAGCATTTGAGCAGCACATCCAGGCAGATATTTGCATGAGAAACATGAAGATGAGACTTTGATGTATTTGGAACTTCTGAATTCCCATTATGTTTTTGATTGTACTGCCCCTTGGGAGTGCCTGGGACACCTTTCCTTTGGCTAAGCTGAAACGCAGGAAGGGAATTTCATGCTCTGTTCCTCCACATTATCTTTTTCATTCTGAGATAACTTTTCCTCTCCTCTCTTTAGCTGAAGTCTGGAAAAATATGTTAATGACAGCAAGGCAGAGGCCATCAGCCTTGCCTTAGGGAGGCAGGGAGATGCTGGAGAGGAGAGGGAGAGAGGCTGGATTGCAGACTCCTGGCTGTGTTTGCTGGAAGGAACCTCTGCAGGTCAGCAGCAGCACTGGACCAGGACATTTGCCTTGCTGAGACCTCCTGGGATGTTCTCTGGGTAACCCCCTCCTTTGCTGGGCTCCACTGGGCTGGCTAATTAAGAGCTAATGCAGATAATCATCATGGGCAATTTCCTGGATTTTTGGGGTATTTTTTTCCTGGTGGAAAACACTGATTTGCTTTAATGAAGTGTTAGGCTGATCTGGATCAATGAGCTGGAGGTTCTGACCCAAGGCCTGGAGCTGCATGGTGCCATCACCCACCCAGAGGTCTGGCTGCTGGGATGCTCAGCTTGAGGCCATAATCTCTGGGCTGTTGGACACCTGTTGGACACAGGAATTCTGTCTGAAGGTGCCTACTTCCCAGGATAAAGTCTCAAAATGGCATCTTGTTTCCAAGAAAGGCAGGTACAGAAACAAAAAAGCTTATAAATGGATGGAAAACAGCAGAGTCAGTACAGGACAGCTCTGACAAAAGCCTGTCTGTGGACAATCTGCAATCAGGGACACAGCAAGAGAAAGATGTGACTTCCCAGTGTGGGAAATTAAATGACTCAAACTGCTGTTTGCAAATAAATGACAATGAAAAAGTGGTGAGACACATAAATAATAAAGGGAGTAAGAGGGTTAGCTCATATACTAGTCCAGCTGTGAAAAGGATGGGAATGGGACATGTTTTCATGGTTACCTGGTGGACTATGGGTTAAACAAATGCTTTTTTACCTCTAATCTTTTTACCATGTATGATCCTTTGCTTAGTGCAACTTATTTAACGTGTGATCAAGGGGGTGCAGGCAGTGCCTACTGATCCAGAAATGGCTACAAAAGGACAGAAAATAAAGTCACTGCAAATAATTGCAAAACCAAAAACGACCCAGGAACAGAAAGTGAAGTCAATGATAACTAAGTTTTGTAAAGCCAATTATTGGGGAAAAAAAAAAATGAAAGAGGAAGGATTAAAAGGAATGAGGGACTTGTCTTTACAAGAAAACTCCAAGGGTGCAGCCTCCCAGCAAAACTGAGCATGCAGGGTTGTGCTGCTCCATGCTACAGCTTCATTGGCTGGAAAACAGAGAAAAAGCCTGGATTTTCAAAAAGACTTGGATTTTCTTGATTTTTTTTTTTTTTTTCTCCTTTGAAAGAAAGACTTTTGCTTTGGAACAAGATCAGGTAGATGTGGTCTCTACTGTGCAGAAAAAATTGTATGACACAGAAATCTTTAATTATTCCTTCATTTCTACTTAAACTTCATTATATTCTGCTTAGTTAGTTGGGTTATGGCTTCAATAAGCTCTTGAATTAGTCATATTATTAATGAAAAAAAAATCAAAAGCTAATTCATAGCCAAGTGTTCTGGTACTTGAAAGACTTTTAAATTTTTTTTCTTGAAAACATGAGAACAACTTGTCACGATTTTTCTTTTTAGCTTATTGTTGTGTACAGGAGTGTTAAATGTTTGGCATCTGAAAAAAAAATTGGTAACTAATGCTCACCTAAATGTTTTTCTGCTGAAGGGATCTGTAATATGTGATTGTTCCAAAAATATCCTCTGAAGGGAAGCTCTGGGATGAAGGGTTAGGGATGACAAGGGAGCTCGTCAGGAGCTGCCACCTCCCGTTTCACAAGATCCTGAATATCTGCATAATAAAATCCCCATTGGCATAACCCATGGTGGAGCTTACTTACTAAAGCATTAAACCACCAGATCAGCTTGTAGATTGTTTTGTAGCTGGGTACTGCACATGGTTTTTGCTGTGCAGCTCCCAAGCTGGGCCAAAAAGCCCCTGTAGGAGTGGTGGGGATGTGGCTCTGTGCCAGCAACGTTCCCAGCAGGCAGACTCCTGGGGGATGGAAACAGCCTGCTCAAGTACCCATTGATTTCTCCTTCTCCTTACAGTTTTTCATCTGAACATTATCATATTTTTTTATTAAGTCAGCTTGTGACTTCAGTAATTTCTTTCATTAGGCTTATTCTGAAGACAAGATGGCTTAAAATTAAAAGCAACTTCTCAGCCGAGTTAACAGTCAAGCACAATTAAGTTAAATCATACAACAGCAAGATGTGGGGAAATAAAAGACCAATTTTGGCAGCAGCAGATCACTTATTACAATGCAGAATCACATGGAATACAACAACAGAATTTTTTTTTTTCCTCAGTAACATGCCCTAGCTGCAAACCCAAACCCACGTCAGTAGGTGTTTATAAACAATAACTGTCTTCTGAAAAATATTATTGAAATGCTTCCTGAGTGATGCTGATGTCAAAATTACTCTTATGCATGTGCCTGAAAGCAACATTTGATTTCCCAGGCTGTGTGCTGGAGAGAGCTTTGGTGAGCAACCAGCCACGGGGCTGGGGCTGGCACGGGGCTGTGCCAGTGCTGGAAATGCATCTGTGGGGGTCTCAGCTGAATTCCTGCTGCTGCACTGCTGAAGCTCCCTGCTGTAATCACCCTCTGCCAAAGTGCTGTGCATTGCCAGAGCTCCTGGGCTCAGGAGTGGCTCTGGTGCACAGAGATTCGTGTCTGTGTGCTCAGTGGATTTGGCCAGGAGAACAGCTAGTCAGGGAAGCTGAGCCCACAGCATCCCCAGGGGGTTTTGTAGGATTCAGAGAAGTAATTCCAGGGTTTGAGGAAGATAAGTCTCCAGGAGAATGAAGATAAAATATTGCAAAAGCTCATTTTGCAGAGAGAGCTGAGTGCTGCCCGCCCTGCTGGGACGAGCTCTGTGGCACAGCAGCCACCCTGCAGGTGTGTCCTGCAGCACGAGGGTCCCCAGACAAGAGGTGACTTCTTTACACCATGGCAGGCACCACTTACCCAAAAGGGGCTGTGATTCAGTACCAGAGCTGTTTCACACAGGACTGGTGGCTCACTTCTGTCAGGCAGCACCTCATGAGCTCAAGACTTTTGTGTTTGCCTTGATCTGGGCATCAAGGCAGGGCTGTCAGTGAAAGTCCTAATCCACTTATGCTGGCAAGTTAGAGCAGGGATGAGTTTAGTTAAAGAAATAACTTTCCAGGATATAAATGGATGGATAAAATATAATTCTATTAAGGGATTCTTCCAGTCCTTGAATGGCACTAGTGATTGTGTGGGAATAAGAGGCACAAAGAGATTAGTAGCAATCTTTATTTCCCAAGCAGGTTGTCTGCTGAGATGCTGTTACATAAACTAAATGTTCATGTGTTAAGAAGTAATTGTGCAGTTTTGTCTGGAGGGAGTCCTGGGCAAGAGCTGTTTCATAAGGGCAGAATTAGGAGAATTGGTCCATTGAGAAAAGTATATTTTGCAAATTTTAATTCTGGGTAAATGGGAACAAACACATTCCTGTGCCATAGCGAGTGTCTCACCGGGATGTTGCCAGGCTGGATGTTTGTAAGGAAGTCAGAGGAGCTGATGTGCCAGATGTGCTGGGTCCCCCTTGGGCAAAGTCCCTCCTCTGGGGGGATGTACAAGTGCCCATTTCCCTCCCAGGGAACATCCAAAATAACTTGTGAACCTATTCCAGCTGCACAGATGCTGAAGATGCCCTGAGTGACACCAACCCCTCTCTTCTCCATAGGCTGTCCCCACGGCTGGCTGGGGATGCTGAGGGGGTGGGTGATGTTGCAGGAGGGCACCTGGAGCTAAGCCTGTGGGAATTCTGACTGTAGCCTTCATCTGTCCTTTACATTAAAGTTGTCTTTCTTTCTCTTTCTTTCTTTTTTCCTGCTTCCTCCCCTGCCTCGTTCTGCCCCTCTTCCAGCAATGTGGACACCAAGGAGCTGTGTGGTGAGTGCAGTCCCTCCTTTTGTGCAATCATTGTGTGCATGAGGGTCTTGGAAGGTTGCATGAAACCCAGGACAGACTGCAGTGCTGTGGAGCTGGGGGCTCAGCCCTGCTGCTGCTCTGCTCCTTATTCCACAGCAAAGTTGGCAGAATTTTTTCATTTTCTTGCAACACAAATGGGGTCAGAGCTAAGCGAAGCACAAGGATCCCATTCAATAACAAGCTGGAGTTTAATTTCTGGAGATGTTGTGGCTTCCAGCTTCACTCTGAAGTTCAAAAACGTGTATCCCCCTGCAATACCTGTAACATGCTTCTGCCTGGGCCAGCCTTCATGTTTCCCAGCAGGCTGCCTCAGGGGTGCACCACCTCTGCTGTACCTCCCACAGCTTGCCAAAATTAAAGGCTGAACAGAAAATCTGTGATAATATTTTGTCCCACACCTTTACCAGAATGGGAATGTTTCCTGCTGGGATTTCTGAAGGGCTTTGCTTCTATAGGAGGTGCTCACCCAGATGTTTTTTTCTATGGATGCTTGATATTGGGAAACATTTCCTGCACCCAAGCTTTTTTGGGAGGAGATGGAAAGAGAGGTGTGTGGCCTTGCAGAGAGCTCATCCATCTCTCCTCTCCTCCTGGATGCAGAAGAACATACGAAGCCATCCCAGCAGGTCTTCACCATTTACCTTCACCACTTTGCCACTAATTACAGCCTTTGCAAGTCAGGCTGGGAGTGGGTTGTGCAGACAGAGATGGGGCTACTGGGTGCCTGTGCCAGCACCAGGCAGTTACTGCTTGTTCCTGACTCCTTAAAGACTTCTCTGTCCATGGGTGTGCCTGCATCAGGACATTGACCAGGGTTTCTCTTCTCCTGCTGTACTCAGCCCCTGCCCACACCATTTTGATCACCCAAGCTGGCAGCAAAAGCAGCAACATTTCCCCTTTCCCCTGGTTATTCCTGCTTGTCCTTGCTTTGGTATGCAAGAAATGAGAACTTCCAAAATCCTTTTGGTTTTCTGAGGATATGATATGCTTGTTCCCATCCCTCCATCCTTACTGCATTAGGTCTCTCTGCCAGCTGACCCAAGAAGTCAAATCCCCACAGCTTGTACCATCAGCTTTGCCAGGAAACCCAGGGGTAACAAGGACATTGTTTGACCCTTGACAGCTTTCTCCACCTCTCTGATCAAATCAGGATATTACATAGCTGTCACCCAGTGTGATCCCATCTCGCTGCCTCTCCCAGGGGTGAAGCTGCCAGGAGAGGAGGGAGATAAACCCATCACCTCCTGGGGAAAACTAGGGGAAGGAAGAGAAAAGATCGATCAGCAGAAGTTCCTGCCTAGATCTGTTATCTGCTGAATAGCTGCCCTTGTCTGTGATTTATTTGCTTGCTCCTCTTTCAAGTATTAAACATAAACCCTCAGTTTGTCTAAATGGGAGCTGTGGGGTCTCTCTTGAAATGGGTTGTGTGCTATAAAATGTTGAGAGCATCTTAAAAGTTATTTCTTGAGCCCTGCAGCTTCACATGGAAAAATAATGCTGAACCAGTGGAGCTGAACACTTCGTTACAGCCAACTCTGCTCTCCTCCCATGTGCTCCTTGGTCAGCCTCAAGGGTTTGCTGTGCCCACAGCAGCTCATTCCTCCTGAAATGGATGGGTCCAGCTTTTTATTTCAGGGCTTATTCTAAGTCCTTACCTATCAGATCTGCTCAATTTTTCTTTCCCAAGTAGGAAGGAAAAACCAAACAAATGCCCTGCAATGAGAGTAAGCTGTTTACTTCTCACGGAACAGCTGCTGTCAGTCATGCTGTGACATTCCGGTTTCTGCCAAAATCTTCTTCCCTTTGGATATGTTCTCAGACTGTAAATAGCTATAGGCACTTCTAATTAAGCCAAGAAAACCTAATTAGTGGGATTGTTTCCTGAAGTGTATGTCTTGCTGCACTCCACAGAGATGTCACCTCAGTGTGAAACTCCGTGTCCTCGTGCTGAGGAACAGCACCAGTGGCTTTTAAGGAATAGCTTTTTGCTGTGCTCTGTGTCAATCACCAGAAACAGGGAAAGGACAAAGGTGGCACAGAGAAATTGTGGCTCCCTCTCCATGGAGAACACGTGATTTCAGGCCCAGTTTATAGCCTTGTTCTTTTCCTTTCAAGGCAAATTTTACTCTCAAAAGCTTGTTCAACCTGTGATTGTGGGCTGAGGTGTAAATGTGATAGGAATGTAGGGAAAGATGTAAGGCCAGTCTCAGCTCATATAAATGGGGTGAAGTGGAAGGTATTTGGATGCTTTGAGTGGCAAAGAATGTCAAGGGAATGGAAAAGGGATTTATTTTGGGACCTCTTTCTCCATGCCAGTAGGAGCAGAAGGAGGGAGAGAGACCATGTACAATCAAATGCAGAGGTAGGCATAGAAATAAAGAACCTGATGAGTTATTTTCAATGGGAGCTGCTGGGTCTTACATCTCCTTTTCTGCAATGGTCACAAACTTCATGGGAATCACACCACTTCCCATCCCTGCAGGACAAGTTGTGACTTTGGCCAAGGATACAGAGTATAAAAATATCCCTGGAACCATCCTCTCAGGTTTATGTTACCACCAATAATAGATCTTGCTGTGCCAAGTAGCCTCAAGTTACATAAACATGTTCCCATCATATTTCTCTTGGTTTTCCCAGACTATTTTGTTGACCATATGGGAGACTATGAAGATGTTTTGGCCTCCCTGGAGATGCTGAACCTCTCCATCCTGAAGGCCATGGACTACACCAAACGGGTGAGTGCTCCTTCCTGCACCTCACATTTCACAGGCTCAGAGTGAGGGTGTAAAAGTTGCATTAACAGAGCACATCTGAAAGGTCCTCATCCTCCTCAGCAGTGCTGTGTCCTCCTGCTCTGCAGGCCTCTGGGTCTCTCAGGTGGGATTTTGAATGCATGAGTTGTTGTTAGCATCACTGACAGGGCTTTTGGAAACTTCAGCTGCCTTTAAATCCAGCTTCCACCTTGGAAGGCATCCTGCTTTCCAAACACAGTTGCTCCTTTGTGAAGCTGCTCTATTAGAAACAAGAGGGCTGTGTGTTTGAAGGACTGCAGAGGAATCATACAAGCACCCAAACTGAGGCATAATGACCTGGTTTACATGTGCAAAGTAGCCCTAAATCCTTAAAGATCCATCATGTATGTTAATGATACTGGATTATTATAGACAGTGACACTGACCAAGAAGCATATTGAAGTTCATTTATGAATACCTATAAAATCTGAGCTGATGTACCATATAAACATCCCTGCTGAGAGGTGTACCACTTGTCTGTTGTCTTACCAGGCTGAGAGAAGTGTTTATAGAGCTTTATTTCCTTTGAAATTATTTTCCTGTCCTTCAATACCACATAATAGTGCAACTGGGCTGTGTCAGTGATATTTATTCCCCCAGGTTAATCAATCCCTTCTCCCAGTTCCACCTTCAACCACATTTGCATTGTTCTTTTGTGCCACAATGAATAAAAAGTAGTTTTCCTCTTCACTGGTGAGCAGTAAGGTGGTACACTGAGGGCCAAGCCAGGGAGGAAGGTTTTGCCTTTTCCAAGAAGTTCTAAGCACTTCCCAATCCAACTGCAGCCCTCCTGCAAGCAATCCAAATTGTAATCTCCCTTCCATCTATTTTTGAAGCTAAAAGAGAAACTCAAATTACTCCACATCAAAGAAGTGACAATGATTTCAAAGAAGTTTCAGGAGTCAGAACAGGAAATGGCAAATTTCTCTCCCTCCTTGCTGCTGAGTAAAGAGCTTGATTTCCTTGCTTGATCAAAATCCATCCATTTTGATGTTTATGAGGAAGGCAGCATGGAAAGTGAAGGCACATGTTTAACAGGTTGATATCTTGCCATAATAAATTAAAGGCAAAAATCTTTGGCCAAGCACTGATCTGTTTGAAGTGTTAATGATTTTTTTATCCACATCACAAAAGGATTAAAAATAATCAGGACAACACTAATAGTTCATTTTTTTATGATTAAATTTCTGTGTCTGTTCATGTCTCATTTATACTCATTATTAGCAATTTTCATGACCATCAGGTTTGCCAACTATGTATTTTAAATAAATGTTAACATGCTAATAGAGATCTTAGTAATTCATTCCAACTTGCTGTTCGTGATGCCTTTCACCACTGTTTTTTCAATGTGATGTGAATATATATGACTAATTCTTCCTAATATTTTGCAAGAGGAAGGTGGTCTATTCCCTGCTTATAAATTAGGCATCTAAGCAGTTGGGTATTACCTTGTGCACGAGACATCTGCAGCAGAAGCAGGATGGTTATTCATAATCCAAACCCACTCATAAGAAGAATGCCTTTCTCCCTCCTTAATTCAGCAAACTGTGGCAGGATTCACCTGCTTTAATTGCAGCAGGTCAAGGTTATTTACCTAAACCTGAGCTGGTCACCTCCATCATGAATTTATGGAGAGAAACAGGGAGATCTGGAGCACTGGAGGCCTTCCTCCTGTGACACTGAAGGATCACAACACTTCATCTCAAATGCAGCCATTTCCCAGGCCAGGTGAGGGAGTGCTGCCCCAGCATCCTCCCATCCCCTCATTTTATCAGCCCGTGGGGTGTGCTGCTCTTCACTGCCTGGCAGATTTTTGGCAAGGGAGCAAGCAGAGCAAGACTCCATCACAGAGAGGAGCTGGCAAGGAAGTGTTTAATGAAAAACACTGTTCCCCACTGTGATTTTGTGAACAAAGTGGTACAAACCTCATCAATGAATTATTCAAAAGCAGGCACTTTGTTCAGGTAAAGAGGCAGGGAAAAAGAAAACCCAACAGTAAATAAGTTATTGTGGGTGGTAAAGAAACCTGTCTCCAGTGTTCACACAGGATATATCTGGCTTGGAAGGAATTTAAACCTCGTCAAGTTCCACCACTTTGCCATGGGCAGGGACACCTTCCCCTAGACCAGGGGAGAGTAAAGCCCCACCCAGCCTGGCCCTGGGCACTTTCAGGGATGGGGCAGTTTCCTTCTGCTCCATCCGTTCCCCATGGGAAGCTGTAACCAAGAGTCCCATGCTGATGGGGTAGCAGGATGTTTGAAAGATTCATACATTTAACATATAGTTTTAGAAACACTGGAAGAGATGAAAGGTGGGCAAAGCAGCAGGTTTTGGTAGAGTTAAGTGTGGTTTTGTGTCCCCTGATGCTTGAGCCTGTTGCTGTCCCTACACCTTTTCTTGTGGCCAGATCCTGCAAAGGGCTGGGTGATGATGCTGAGCACTGTGAGTTGTGAGCAAACTGCTTTTCTTGTGAGCTGCTCCAGCTTCTCCATAATAAAATACACATTTCCTAAGCTGGAGCTATCTATCGTTTAGGAGTGTTCCTATTCCCTCCTTTTCAAACAAAGTATTTGGGGCAAACAGTAAATGAAGTTGAACCTTTTTCTGTGTTGTCTCTTTGAGGGGTGCCAGCTGAAGAGAGGGCATGGGGAACCATGGCATTTAATTGCTGTTTATATTTCTCACCTTAAAAGACAACTGATTATTTCTTGCTCATAAAAAGAGAAAGCAGCAATTATCTCGTGCTGGAGGACCTCGTAAAGCATCAGCAGTAATTAGATTCAGAAGTGGAAGGTCTCACACAGCAAAACAAAATCTGTCATTGTAATTATTTTCCAATACAGTGATGTCCGTGCTGCATTAAAATGACTGCCGGTGACAATTGGAAATGCAAAGTTAAATTGGAGAGAAAGGAAATAAACTTTTGGGTTCTAAATAAAGCTGACAGCAGGAGATGTTCCTATACAATTCTATTTTACTGTTGTATAGTGCAGTCAGCAAATAGCAAAGCCAGCATGACTGGGAAGGTTTGTGTCCAGTGTCAGAGGGCGTGTGGAGCACGGTGGGAGCTGGGAGAGCAGAGCCAGGTTGGTGCTGTCCCTCCCCCTCAGTCACTGAGTCCCCTGCCTTAGGGGACAGTGCCCACCCCAAGCTTCCACCATCCTTGTCAGCTTTGGGGGTGGCAGGGGAAGTGCCCGGGCTGGCAGAGGTGGTGACTACCACTGCACACCAGGAAATGCGACTCTGCTTGGTAAAAAACATGTGTGGGTTTCTGAGAGGCTCAATTAGCCTTGTTCCTGTCAGGTCCAGTTTCCACTGCCAGCTGCACTGGGATTGCTCCTGCTTCCAGCTTCTGCCAATTAAGCATTTTTGCAGGACTGACCATGGAAGCATCCATGACCTTAAGTGGTGAGGCAAACTTTAAAAGCAAGGTGCAAAGAAATCCAGAAAATGCTGAGTGATGAACATTTTCAAGGATGAAGCAGCTCAGATTTAGTCAAATCATTCCTTCCTGGGGATGCTCCTGTTGGGCAGCAGACAGGTCCAAGAAGCCCTGGTGACTGACCTTGGTGCACACCCTGTCCCAAATGGAAGGAGGGTGGAACAGCAGCACAGTGGTGGCAGCTTTGGGTTGTGCTCAGCCCAGAAAATGTGAGCTGCTCAAGGCTTCTCACAGATTTCATGTTCTGGCCTTGCCTCACAGTGGTTAAATGAACAGCAGCTGAAGACTTCTGCTCTGGGTTTGAAGTCTGTGGGGTGCCACTGCAGTGCAGCACAGGCAGGTCTGAAACTCTCCTATGATGCAGTTAAAGATGTAATCACAGTGAATGGCTGTGGCTGAAAAAAGAAAAGCACGGTGATGGGTCAGTGAATTGGCAAAGGATGAGTCAACTCTCCATGTGTTTTAAATGACACATTTCTGAGCAATTTCTGTATCAATTTCTATAGCAAAAAACAGATGCTGATCTCTGGAAAAGTTACAGACTTTTGTAGTTGAACAATCTGAAAGGGAAGGAGGTGCTCTTGTTTAGCTTCTCAGAAAGCATTTCTGCAACTCTTCTCTGAAACTAATTAAAGAATATATTGCACCACAAATTAAAAACAAATGTGCTGCTTTGGTCCTGCAAGAACTGAATTTTCCCCAACTTTTCAGACTCCAGAGCACAAAGCCACTTCCCCATGCGATGCCATCCGGAGCGATTTTCTTGCCAGCTCTGCAGGGCTGTGCATGAGATCCAGCTGGGCTGCCAGACTGTGGGGAGCAGGAACTGGCAGGGGGATGAATCTTAAGGTCTCTCTTGGAACTTATTTTTAGATTAAGATCCTCGTTCATTGCTCTTCTGTCTGTTGCTGCAAAGTTCATGTCCCTCCATTCTCTCTGAAAAAGAAAAGCATCTTCTCTGGAGGTCTTGCTTGGGCCGTCCTGGCTCCAGATCTCATGGACCTTCTGTAGAACATGGTTTTCCTCCTCTTCTCTCCCATTTTAGGTCTGTTGCTTCTGGGATTTAGATGAATTGTATGGTGAAGGTGTCAGTGCTGCTGTCTTGCCAAATAGTCTGAGAGCAGCTTTGAAGGAGCCACCAAAAGGAAAGGCAGTGAGCAAGTCAAAACATAAGCATGTGGCACAGCCAGGCTGAGCCTTCAGCAGCTTGACCATCCCACATTGCTACATCTGCAGGGTCCTTTGAGTAGGTCTTGTTTGGAAAACAAAATCTTCACTTCCCTTGGAAAACTGAAATAAAATATGGATCAGATTGCTGCCTTGTGGGTGCTAAGTACAGCTAATTAGGAACCTGTGTGAAGCAAAAGGCTGATTAAAGCCAGGGTGTTGAGAAGCAGAAGACCCCACTTCCAAGCCTGTTCTTTGCCTGCTGGGTGAGTGGACAGGGTGCAAAGGGTCAGAAGCCTCTGGGTCCACAGGTGACCTTGGGGATGTGCAGCAGAGCCCGTGTGTGGGCCAGCAGGTGCCTGCCCCTCACATCACTGTGGCTGCACCACAAATGGTGGGATTCCAGTGCAGCAGGGAAGTTCTCTAATAGTTCTTGTGAGAACAGAGAAGTGCTGTGATAAATTGCCTGGGAATGGTCGATGGCAGGAAACCTTCAGGACCAAAAAGGTAAGCATGAGAAGAGCCCAACATTGAGTTTTGCAAAAAGAGGATTTTACAGCAAAAAACTTTTCAAATCCATATGATGCTGTTGTCATTTCTTTAATCTGAACAGGTGTCTCATTTGGTTTTTTAGAACTGTTTGGGGAAGGCTGAGGGTCTTTCATATGGTAATGCTTTCATTTATCAACTATTTAAATGCCTGTTCTCTTCAGGTTTCTCCTACTGATTATGTGCCAGGCAATCAGTTTTGGGTCTCTGCTTTGGAAGGGATTTAAAAGTCAGGGGGAGGGAAAGGAGAAAGAGGCAGGTCTGAGTGTTATTTTAATTATAAGAAAATATCTCTTGGAAGCAAACAGGCAATTATGAGCAGCGAATTTAAATCAGCCACTCCGAGATTGCAGTGCAAAACATGCCTGGTTTTTAAAGGGCTGGGTGGGTGGAAGATAACCTCTCCATCATCCTGGGAAGAGGCTTGACGGGTGTTTTATGGCATGGCGATAGGTTTGTTGTCGGGTTTTGTTTTTTTAACTGGAGGAAAAGTGTGGGTGAAACAGAGTTGCCTTTGGTTTCCAACTGAAAAGCCTTCTCAGTTTGGCAGCATCACTCTGTGGGTGTGCTTGGACTGTGGTTATTAACAGTTGGACAAGTCAGCATTGTCCCCAGGCGTGGTAATTGTCAGCCAATTTGGCCAGTCTTGCTGAAAGCCAGCACTGGGAAGCCTTGTTGGTCAGGTTGTAACCCTGTGAGGCAAAGGGAAGATGTGGGGAGGTCACAGTGGGTCTCTGAGTTCGTGGGTGGTGCAAAATAATCTATATTTTACATCCTGTAGTCTTAATGAGCTGAATAGTGACCTTTAAAAATGCCAGCGAAGAAGCTTTGAGATGTTCAACAACATTAAAACTCTCATTCCCCAGTATTTGATACCCACAATGCCCATGAGAGCCCATTTTTAGGCATCCATTTGCAGTGTCTGGTGAGGGAAACTTGCACTGGTTGGCAAATCCAAACAGTCCACAGCATCAAAATCCCAGTTATGCTTTGCACAAGTAACACATCCCAGGGGTGTTTTCATTAATCTGTGCCAGAATTTGGGCAGTTTTGGGTGGGCACATGTGGAAATGAAAAGCTGGAGGAGCTGTAGTGGGGCTTTGAGGGAACTGTGCCCCTGTGTTGGCTGCCCCTGTGTGTGGGAGGATGCATTACAGACACGTGAACAGCCTGTGATGTGAAGGAGGAGGGTGGATTTGGGGCTTGGACCTCAGCCAACTGACCAGAGACCCAGCCCTGGGCAATATTTCCCCAATAATGCAAGCTGTCCTTTTCCCAGTCTTCTCTCATTTTTTAATGTCTCTGTTTCGCTTCCTGCTTGTCAAATCATGACACTTTCTGAGGCTCTCCTGAGAGCCATCAACACAGAAATCTCAAGGCCATCCTTTCAATGATGTTTTTACACTTGCTGCTCATTGCAAACACTCACAGTCACCTGTTTGCAGCAGCAGAGGTCAAGGCCAGGCAGCTCAGCAAAGAGCTTGCCTGGAAATGATGGATGGAGAAGAGCAGGCTTGGAGATGTGCAAGAGTTTCTGGCACAAAACAGCTTCATTGAGCAGCAATTATTATATGATCTCCATAAATATTTTAACTTCTCAAGCTAAGTAAGGAGGAAATAACTCTTCAGGGTGGAATTAATAAAACCAAACCTCATTAAATCTCAATAGGATAGTCTGACAAATGTTTTAATAAGACAATGGGAAGGATCCCTTTATAGCTGGTCTTTTTTATGGTTTGTTTTTGCAACCCTGAAGAAGACACGTGGTAGAGGAGAGCCTAAGGAATTGCTGAAAAAACCTCTAAGCACATGCATTTCTGATTCAGCTCCTGAGAGCAAATGTCACAGCTGGGCTGGCAAATAGCCAGTTGTTAAGTGGGGAAAAAAAAAAATCACTGTTGTTTGATTTCAGATCTATTTGACTTACTTTCCTGTCAAAAAGCATCAGATCTTCACAAACACCCCAATTTTCTCTGCACTGGCTGGAATAGCTTTGTACCCAACACCCATCCATCCATCCATTGAATCTGTGTGTAGGGAGTTAAACTGATTTAAATGAATGTGGGAATCACCTGTCTGATTTTTCCTAAAGCTGAACCAAGGTTATAGGGTGCAGTTAGGTAATAAAAAATCCAGCATTTAACTACACATACTCTCACAGCTTCAGCATCACCGTCACCTCGTTGTGCACCACCATCTGCCAAGGATCACCATGTCGTGCATATTTCCCCAGAAACACTGTGGCTGCAACAGGGAGAGGAGCACATTTTCTTGTGTTAGACAGAAGTCATTAACTTCTGCTGATTGGATGCTCAGAAAGCCATCAAGAAACTAGTGCTTCCATATCAAACCAGGGTGAGAAATCAGCTCTGTGATCAGTTTCCCCAAAGGGCTTTTCCCATCAGCTCATTCTTCCTTTATGATTTAATACTGGAGATAAAGGCAGAGATAAAGGCCCTCTGGGTTCCTGCAGTGCTGCTCCAGTTGCCATGGAAATAACCCTTGTTAACATCTTCACCATAGAACAGGAATAATTTGCTTTGGGGAGCTTGGGGTGCTTGTGCTGTGCTGCTGCCTGCTCAGATAACCAGCAGTGCTGGGACCACTCCAGTCCCCCAACTGTGGTCATTGCTGATGAAATGCAGGGAGCCAGGAGCATCCATCCCTGTCTCATGGCTCCAAAAATTAGTGAATTCCTC
This sequence comes from Parus major, assembly GCF_001522545.3. Classification (NCBI taxonomy): domain Eukaryota; kingdom Metazoa; phylum Chordata; class Aves; order Passeriformes; family Paridae; genus Parus; species Parus major. The sequence continues at coordinate 8,565,327 of NC_031780.1, read as the reverse complement.
CCAGAGGAGTCCCTGCCAGGAGGTGTGAGCACAGTGGGACAGACTGCCCAGCAGGGTTTTGCCTGGGCAATGTGCTGTCCCAGCAGGCACGGATGAGTGGAAAAGAGTCTGGGAAAAAGTGGTGCTGATGAGCTTGGGTTTAGGAGAGCCTCTTTTTCACTGCAAATATTTTCAGCTCTGCTGAGTGGTTTGTTTCAGCCAGGGCTGGTGAGGTCAGTGGCCACTAGGTCTGGTTGGGCTGCTGTTGAACTGGTTGGAGTGGTGTTGAACCAATGGTGGGTTGGTTGGGTCACTGTTGGACAGTTTGTGCCAGTGTCCATCTGGTTGTGCCAGCGTCCCACCTTTGCTGGTGGCTGTCAGGAGGTGTAGGAGCAGGACTGTGCCACGGGCAGGGCTCAGCAAGGCTGTGCTGGGAAAGGGGCCCTGGCTGCTTCATGCAGATCAGTTGTTCTATTAAAATATTTTTAGGTGTTCTTTGTCTTGAAAAAGTTTGTATTACCCTGGGAGCTTCTGTCAGTCAAACAACACATTGAGCCCTGTAAATCATCCCAAGCCCCTTGAACTTCAATGCTGGGTTGGCTGTGCTGCTGTGGGCTAGGGCTCTGTACAATGTGCTGAACTCTCTGAGCAGGGATCTCCAAAGCACAGGATGCACTTTTCACACCTGCACCCACTGCCTGCAAGGCAACAGTAAAGTGATTTAGAACCATGCCAAAGAGAGCAACAGGCTTTGGGTAGCACCTCTTTCCACCGTGGGGCATGGAGGGGAGCAGCTTGTGCATGGGATGCTGTGTGGGTGCTG